>NC_138371.1:132036781-132069446 GCF_054177405.1 Leptonychotes weddellii
GCTTAACCAACTGAGCCACCCAGGCGCCCGACAGCAGTTCTAAAATGCAGAAGAAATAAATTTGATAGGACTTGTATTGAATCCACAGATCCTTTTGAGTAGTACTGCCACTTTACTCCATGAAATCTTCCAACCCATGAGCACACAAGATGTATTTCCATTTATTTATTTTTTAATTCCAGTATAATTAACATAGAGTGTTACATTAGTTTTAGGTATACATTAGAGTGATTCAACAATTCAATTAATTACTCGTGTTAAGTATACTCTTAATCCTTTTGCCAATTTCACTAATTCCCCCACCCAACATCCCTCTGTTTTTTAAATTCTGCATATAATTTAAATAATATGGTATTTGTTTTTTCTTACTGACTGACTCATTTCACTTAGCATTATGCCCTCTGTATCCATCCATGTTGTTGCAAATGGCAAGACTTCATTCTTTTTCATGGCTGAGTAATAGTCCATTGTGTGTATAGATATAGACAGATATATGTGAGATATCTATCATATATCTATCACATACATATATATATATATAACATCTATCTATCAATATCTATCTATCATCGTTCTATCTATCTATCTATCTATCTATCTATCTATCTATCTATCTATCATCACCTATTCTCTGACCATTCATCTATTGATGGGCACTTAAGTTGTTTCCATAATTTGGCTATTATAAATAATGCAGCAATAAACATAGGGGTGCATATATTTTTTTGAATTAGCATTTTTGTATTCTTTGGGTAAATACCCAGTAGTGCAATTACTGGATCATATAGTAATTCTGTTTTTAGTTCTTTGAGGAACCTCCATACTATCTTCTGCAGTGGGTGTACCTGTTTGCATTCCTACCAAGAGTGCACAAGGATCCCTTTTACTCCACATACTCACCAATATTTGTTTCTTGTATTTTTGATTTTAGCCATTCTGAGAAGAATGAGGTGATATCTCATTGTGGTTTTGAATTGCATTTCCCTGATGATTAATGATGTTGAGCCTCTTTTCATGAGTCTGTTGTCCATCTGTATGTCTTCTTTGGAGAAATGTCTGTTCATGGCTTCTGCACATTTTTAATTGAATTATTTGGCAGGTTTTGTTTTTTGTTTTTTGGATTTTTGTTTGTTTGTTTTGTTTTGTTTTTGGTGTTGAATTGTGTAAGTTCTTTATATATTTTGGATACTAACCCCTTATCAGAAAAATCATTTGCAAATATTTTCTCCCAGTCTGTAGGTTGTCCTTTTGTTTTGTTGATTGTTTTCTTTGCTGTGCAGAAGCTTTTTATTTTGTTGTAGTCCCAATAGTTTATTTTCGCTTTTGTTTCCCTTGCTTTGAAAATCTAGAAAAATGTTGTTATGGTCAATATCAGAGAAATCACTGTTTGTGTTCTTTTCTAGGATTCTTATGGTTTCAGGCCTCACATTTAGATCCTTAATCCATCTTGAGTTTGCATTTGCATATGGTATAAGAAAATGGTCCAGTTTCATTCTTTGGCATGTAGCTGTCCAGTTTTGCCAATTTGTTGAAGAGACTGTCTTTTTTTCATTTCATATTCTTGCCTCCTTTATCATAGATTAATTGGCCAAAAAAATCATGGGTTTATTTCTGGGCTCTCTGTTCTGTTTCATATGATCTATGTGTCTATTTTTTGCCAGTGTCTTCCTGTTTTGATTACTACAGCTTTGTAGTATGTCTTGAAATCTGGGATTGTGATACTGCTAGTTTTGTTCTTTTCGAGATTGCTTTGGCAATTTGGGATCTTTGGTGGTTCCATAAAAATTTTAGGATTATTAGTTCAATTCTGTGAAAAATGCTGTTGGTATTTTCATAGGAATTGCATCAAATCTGTAGATTGGTTTGGGTAGTATGGAGTTTTAAAAATATTTGTTCTTCCCAATCCTTGAGTATGCAGTATCATTCCATTTGTTTGTGTCATCTTCAGTTTCTTTCATCAGTGAAAGAGTACAGGTCTTTAACCTCCATGGTTAAGTTTAATCCCAGAAATTTATGATTTTTGGTGCAGTTGTAAATGGAATTATTTTCTTAATTTCTCTTTCTGCTACTTCATTATTAGTGGATATAAATGCAACAGATTTCTGTATTTTGATTGTGTATCCTGTGACCTTACTGAATTCATTTATCCGTTCTAGTAGTTTTTTGGTGGCATCTATATATATTAGTATTGTATCATCTACAAATAGTGAAAGCTTTATTTCTTCCTTACCAATTTAGATGTTTTTTATTTCTTTTTCTTGTTTGATAATTGTGGATTTCAACTTTAATATTACATTGAATACAAGTGGTGAGTGTGGACATCTTTGTCTTGCTCCTGATCTTAGGGGAAAGCTCTCAGTTTTTCCCCCATTGAGTATGATGTTAGCTGTGGGTTTTTCATATATAGCCTTTCTTATTGTTGAGGTATGTTCCCTCTAACCCTACTTTTTTAAGGGTTTTTATCATGAATGGATGCTGTACTTAGTCAAGTACTTTTTCATTATTAAAATTATCATATGGTTTTTATCTTTCCTCTTGTTGAAGTGATGTTTCATGTTGATTGATTTACAAATATTGAATCATTCCTTATGCCAGGAATAAGCCCTTCTGGATCATGGTGAATGATTTTGTTTAATGTATTGTTGGATTTGGTTTACCAATATTTTGTTGAGGATTTTTACCCTATTTGCATCAGGAATATTAGCCTGTAGTTCTCTTCCTTTCTTTGTAGTGTCTTCACCTGATTTTGATATCAAGGTAAACTGGCTTCATAGAATGAATCGGGAAGTTTTTCTTCCTCTTCTATTTTTTGGAATAATTTGAGAAGAATAGGTATTAAGTCTTCTTTAAATATTTGATAGAATTCATCTGTGAAGCCATCTGTTCCTGGACTTTTGGGGGGGGGCGTTTTCTTTTAATCAATGATAAAATTTCATTGTTGGTAATTGGTCTGTTCAAATGACCTATCTCTTCCTGATTCAGTTTTGGGAGGTATATGTTTCCAGAAATTTATCCATTTCTTCTAGGTTGTCCAATTTTTTGGCATATAATTTTTCAAAATATTCTCTTATAATCCTTTGTATTTCTGTGGTGTCAGTTGGTATTTCTTCTCTTTCATTTCTGATTTTGATTATTTGAGTCCTCTCTCTTCTTTTTTTTGATGAGTCTGACTAAACATTTATCAGTTTTGTTGATCTTTTTTAAAAAAAGAGCTCCTTGTTTCATTGATCTGTTCTATTGTTTTTTTAGTTTCTATTTCAATTATTTCTGCTCTGATCTTTATTATTTTCTTCCTTTTACTGGCTTAGGGTTTTGCTTGTTCTTTTCCTAGCTCCTTTAGATGTAAGTTTAGGTTTTTATTTGAGATTTTTCTTTCTTCTTGAGGTAGACCTGTATTGCTATAAACTTTCCTCTTAGGACGGCATCTGCTGCATCCCAAAAATTTTGGACTGTTGTGTTTTCATTTTCATTTGTCTCCATGTATTTTTTTTTTATTTCTTCTTTGATTTCTTGGTTGGGCCATTTATTCTTCAGTAGCATGTTATTAATCTCCATGTATTTGTGTTCTTTCCAGATTAATTTCTTTGGTTGGATTCTAGTTTCATAGCGTTGTGGTCAGAAAAGATGCATGGTATGACTTTGATCTTTTTAAATTTGTGAAGACCTGTTTTGTGACCTAACATGTCATCTATTCTGGAGAATAGTCCATGTGCACTTGAAAAGAATGTGTATTCCACTGTTCGGTGATGAAATGTTTTGAATATACCTGTTAGATCCATCTGGTCCAATGTATCATTCAAAGCCACTCTTTCCTTGTTGATTTTCTGTTTGGATGATCTATCGATTAATGTAAGTGTGGGGTTAAGGTCTGCTATTATTAATGTATTACTATTGATCACTTCTTTTATGTTTGTTAATATCTCCTTTATGTATTTGGGTGCATAAATATTTATGGTTGTTTATCTACTTATTGGATTGTTCCCCTTATGATTATGTAGTGTCCTTCTTTGTCTCTTGTTACAGTCTTGATTCTAAAGTCTATTTTGTCCAATATTAAGTATTGCAACCCTGCCTTTCTTTTCACTTCTATTGCATGATGAAATTTTTCCATCCATTCACTTTCAATCTGAATGTGTCTCTAGGTCTGAAATGAGTCTCTTGTAGACAGTATATAGATAGGTCTTGCTTTTGCTTTATTATCCCCTCTGTCATCTTTTATCTTTTGATTGGAGCATTTAGTCCATTTATATTAAAAATAATTATGGATAGGTATATACTTATTGCCATTTTATTACCTATTTTACGGTTGTTTTTGTATTTTTTTTCTCTGTTCCTCTCTTCTCTTGCTCTTTCATGGTTTGATGGTTTTCTTTAGAGATATACTTGGATTCCTTTCCCTTTATTTTTTGCCTATCTATTATGGGTTTTCAATTTGTGGTTACCATTAGGTTTATATGTAACATCTTATGCACATCCCTATCTGTATTCAGTTGATGATCTCTTAAGTTTGAAGCTATTCTAAAAGCACTAAACTTTTACTCTTCTCCTGACCATGGTTTTGGTATATGGTGTCATACTTTACATTGTTTTGTGAATTCCTTGACTAATTTTTTGAAGAATTTATTTATTTATTTGACACAGAGAGAGAGAGTGAGCACAAGCAGGGGAGACTGGCAGAGGGAGGGGGAGAAGCAGATTCCCCACTGAGGAGGGAGCCCAATGAGAGCTCGACCCCAGGGCCTCAGGATCATACCTGAGCCGAAGGCAGATGCTTAACCAATTGAGCCACTCAGTTGCCCCTCCTTGACTACTTTTTATAGATATACTTAATTTTCCCTACATTTTCTGTTGAGACTCTGTTCTACCAGTCTTTGGGTTGTTTTCTGGGTTTTTTATTCTGACGTATGTGTTATGTAGGTGTATCCATGGGGTGAGGTGGTCGTAGGATCCTCCTACCCTACCATCTTCCCCAGAAGTCTCCAAACTCATTTTTTTTTTTAGGCCAGCATTACCCTGATACCAAAGCCAGACATAGATACTATTAAAAACAAAACAGAAAACAAAGTCCAATATCCTGGATGAACATAGATGCAAATATAGTCAACAAAATACTAGCACACCAAATCTAATACTACAATAAAAGCATCATAAACATGACCAATGGTATTTATTCCTGCAGAACAAGAATGGTTAAACATACAAAAAATAATGTTATGCTTTGTTTTAACAAAGTGAAGGAAAAAAATATATATGATCATCTCAATAGATACAGCAAAAACAATTAACAAAATTCAACACCCTTTCATGATAAGAGCTCTCAACAAACTAGTAATACAAGAAAATCACCACAACATAATAAAGGCCATAAATGAAAAGCCCACAGATACCAAATTTCTCATCAGTGAACAACTGAAAGTTTTTCCTCAAAGATCAGGGAAAAAAGTAAGAATGACCATTCTTGCTACTTGTATTCAACATAGTAGTGAAAGTCCTACTCAGAACAATTAGGCAAGAAAAAAAAATCAAATTTGCGTTCAGATCAGAATAGAAGTAAATTTATTTTCATTTTCAGATGTCATTATTTTATATATGGAAAACCCTAAAGATTCCATATTAAAAAGTTTATAGCTAATAAATTCTTGCTACTTGTATTCAACATAGTAGTGAAAGTCCTACTCAGAACAATTAGGCAAGAAAAAAAATCAAATTTGCGTTCAAATCAGAATAGAAGTAAATTTATTTTCATTTTCAGATGTCATTATTTTATATATGGAAAACCCTAAAGATTCCATATTAAAAAATTTATAGCTAATAAATTCATTAAAATTTCAGGATAAAAAAAAGTCTTCATACGAAAATCACCCAGGGGCGCCTGGGTGGCTCAGTCAGGTAAGCATCTGCCTAAGGCTCAGGTCATGGTCCATGGGTCCTGGGATCAAGCCCTGTGTCAGGCTCCCTGCTCAGCAGGAAGCCTGCTTCTCCCTCTCCCTCTGTGCCCCCTGCTTGTGCGCTCTCTCTCTCTTGTTCTCTCTCTCTCTCTAATAAGTAAAATCTTAAAAAAAAAAAAAAACCTATGTTACTAAGTACTAAAAATTAACTATCTAGAAAGAAAATTGGAAAATCAATCCCATTTACAATAGCATCAAAAATAATAATATACTGGGCACCTGGGTGGCTCAGTTGGTTGGGCGGCTGCCTTTGGCTCAGGTCATGATCCTGGAGTTCCGGGATCGAGTCCCGCATCAGGCTCCCTGCTCAGCAGGGAGTCTGCTTCTCCCTCTGACCCACCCCCCTCTCATGCTCTCTCTATCTCATTCTCTCTCTCAAATAAATAAATAAAATCTTTAAAAATTTTTTTTAAAAAAATTAAAAAATAGTAATAATAACATACTTAGGAATAAATTTAAGGTGAAAGACTTACACACTGGAAACCATAAAACTATTTTGAAAGAAATTAAGCAAGGCACAAATAAATGGAAGGTCATTCCATATTCATTGATTGGAAGAATTAATATTGTTAAAATGTCCACACTACGTAGGGCAATCTATGACTCAATAGAATCCTTATCAAAATTTCAATAGCATATTTTATACAAATAGAAAAAGGAATTCTAAAATTAATGTAGAACCACAAAAGACCCCAAATAGCCAAATCTTGAAGAAGAAAAAAAAAAAAACTGGAGGTACTATATGCTTCCTGATTTTGAAATATTTTGCAAAGTTATAGTAATTAGTAATTAAACCAGTACAATAGTAGTATAAAGACAGATATGTAAACCAATGGAACAGAATAAAGAGCCCACTAATAAACCTATACAGATACAGTCAGCTGATCTTTTACAAGGGTGCTAAGAATACACAATGGAAAAAAGTCTCATCAACAAAAAGTGATGGAAAAACTGGGTCTTCTCAGGCAAAATAATGAAATTGGACTTTATCTTACACCAAAGACACAAAGACAATTCAACATGGATTAAGGACTTAAACATTAGATATGAAACTATAAAACTTCTAGGTGAAAACCTAGGGAGAGATATTTATGACACTGGCCTTAGCAATTAATTCTTGTATTTAAACCAATAGCACAGACAAGAAAAGCAAAAATAAACAAATAGGACTACATCAAACTAAAAAGCTTCTGCACAGCAACAGACAGAAAAGTGAAAGGCAGTCTATGGAATGCAAGAAAATATTTGCAAACTTTATATCTGATAAGGAGTTAATATTCAAATTTATAAGAAATGGCTTCATTTCAATATAAAAACAGATAACCCAATTTTTTTTTTTTTAAAAAGGCAAAGGAATTGAATAGACATTTCTTAAAAGAAGACTTAGAAGCGGCCAACAAGTATATGAAAAGATACTTTCTATCATGGACATATAAATCAAAATCATAAGATATTACTTCACATCTGTTAGGATGGTTATGATATAAATAACAGAAGATGACAAGTGTTGGCCAGAATGTAGAGAAATTGGAACTATTGTGCACTATTGGTAACAATATAAAATGGTACAGCCCCTAGGGAAAACAGTATGGGGGTGCCTCTAAAAATTAAAAACAGAACCATGATAAGCAATGCAAACTGGTGCAGCCACTCTGGAAAACAGTATGGAGGTTCCTCAGAAAGTTAAAAATAGAACTACCCTAACATCTAGCAATTGTATTACTAGGTACTTACCCAAAGGATACAAAAATAGTGATTCAAAGGGAAATATGCACCCCAATGTTTATAGCAGCAATGTACACAATTGCCAAAATATGGAAAGAGCCCAGATGTCCATTGACAGATGAATGGATAAAGAAGATATGGTACACACACACACACACACACACACATACATGCATACAATGGAATATTACTCAGCTATCAAAAAGAATGAAATCTTGCTATTTGCACTGATGTGGAGGAACTAGAGTGTATTATGCTAAGAGAAATAAGTCAGAGAAAGACAAGCACCATATGGTTTCACACATATGTGGAATTTAAGAAACAAAACAGATGGACATAGGGGAAGGGAATGAAAAATAAAATAAAAACAGGGAGGCAAACCATAAGAGACTCTTAAATATAAGAAACAAGCTGAGGGTTGCTGGAAGGTAGGTGGGTGAGAGGGATGGGGAATTGGGTGATGAGCATTAAGGAGGGCACTTGATGTAATGAGCATTGGATGTTATATGCAATTGATGAATCACTAAACTCTACCCTGAAACGAATAATACACTATATGTTAACTAACCTGAATTAAAAAAAAAAAAAAAAGAGCCACCATAGGATCTAGAAATCCCACATAGGGGTTTTTATCCAAAATAATGAAAATCAAGATCTCAAAGAGATACTTGTGCTTCCATGTTCATTGCAACATTATTCACAAAAGCTAAGATGTGAAAATAACTTGTGTCCATCAATAGATGAATGGAAAATAAAAATGTAGCATAAACATACAATGCAACATTATTCAGCTTCAAAAAGGAAATAAATCCTGCGATATACAGCAACATGTATGAATCTGGAGCACAATATGGAAAGTGAAACAAGCCTGTCACAGAAGGACAAGTACTGTATCATTTCACTTACATGAGTTATCTCAAATAGCCAGACTCATAGAAGCAGAGATTAAGACTGGTTGCCAGGGCCAGGGGTGGGGGCGGATAGAGGAATGGACAGTTGTTATTCAACAGATAGAAAATTTCATTTATGCAAGATGAATAAGTTCTAGTGATCTGTTCAACATTGTGGCTAGAATTAGTAATACTGCATTGTGCGCTCGGAAATATGTTAAAAGGGACTTCATGTTAAATGTTCTTACTAATTAAAATAAATGTGTGTGTGTATTCAGCAACTACTGAATTAGTTGAGGCCCTTACTTTTTTACAGACTAGACTTACTTTTGAAATGGTTTATGAACTAATGACATGATTGTACTAGCATTTAATTAAGGAATTTGGATATTCTTTGGTCAGTAGAACAAAGTGAAATACCTGTAGCAGAAGACTTTCATAAGTCCATGTCTTCTTTAGAAGATTAAAATAGTTGCAGAAGCATAAAATTTTAGTAGGGAGAGACTAATAAGAAAGAGGTTCACCTGGGAGAATGGCTGTAGTCTAGCTGGGAGCTAATGAATCACACAGGAGAACACCGCTCAAAGGAAGTAATCAATCTGGCAGAATTTGTGAAAGGAAAATCATAGTAATAATCATAGTAAAGAGTTTTTGAGCATCTACTTTCTGCAAAGTATTATACTAAGCATTCTACAAAAATTTAATCATCTCAATTCTATGAAGTACATTTTATTATTCATACCATTTGGTTAATGGAAATAAACCAAATATTCTATGGTGAGTGGCAAACAGAAGGGGAGAACTGATATCAAGTAATATTCTTAAATGCTATCCTATCCTGGCTCCCTAGATATCCCTAATGCTTTCATAGTTCAGTATCCCTCAGTTTATCAGTTCCTATTCTGCAATCCTCTTGCCTAATTCTCTAGATCAAAATTATACTGAAACCAAACTCCTAATTCTCTTACACCCCTCTCCTTTCACCATGTTTACCTGAGATTATGCCAGCCTTTTATCTTGCTATATTTTACTTCAATTACTTTTAAACATATGCATCAGGTATTGTGAGAAAATAATACAAATTTTCAGATTCAGTCACTATAACCTGATTTTAAATCTTGGCTACTTTTACAAACTTTTTCAAATAAAAAAGGATCTAGTGCCACAAACACTTCCCCACTTTTTCTCATTATGCCCCCTTGTCTTGAAGCCTGATTAATTACAGACCTAGAGCTTATTTTACCTGGTCTCCTAAAATTCCTGACACCCTTCTCACTACCTAGATATCTATCTTAATTTCTTCTGCCTAGTTTCAGAGTAAAAGATATCTCTTATTTTACATATCTGTATTTTTTTTTGCTTTGTCAGTCACTCATTCTTGTCTTCTCTTGGATCTTGCTCTATCAGTCATCTTCTTCCTCTAATGACTTTTTACATTTAACCTGTATGTTTTTTCTCTGCACTGATAATAAGCACTCTTCTGATATTGTCTTTACCCTTTGTTAGCATCTGCTGTTTCTCCTTCCCTTCCTACTCACTCTTACCTTTTTTTCACTCATGAATTTACAGAAATTGAATCTTCATCTAATATCTTCATGTTATTATAGTTGCTTTTACTAAGGTCATCAAAAATTACCTCCTTAAAAAAAAAGAATTACTTCATTTTACAAAACAGTAAAGGTGTGTCAAGTCTTGTTTACTTAATATTTTTTTTCAAATTTTTATTTGGATTCTAGTTGGTTAGCATAATGCAATATCAGTTTCAGGAATAGAATTTAGTGATTCATCAATTACATATAACACCCAGTGCTCAACACAAGTACCCTCCTTAATACCCATCACCCATTTAGTCCATCCCCCCACCTACCTCTCCTCCAGCAACCCTGTTTGTTCTCTACAGTTAAGAGTCTCTCATGTTTTGCTTCTCTCCCTGTCTCTTTTTTTTTCCCTTCCCCTATGTTCATCTGTTTTGTTTCTTATATACCACATATGAGTGAAATCATATGGTATTTTTCTTTCTCTGATTTATTTTGCTTAGCATAATACATTCTAGCTCCATCCACATTGTTGCAAATGGCAAAATTTCATCATTTCTGATGGCTGAGTAATATATACCACATCCTCTTTAGCCATTTATCGGGACATTTATATGGATCAGGATATATATATCATATATATATATCACATCCTCTTTAGCCATTTATCAGGACATTTGAGGTTTTTCCATAATTTTGCTATTGCTGATAAAGCTGCTATAAACATTGGGGTGCACATGCCCCTTCAAATCTGTATTTTTGTATCCTTTGGGTAAATACCTAATAGTACAATTCTGGGTATTAGAGTAGGTAGTTCTATTTTTAACTTTTTGAGGAACCTCCATACTGTTTTCCAGAGTGGCTGCACCAGTTTGCATTCTCACCAACAGTGTGGGAGGGTTCCCCTTTCTCCACATCCTTATCAACATCTGTTGTTTCCTGTATTGTTAATTTTAGCCATTCTGGCAGGTGTGAGGTGGTATCTCATCATGGTTTTCATTTGTATTTCCCTGATGATGAATGATGTTGAGCATCTTTTCATGTGTCTGTTAGCCATCTGGATATCCTCTTTGGAAAAATGTCTATTCATGTCTTCTGCCCATTTCTTAACTGGATTTTTGGTTTTGGAGTGTTGAATTTGATAATTCTTTATAGATATTAGATTCTAACCCTTTATCAGATATGTCATTTGCAAATATCATCTCCCATTCCATAGGCTGACTTTTAGTTTTGTTGATTGTTTCCTTTGCTGTGCAGAAGCTTTTTATCTTGATGAAGTCCCAATAGTTCATTTTTGCTTTTGTTTCCCTTGCCTCCAGAGATATATCTTTAAGTTTTTGCATGCCCTCTGAGTTTGGCACTAGGATTCCCAACTTTATTATTACCAAACTCTATTTTCTTGGCTTCTGTAATACCATACCTTCTTGATTCTCCATAAAATCTATGAATATTTTTTCTAGTCTTTTATCTAGACTACTCTTCATCTCTCTGATTTTTAAAATTTTGTTGTTCCCTCACATGTCTCAAATGTTTGTATCCAACTCATTATTCTTACAAAATCATCTTAACTGATTTATACACTCTCATAGTTGATCAATTCCATAGATTAAGGAGTCTCAGATCTGTATCTACCCTCTTAATTATTATGCAAATTGTTCCCATAAACTATTATATTGATATTCCACAAGAATTTCAGTGCCAGTATTTCAAGATTTACTGTCTATCCTTTAGGACTTTTTCTTCCTGCAATATTCTCTACCTCAGTTGATATCACTATGATCCATCTAGTTGCCAACATTAGAAAATTGGGAGCTATTGCTGATGCCCATATGTCTTTCAAACTAATGACCTACTTATTAAATATTCTAATATTGGTGTTTTTCCATCCTATATGTAAGAAAATTATGCCAGTATTTATTATATCAGCACTAGGGTGACTGATGAGAATTTCCATTGTTGTATAATGGCTTAACTTAAGAAGAATTTTGGTACTGTATACATTTTTACTACATACTAAAATAAACTATTAATTGTTTTTATATATTTTCATAACAAAAATATTTGTACTGAAGGAGAATATCAGGGTCTGCAAGTATGGTCACAGAAGGTTATGAACTGACATAAATCTTTCTGCTGCAAATAATATAATCTTATGAAGTATGAACATTATAAAGATAAAATCTAAAAACTCATATAGAGTATTTTCTAAGTATAAATAGTACATTTATAGGAGAAAATGAATTGGAGACAAGAGGAAGATCCTCTAGAAAGGACTGAAGTGGACTGGTGGCTAGAGTAAGGCAGTAACTGCAAAATGGTGTCTGTGTATAGCTCTGTCCTTATATCTGATCTTAATCTCTGGATACTGAGCCCTGTGTGCACATATGGAATACCTTCTATAAATGCCCTATTATCTAAGTTTCCAGGTGTCAGTTCCCACTGTCCTGCTTTGAAATTTTAACCTTCTCATTTCCTTCAGTTTGGCCTGGCATTCAGGATTCTAAACTTGCTTTATCCTCTAGAAGCATGGTGACCTTTCTCTATTTCTTGATTTACTAATGAAAATCAGTTACCTGCATCATCAGGATCCACTCAGACTCCATGATTTAAACTACGTCATTACAGTGTTATGATAGGGTTAAACTAAAATAGTATACAATTTACAAATAAAATTTCCCAATAACTTTTTACAAATGCTTCACGGATCTGTTACTCCCAGATTCAGAAAGACTAGAACAAAGAGTGGATTCCCGGGGCTCCAAACAAAGAATGGTGATAATACATTTTTCTGAGGGTAGAGTCTTCTGAATGTACTCTTGGTGTGAACATTTCCCTTTCTTAAAGCATTTATTCCTCAAGCAACATTGGAAATATTGATCAACTTTTAATCTAAAAGTTGTTGTTTGTTGTAAAACAAAAGTGTAAAAGTTGACATTTTATCCTGTATTAGTGGTTTGATAAAGTATTTTTACATGACTTCTTGTTTAAAAGGAAAGAGAATGTCTCATTAAAAGTATGAAGGATGACTCCTATCTAAGTTATTGAAACTGCAAATGAAGAATTCTTCTATGACTACTTGATACCATATGTAGTGCAGATCCAATGTGTTAAGACACTCCTTCCTGCCCAATTAATTCTGACTTTTCCAAGCCAGAGGAAAAATTGACCAGTGGGTTTCAGCCAAAAGTAACCTTGCCACTCAGGAACAAAAGGAGTGCACACACAAAAAAAACCCAAAAGCTTATTTCTCCTAATAACAACTAGATCTTGCATGTTCTTAGTTACTATAAGGAGTCCCACCTCTACTGTAGTTTCTCAAACTGAAAGAAATATTCAGCTTACGTGTCAATAGAACATAAAGCCACAAATTTTTACAAGACAAATTACATTAATAGAGTATCACTGTTGATTTTGGATAGGACGTTAATAAGATCATGATTTTGGCTGTTCGTTATTTTTCTTTATGTAAAGGAATAACTGATCTCATTCCAGAGATTATTGTTTTTATACAAGTTATTATACATTCATGTAAACATTTGGGGAAAATAAAACAGTGCCATCTGGTAAGTAAGAAAATGTCAAATGTAGGGGAATGTCTTAAGGTCAATATGATTCATAAAGTTCACTGAAGTAAAAAAAATGCCATGAAAATATCGGGAAAAAGAAAACTAAAGTTATTGAAACTAAAATTCTGGAATAAATTTTATAAAGCTTCTACAAGCATATAATACAGCCATTAATTTATAACAAATGTGTATTAAAAGCAATAAGAAAGAAAACCTAATTAAGCCTAGAAAAAACTGAGATCTTACTTATATGTATGTTTAAAAATGAAATATTTGACTAATGAATCATTGAACACTACATCAAAAACTAATTATGAACTATACAGTGGCTAACTGAACATATTAAAAAAAATTTTTGGTGGAGGTGGGCGGTGTATGTGTGCGTGTGGTGAGTTTTCTTTTGGGAATATTGATTTGCTTGTTTGCCAATGACTTGCTTGCTTGTCCAATACCCAGTGTTAGAGATTATTGAATATTTTTAAATTATTTGGAATTTTAAGTTTATTTCACAAATCTGGATAATTTTGAATAATGGCTACAAAGTTATTAATGACAAATGAAAATAGATCTAGGAAGATTGTTCAAGCTCTTGCCCAATACCCCAGGTTCTCATGAACAAAGTTTTTTATTAAAGGCTAGAAACTTACTTGGGCTGTTAATCAAAACAGTTGAGCTGAAAGATGGGCAAAATTGTTGAGGTTAAGCATATTTTCTAAGTAGCACAAGCAAGCAGTCCATTCTGAGGCTACCTGATTTAATTATACTCCAAAGACTAAGTGAAAGGCTAGATTAGTTAAACTGAGAAGATAGTGCTTGTTTAAGTAATTATTTCCTGTTGGCACATACTCTTTAGAAAACATCAGTATTTTTTTTTAAGTTGCAAATTGGTCATATGATAAATCCAATGACACAATTTAGTTAGAAAAATCTGGAATAATAGCAATGTAACCATGAGGATGCATTGATATAGAAAAGAATGATTCTGGGGCGCCTGGGTGGCTCAGTCGTTAAACGTCTGCCTTCAGCTCAGGTCATGATCCCGGGGTCCTGGGATTGAGCCCCGCATTGGGCTCCCCGCTCCGCGGGAGGCCTGCTTCTCCCTCTCCCACTCCCCCTGCTTGTGTTCCTGCTCTCGCTGTGTCTCTCTCTGTCAAATAAATAAACAAAATCTTTAAAAAAAAAAAAAAAAAGAAAAGAAAAGAATGATTCCCCAGAAATCTTGAAGGTTATAAAACATTGTTTCTCTCTACACTACAGTTGTTTGTATCATCTTCTAGGTCCTCAGATTTTTCAACCACTTTATTCAAGTTTTTTTTTTTTAATTAATCTGTAATAAACTGATTACACCTGTAACAAATATCGTCTTTATTTTATTGGTAGTCTTCGAATAGCTTAAAAAACCACTATATTAACTTTTTATTTTTTTTATTATGTTCAGTTAGCCACTGTATAGTACATCCTTAGTTTTTGATGTAGTGTTGAATGATTCATTAGTTGCATATAACACACAGTGCTCATCAACACACGTGCCCTCCTTAATTCCCATCATCCTGTTACCCCATCCCCCCAGCCCTCTCCCCTCTGAAACCCTCAGTTTGTTTCCCGGGGTCCATAGTCTCTCATGGTTCATCTCCCTCTCTGATTTCTCCCCTTTCAGATTTCCCTCCCTTCCTCATGGTCCTCCGTGCTATAGCATATGTTCCACATATTAACTTTTTAATAAAATGAAGGGCATCCATCATATATTGTAACTCAAGAATATCTTCCCTGGGGCACCTGGGTGGCTCAGCCGTTAAGCGTCTGCCTTTGGCTCAGGTCATGATCTCAGGGTCCTGGGATCAAGCTCCGCATTGGGCTCCCTGCTTGGCGGGGAGCCTGCTTCTCCCTCTCCCACTCCCCCTGCTTCTGTTCCTGCTCTCGCTAACTCTCTCTCTGTCAAATAAATAAATAAAATCTTTAAAAAAAAAAAAAAAAAAAGAATATCTTCCCTAATGAAGTTCTAGAAATCCTCATTTGCAATTATGAGTTTTTCCTTTTGTTTAGTCTGTAATTCAAATGTTGATAAAATTCTGCATGATAATGTGATATAAAATGATTCTTCTACAAGAAAGACTGAATTCTTAATTGAAAGGCATCTTGTTAAAAACAGTGAGTGCTGGGCACCTAGGTGGCTCAGTCATTAAGCATCTGCCTTCAGCTCAGGTCATGATCCCAGGGTCCTGGGATCGAGCCCCGCATCAGGCTCCCTGCTCTGCGGGAAGCCTACTTCTCACTCTCTCGTCCCCCTGCTTGTGTTCCCTCTCTCTCTGTGTCTCTCTCTGTCAAATAAATAAATAAAATCCTTAAAAACAAAAACAAAAAACAGTGAGTGCTAAATATAATGCATAACAGAAAGTACAAAATAAATATATTAAACTCATATTTAACTCAACAGTAAAACGTAATTTATGTTTAGTAATGCAAAATACATTATGTAAGATATCCCATTTAATCCCCACCTGATATAAATTAGCCTGAAATTATTACCATTTTTCAGATAAAATTTCTAACACAACACTTAAGGATACACAATGCCACTGTTCTGTGGAACTTCATAGGTGCAAACAGAAAATGACTTTTTTTAACCTATTATGTATATACAATCTTAGGCATCTTTAATGATTTCTGCTTGCTTTTGAGTATAAAATTGTCTGGTCACTTCAAGGGTATTAGTTTCTTCATGCTCCTATAGCAAATGATTATAAGCTTAGGAGCTTAAAACAACAGAAATTTATTATCTTTCAGTTCTTGAGGTCAGATACCTGAAATGGGTCTCACAAAAATGTTCATCCCAGTACTTCCACAGTAATACTGAAATGAAAACAACCTAAATATCTATCATTAAATAGATTCGTAAATGATGAGATGTTCATGCAATCAGATGTTATATTGCAATGAAAAAAAATCTACAACTCTACAAAGCAATATGATGACTTTCACACATACACAAAATGTAACACAGAGGTGACCAGACATAAAAAATTATATACTGTGTGATTTTAATTATGTAATGTTCTGAAAAAGCAAACTATGTGAAAAAATGGTAGTCGAAGTCATAATGATAGTGACTCTTGGGAGTGTGGAAAGACCGGAAGGAGATACAAGTTTGCTTCTGTGGTTCTGTTAATGTTTTTCATCATCTATGAGCTAGTAAAATTGATCCGTAAACCTTACGATTTGTGGGTATTTCTATTTACAGTTTTATTTCAATCTAAAATGTATAGCACATTTTAGTCACTATACAGTTTACAATCTCAACTTCAGCATTTACTTTCCTCTCTGGATTTTTTTTTTCTTTCTTCTTCTTACCATTCTCTTTCTGTCATCAGAGGACTGCCTCCATCCAGCACTTCTTTCTATAATCTAATTATGAAGCAGAAGGCATTTCAGTAGAATTACAAATTTGCATGCATTTTTTTTTTCTGATGAAGAGACAGTTAAATACCATCATGAGTATCATTGATTAGATGAATATTCCAGGATATTCCAATCTATGTGAATAGCAAGTATTAAGGTTTAGAGTAAAAGGAAGTTCACTGTCGTTGGAATACAGATATCAAAGGTAAAGAAAAGAGTGGTAAAAGCAAATTTTCATAGTATCGCCAGGAAAAAAGAAAAGACCATACAGGAGATGGAACACATACTAAGCCATTTCTATATATTCAAAGAGTAATAAAGGGCTATGAAATACCAAAAAGAACTAAAAATTCCTATTTTCATCCGTTGTTAATTATTTTTACCTACATTTTACTACATCTTCATGTGTATCTCCTACTATCATAGTTTTAATTTTATTTCAAAATATGGGTGAAAATGTCATTTCTGAGTTAAGTTTTAAGAGCCGTTGTTTACATTGTCACAGTTTGTCTTCCAGATAGTGACTGCTCAGTCTGGCTGTCAGTAAGGGTAACAACGGTTGCAGAGCCTCCAGCAGACTGGAACAAGTCCTAACACCGCCAAGGCATTTTAGCACTTGCAAGATGCCTATATGCCTATTGAACATATGTATAAAGACAGGCATTTGCAATCTGTATACCATTTGGAAAAATGTGTGCTTCTTTTTTTGAGTTAGGCCCCTGGGATTTGTAAACCTAGCCATAAGCAATGGGATTAGCATGACCAAAGTTCATTGTAGAGCAAAGGGAGATCTGCTTCAAACAAGCAAAGGCTCATTACATGTAGTTGTCAGACATTGGCAGCTGTAAATTTTTTTTTTTTTTATCATAGTTTCTCCCCGCTCCGCATATCCTGTCTCTAAGCTAGTATTGTAAGCCATGAATTTACATAGCAAAACTTGACCAACCTCCAAAGTTAGTGCAGAGCAGTATTATGTGAGGTTTGTCTTTGTATTTTGTTTTGGTTGCCTGAGTATTTTTGGATCAGTGCTGATCCAGAATCCCTCACTTCTTTCCCTTCCCCTCAAATTCAGTCTCTGTCTCAGGATAAATTGATCCAAGTTTAGAGTGGAAATGAGCATGTAATTCTTGGTGCTTGTAAATAATTTGAATCTACAAGCTCTATCATCTCTCCAAAATAAGACTGGTGTTGGTTGTAACGTAATCTCTGTATGAAGGTTCTCCATAGAAACAGAACCCATAGGATAAATAGATATGTACATGAGGAGATTTATTTTAAGAATTGGCTCACACAGTTACGGAGGCAAATAAATCCCACAATCTACTGCCTGAAAGGTAGAGAACCAGGGAAGCTGGAAGTATAATTCAGTCCAAGCTCAAAAGCCTGAGGATCAAGGGGCCCCTGGTGTAAGCCCCAGATTCTTAAGACCTGAGAACCAGGAGCTCTGATGTTCAAAGGCAAGAGAAGATGATGCCCAAATTAAGGAAGAGAAAGAGAAAAAGAATTTACCCTTCCTGTGTCTTTTTGTTCTACTCAGGTCTTCCACAGATTAGATAATGCCTGCCCACACCGGTGAGGGCAGATTTTACTCAGTCTGCTAATTTAAATGTCAATCTCTTCTGGAAACACCCTCACAGACACACCCAGAAATCATGTTTTATTAGTGCTCTGATAAGCTCTGGAAGTAGTTTGTTATCTATAAAGATAGGAGGAGTAGTTAAAAAAAAAATCCAGTGAGAAGAATGTCAGATTTGATCCTGAAGAAAAAATTGCAACATGATAGGACTTCACATACCAGATTATTAAAAAGTTAAGAAAGAATTTTCAGCTACCTGTCTTAGCCCATTCGGGCTGCTTTAACAAAATACCATAGACTAGGTGGCTTCTAAACAACAGAAATTTATTTCTCACAGTTCTCGAGACTGAGAAGTACAAGATCAAGACACTGGTAGATTTAGTATCTGGTGAGAGAAAAACTTCCTGGTTGATAGAAGGCACCTTCATGCTGTGTCCTCACATGACCAAGAAGTGAGGGATTTCTTTGGGGCCTCTTCATAAGGGCACTAATCTCACTCATGAAGGCTCTACTCTCATGACCTAATCATTTCTCAAAGGCCCCCACCTTCAAATATGATCATCCTATACGTTAGAATTTCAGCATATGAATTTGGAAGGGACACAAACGTTCAGATCTTAGCAGCTACCAATGAAGAACATAAATTAGACAACTCTTGAGAAGATAATGTTAGATGTCTTACATACAGTGACACTGGAGAAAAACAATGAAAGACTGAAATATGAACTCAACTTGAAAACCTTGAGTGTCCGCTGATGGAGTGTTACACTTGTGAAGGAGTGTTGAGAGAATATGCTTATCTCTTAGGACGCTGCTTAAGTGAGAGGAAAGGCCCAGAAGAGCTTCGCATTTCTTACTTCATTAATTCAAAGAATGGTGGAACCATCCTCAGTGATGGAGAACAGCAATAAATGACAAAGTGAAAGAGAGGAGAGTGATGTCTCCCAATTTGAGCACATTAAGCTCCTTCTTTTCATTTTCATCCATTCACTAAATTTGCAAAACAAGCCTGTTCCTTTTTAATTGGAAAAAACAATCCTCATATTTGACTTTATTTTAAGAGATCTAAATTGGGAGCATATGATTTTTAAAATGGGGGGGAAAAGGACTATTTTAAAGTTTGAAAAGACTTTGACGTTAAAATAAGAATAACAAAGGGGCGCCTGGGTGGCTCAGTTGGTTAAACATCTGCCTTCGGCTTGGGTCATGATCCCAGGGTCCTGGGATCGAGCCCCGCATAGGGCTCCCTGCTCAGTGGGGAGCCTGCTTCTCCCTCTCCTCCTGCTTGTGTTTCCTCTCTCTCTGTCAAGTAAAAAAAATAAAAAAATAAAATAAGAATAACATTACATGGCATTTCCATGTTCGGAAGTCCAGTCTAGAGATTGAGCTTTAGACATCAGGTTGCAGGTGGTAAGTGAAGCTAGGTGAAGATGCTATCACTTATTCATTCTCTTCTCTTCGTTTATTCATTCATGCCATGAATACTTTATGCCATTCATTGCACCATACATTTCAAGTCCTGTGATGGATACCAGAGAAGGCACTGTGCAGAAAGAGAGAGCGTAGAATAAGAAACAAGATAAGCATGTTACTTGAAGGTGAACTGGCCTTTGAACACCAAATAGGAAGAAAAACTGAAATAGATACAAAGGAGAGGCTAAAGGCATAAGCATAAAAACTAGGAGGGAATTATGCCCCATAGGACGAGAAAATATCAAGACAAAGGAAGGATACTTTTATCTGACTTTGTATTATTTAAAATAAAAACTCGTTTCTGCTTGATTCTCTAAATCAGTGATGCTCAAATTTGTATTAGACATGGAAATAGTTCCTTAATAACTGCTTAAGTGGGAACCTAAGGAACTGACAGGTCAGTGAGCCCTTGCCAACAGCCCAGCGCCCGTCAAGCCTTCATCCCATATTCCCTCAGGCAACCTGGAGAGGGCTTGAAGAATGGCTAGAAAAAAACACTACTCAAACATCCTGTCTTAGATAATGCAAATTAATATCCGATGTGTTATTAATAAAATGGTAAGATTTAAAAAGACAGGAAATTACCAAGTACTGGCAGGAGCATGGAACAACTGAGTGTCTAATACAACAAAGGTGTCAATGTAAATCCGTATAACTCCGTTAGGAAAACTGATGATATCCACTGAAGCTACATCCATCCATAAAATGGACAGCCAATCCTCTTTAGATATAAACCTATGAGAAATTTGTTAATATGCTCATCTAAGATGTGTACTAGAATGATTTTAGTGGTACCCTTTGCAATATCTCAAACTGGGAACAGCACTAATATCAAAAAATAGATGAGAAAAATAGTTTTGGGTGTGCTCATTGCAAGGGAACACTATACAACACTGAGACTGAAAAATCTAGATCTGAATGCAATGATATATCTAATCTCATAAACTGTGTGTTGAAGTAACGACTCCAGGTACAAAAGAATATACGCTGCATGATTCTATTTACATAACAAATTCAGGCAACTAATAGACAGTGATAAAGTTCATGACAGTTAATGTCTTGAGGAATTAATGACTAGAAAGGGACATGAGGATGACTCCTGAGGGGCTGGTAACTTCATATGCATGCTGATGATCTGAATGTCTTCAGTTTGTGATAATTAATCTAATTATATACTTAGAATAGGTGTACTTTTTTGCATGGATATTTTACATCAATAAAAAGTTTTAAAAATTAAAGAAAACTTAGGCATGTACATATTTTTTGACACATTTGATTAGATGTTTACCGAAACAAAAGATACATCATTTTCTATTCCATGTCTATCTCCAAACTGTCAGTGGAATTCTTAAACTTAGTTCTTAATGAATGCTTATTTAGTACATTTTACTATTGCCTATGAATGGAGTCTTGAAAATAACAGATGTTTGTTGCTTTTTGAGCAAATAATTATAAATTATTGTGATAAACTTAGAAAATAAAAGCTTATAATATAACTGCCATTTTCTGCTTGGAAAAAGAATACCAGCCATCATCTCTTTTGGTCACTCTTTTGATTTAAACTCTCAACAAATGCCTCTTAAGTATTGCAAATGGATGAAATTGGGGACTAGAAATCCTTGCTTAGCACATGCATCTAGTATTTCTTCTTTTAAGAGAGATTTCTGTTCTGGTCAAAAGAGGATGTAACACAAAATAACCTTGAAATAAGTTCATCTGCCTCGAAAATTGCTTCTCATCTGTGAATTAATGCAAATGAAATTGCATGCTTATCATTTCAAGGAGCTAGCATGAGCTATCTTGATTCCAGTGATTTACTCAAAGTCATACTGCAACAACATTTTGAAAATATTTGTTTTGTCATGGTAATGTTGCAGAATGATATTTTCAACCTAATCAGCATCCCCCTATTTAGGCCTTTGTATTGGATCAATAATTATGCTTGGATTATTTTATTCCCATAGGCTTTAAGTAGCATTTTAAAGTGTCACTATTATTAAATAAAATCAGTGACAATTCTTTATATTTCATATTTTAAAGGGATTATACAAGAAAACATTGACTTCGCTGTCAGCTCTAAGTTTATAACATTTTCCCCTTACGTTCACACTTTCTGTCCTTTCTCTGTTTATTTGTCCTCCGCATTTGTCACTACTTATGGTTCTCTATGTTTTATTTATTTATCTTATCTTGTCTCCTTAATATATAGACATCAGATTATTTAAAGCAATGATTGTTATCTGTTTTGTTCTCTGCTCTATACCTGGCATTTTGGAACAATATATTATACATAATAGGTGCTCAACAAATACTTTTGAATGAATGGGTGAACTGCATATAATTTAAGTGTTTCAAGATTAAAAGTTAGAGTAGGCTGAATTCTCAGAAGATACCAGAGCTTTCAGCAGACTCTGGTTTTTGCTGATGGCTTCTGAAAGAATATGGAAAAGAAGTTATGTTTTACCTCTGAAGCTCTCCTTAGGTGGATATGAAAGCAGTACAACTCCTTAGATCTCAGGTTTTTAACTCATAGTGTTTATGCTAGAATTAAGAATAACTCTAGCTGGAGGAGGTACCAAAGCTCTTCCAGGCCTCTAGTCAGGGTTCTTGGATTCACTTTTGCTGATCATTAGTCAAAATACTTTTTGTTAACTGCTTGGAAATCCTCCATGTAATTGCCCCGTATTCAAGGGAATACAACAGTCTGGTGATGAGCCCATCTTCTTCTAACTTGTCCTAGACCCAAGCACAAGATTTACTTCATAAAAGGTGCTCCATAATATTTCTAGAATTAGTGAACACGGTATCTCTGCCTTAGAAAAGGTTTAAATATTCCGTGTAACCATTGCTAAGCTCTTGTTGCATGGCTGAATGTCCACTAATATCCAGGCTTGCGGGGGGTACACAATGCATAGTAGAGGCTTTGTCGTTCTGTTAGGAATATACAGATCTGTTGAAGCTGTGGAAAAGCTGCGGGAAGGAAGAAACTTGACTCCAAGAATAGACTTTCATTGAGATTTAGCATGCCTGTATTTTGAATCCTAGCTCTAAAATATGTTTTCTAAATATGTATTAATATACATTTTATTCTAGGAACTTGGATTTTATTTTATTTTTTTATATGCAGTATAAACAAAGATTCTTGACTTAGGTAGTATATATGCTATCAAGGAAAAAAATAAACAATAAGCAATATATCTAATAAGTATGAATTTTAATGAAAGGTAGTAAGTGATTTGGTAATAGAAAAGACGAGTGTAGTGAGTTGAATAGTGGCCCCAAAATGTTATGTCCCAGTCCTAATCCAGGAACCTGTGAACATGACCTTCTTTGTAAAAAGAGTCTTTTTAGATGTAATTAAGTTAAGGATCTCAGGATAAAATCATCCTGGACTTAGGTTGGGCCCCAACAGTAACAGGTGTCCTTGTATGAGAAAGTCAGAGGGACATTTGAGACCCAGAGATATACGGAGAAGAAAGCCATGGGAAGGTGGACGCAGGGACTGGTGCTATGCAGCCTCAAGCCAATGACTCTCTGAAGTCCCTATAAAGGAGGAGTCAAAGAAGGGTATTTCCTGCAACCTCCAGAGGGAGCATACCCCACACACACATTTTTTTTTTCAGACTTGTAGCCTTCACTCCACCGATTATATAAACTTCTGTTGTTTTTAAGCCACCACATCTGTGGTAATTTGTTATGGCAGCTCTCGGAAATAAATACAGTGAGTAAAGGGAAATACCGGATTGCCAGAGGTAGGAGGTGCTGGTGGCCACATTGAGGAGGTGATAATCCGGGCAAGACTTAATAGTAACTCACAGGATTAATTATAGACCAACTTTTTTTTTTTTTTTTAAAGATTTTATTTATTTGCTTGACAGAGAAAGAGAGAGCACAAGCAGGGGGCGCAGCAGGCAGAGGGAGAAGCAGGCTCCCCGCTGAGCAGGGAGCCCGATGTGGGACTCGATCCCGGGACTCCAGGATCATGACCTGAGCTGAAGGCAGTCGCTTAACCGACTGAGCCACCCAGGCGCCCCAATTATAGACCAACTTTTTAAGCAAAACCTGGGTATAAATTTAAATTTTGGAGAGGACTATGAAATCAGTTATCTCTTTGGAATCAATTTAACATATGTTAGCATGGGCAGGGCAAGCATGAGGTGAATAATGAAGAGCCTTTTAGCACTGGCAGAATCTGTACAAACGCTCAAAGACAAACATACAGTTAGCATGATACAGTGATTACAATAATGGACTGCAGATTCTAAATGGCCTGCCTGTGAGTCTGAGTCCCTCATTTACTCTCTATGTGATTTCAGGCATGCTACCCTGGCCCTGTTTTCTCATCTGTAATCCAGGAGTAATAAGGTCCTTGTGGAGATGACATGAGTTAAAATACAATTTAAAACCACACATAACAAATTCCAAATGTTAGCTGTTATTTTAACAGGGAAGAGAAAGTTCTCAAAAAGTTGTAGCAATTACTGCTTCTCTCTCTCTCTCTCTCTCTGCCCTTCCCCACTGCTCGTTCTTTCTCTCTCTCAAATAAGTAAATAAAATCTTAAAAAAAAAAAAGTGTAGCAATTGGTAATTATCTGAGTAATCATCTAAGGGAATTAGATCCTTCTGGGGACACAGTCAGAGAAAGGAGAGCTATTTTATACACCATGACTCTTTAAACATAGATCTGGATATTTGTCTTATTAGGAAAAAAAAAAAATTGTGGCCTGAGGTAGAAGGAAAGTTTTCATTTTAGGTTAAATCAGCATTATTCTGATGATATTTAATAAGGCAGACAATAGAGATTCAGTTTTGTTTAATAATTGAGCATGGCACCTCCTTCAGCTGCAGTTTCTTCCACTGTGTCAGCGATAATATTAATACCTCATAAAAAAAGGTGGAGAATTGAGTGAAGTGGTAAGGCAAATTCTCCCACAGGCTAGCTGTAAATTAGGTATTTCCGAAACTAGATTATGTCTCCTAATACTGGTGTATTAATTTCTGTGGACTGCACAGGACTCCGGGGGAGAATGAAGAGGGAGTGATTAACACATCTTTGATAATTGTTCTAAGCCATGCTCTTCTAATCTGCTTATCTACACCCCCTGCCTTTCTCCTGCCCACTCTCATCAGTGTCCCACCAGGGCACAGCTCTGTGAAACAACCTGCTGTTGACTAGGCTTCCGGGCTACAAGTTCGGTCTGTCTGCCGCTCTTCAAGAAAGTCAAGGCTTCCTTAGAACTCTGTTAGAGGCCAGGGGAGGACCTAATGGTCACATTGCCCACCCATCCTTGTAATTGCTTCATGATTCTTTTTTTTTTTTTTAAGATTTTATTTATTTGACAGAGACAGCGAGAGAAGGAACACAAGCAGGGGAAGTGGGAGAGGGAGAAGCAGGCTTCCCGCAGAGCAGGGAGCCCGATGCGGGGCTCAATCCCAAGACGCTGGGATCATGACCTGAGCGGAAGGAAGGCAGACGCTTAAGGACTGAGCCACCCAGGCATCCCTGCTTCATGATTCTTCAGTGCAGCCTTCAGGTCCCTCTTTTCCTACCATGTGGAAATATATTACATTCTAAGCAACTCTCTACCAGCGTGAACTATCAGAATTACCTTTGACAGATTCTTAATCTTTTTGAAGTAAAGATCTCAGTGTTCCCATTCATTTCAACTGACATTGTTTCTGTCTTTAGGTGGAGATTTTAAATAGGCTTCTCAAGTGTTTGCATATGAGGTAGAGAAGAATGGGATCATTTTCTGGTCTTTCCCATTGTTCCTCTGCCAGTCTTTGTCAAATCACTTACGAATGTAAAGGAGGAAATTATTCTCACTCTAAGGAAAATAGGCTTCACTGTCTAATTATCCAGATACAAACTTTTACTTACAAATGATTTCTAGGGCCAATTAATTAATTATGCTCACTTCATTTTACAATGTGTCAAGAGAAAAAAGGATTAGAAAACAATGACCAAGACCAAATTCTTTTCCTTGAACAGAGGTCACATGTCAGGAGTGTTATTAGATTTCCCTGTGACAAGATATTGATTATGATTTGTTTATATAAATAAATTGCCACTAATTATATAAAGGTAATCGATTTAAATATTCTAATATATAATTCTATATACCATTATCATCATACTGCTCTTTTATTGCCTATTATTTATTATGTGAAGTCAGATACAATTAAGATGAAGAATACAGCACAATTAGGACATTTTGTTCACCAAAGAACTTTTATCATCATAATCATCACATGCTACAAAATAAAAGTTACAATTAGAGTAATTCCTAATATCTTTGTTAGAAACATATACTTTATAAAGTGACATATATACATAAATATATATTCATAGCCCCAATTCAAATTGTATGTATATACACATACCCATTATATATACGTGAATTATTTTAGAGCTATCACCTTCAAAAAATGTCATAGGGGCTTCCTATTAGGTATCACAGTGATCCACTAAGTAGTGTCATAAAAAAGGAAATCAATGAACTTTGGGTTCAGATAGTTCTAAACTATCTCCTCCACTTAGTTGCTCTTTTACTTGGAATAAGACATTTAGCTTCATTTAGCCACAGTTTCTTAACTTACAAAAAAGTGAGTATGATTAATATGTACCTTTGGGATTACTCATGGGATTAAATATGATAATTCTATGCAAAAGATGTACAGAGCCTACTCCATATGTGCTTGATGAGTAAGTTAACACTTGTTTAACTACTTAAAACTTGCCAGTTATAAAATGGTGTATTTTTTCAACAAGCATATATATATTTGCAACTTTATTTAACAGTTATACAATATTTTATAGTATACATTATCATTTATTCCTATTATAAGAAAAAAGCTGATATGAGATATTTTTCTTTTTTAAAGTTTGGAGGAAGTGAGTTCATAGAAAGAATGGAAAGAGCGGGTTCTTTTCCTTTTCTCTTTTTTTAGAGAGAGAGAAATTGTGCGAGCGGGGGAGGGGCAGAGGGAGAGGAAGAGACAGAATTTCAAGCAGACTCCCCAGTGAGCAGGAAGGCTGACTTGGGGCTTGATCTCAGGACCCCGAGATCATGACCTGAGTGGAAACTAAGAGTCCCACACTCAACCGACTCTGCCACCCAGGCACCCATGAGATATCTTTAATATTTTTAATTAAATATACTAATTGTTGTTCAAGTTATTACCCAGTACTTACATTATTTTCCAAGAGGAGTATCAACCACAAAAAATCTCAGCATAATTACTGAAACATTCTCAAATAGTTTCAGATATAATGACAGTGTATGGGAGAAATTGATGTGCTTCTAAAAGCCTTGGCTTACTCTAGGAAATTAGTTGAAACAATGGGAAAAAAACCTAACAACTAAAATGGTGGATTTCCTCTGCTCAGTCTGAATCTATTGCTTCTCTATATTTGTATTCACTGAGTCTCTTCTTTTCACCTTTGAAAACCCTAGACTAAACCATAGTTCAAGCTCTCCATCCATTCTTTTCCTCACAGGGTGAACCTGTCCTTTCCCAGCATGAAAATGTTGGACCATATGTTGCTTTGTTCCTCTTCTACTGTGAAGTTAAGCTCCTACTGTCTCATGGAAAATTGTATCACTAGGAGAGCAAACATGCAGCATAAAAATTTTCTATATTGAACATATAGAAATAAAAATAAAAGTAGAATGACAGAGAAAAAGAAAAATAGTGTATTGTAAAATCATTTTGGTACAATTTGTGTATGCAGGTTTCCACAAGAACAGTAGTATATATGAAGGGTAGTTTTGTAAACAAGCGAAGTAATTATATACCTAAAATAGATATTTGTGCTTTTTAATATAGTAAATAAAACTATTAAAATCTAGTTGTCACATCAAGGGGTATCGATTAGTTACCTTCAGTTAGTTCTAGAGCAAGCAGAATTTATTGAATTAAAACAGAAATAGATTATTAATATATCCTGAATGCTAATGTTTGAGTAAAACAAGAGATTTTTAAGAAAAGGGAGTGGATGGATGTTTTAGAAAATATTCTCAAAAAGGCTTTAAACTAACAAAAATTTCACAGATTAATTATTATGGTCAATTTTACTTGACAATTTGTGGGTGTTCTTCTTTCTGAATATACTGCTTTTGCTCATACTTCTCATATACTTATGAACACAAGTAAGTTTTTGGCTCATGATTATCCTGAGGCAAGATAGAGAAATAATGAGAAGGTTAGAAAGGACAACAAAATGAGTACCTGAGGTAAATTTATTCAACTGTCAGCAATGAATAAACTCATACTGAAGACAGTGTTTCTCCAGGAAGTTTGTAAGGGAAGCAAATGAGCAAGGAATGTTTAGTTGTTGTCCATCTTTATCCAACTGTTCCTGAGTATCATTTATCAGAATGCTTTTGTTGCTGTTCAAAGCTAATGTTGGGGCTAGATGGGCAGGATAGTGTTGATGTGGTTGAGGGAAAGGAAAGTCATCCTTTACCTGTTGCTAGATATTACCAGACATGTGTTCAGAACCCATCACCTCATGTATTCAAAACACAATGAAGATTTTGCAGTTTATTTTGTATTGTTTTGTTTCACTGTATTTTTATAATGCTGCTGATGATCTACCAATAGCTCATCATCTTAGGTTTGAAGAAAGTTTCGTCCCTGAGTTGTGTAAGCTCTCCAATTTCTCCTAAGGAAACCTGCCAATGAGGAGCCATCATAGTCTTGTGTCTAGAGAGCACAGTATCCCTGATGTCCAAGTGAATATTCTACCCTGCCTCTTGCTTGAGAATTCAGAGGGAAATAAAATCTATATGATTTCTCTATTTTATATTTCTATCAGTACTTCATATTCTTCACTTCTCTAGTATATGTAGCCAGTATTTCACTTCCTCTTGCTTTTTAAAGGGTTTTCTCCTTTGTCCTGGCATCATTTTTCCTGGGCACTGCCATTATTCCTGAGAGCTTTGCCTTAATATGGAAGGGGCATTCACTCCACACTCTTAATGAAGCTTGACCGCATTGATCCAAACCATTACTATCTTTCCATTGAGAGCCAGAATACCCTCCTAACTAATCTTTGTGCTTGTTTGTGTCAATTGCCCACACTCTGTGCAGAGGTCAGAATGCTCTTTTTGAACTGTCAATCAGATCATGTTATTCCCCATGTTCAAATCCACCCCTTGGAACTTAGACCTACCAACCAGTAAGGTTAGGGTAAACAGTGTTCTCATCATTTGGCCTTTCATTATCTCACAACCTTCATCTCATAATCCCCACCCCATGCTCGCTATGCTCCAGCCATTTAGGAAGGAGATTCTTCCCACCGTACTGCCTTTGTTCTAGATGGTTCCTCTGCAATTTTTAAACCTACATTGTGTGACTCTGTATAGCTTAAATGCAAAACTTGTTTCTTCATCACTACTTCAAATTATTTTAAACTTGGTTTAGCTATGAAAATGTTTCTTTAATCGTGATTTAAATGGAAATCTAATAAACTGCCATGAGAGCGGAAGCCCTTTTCAAGATCACAACCCTCCAATCACTATCTTATCCCATATTCCCATATTCCCTCAGATGGTCTGAAGTCGGCTTGTATAACCATTAGAAAAATGCCTTTTTAAACATCATGTCATAGTGTATATTATGTCATAATTTCACCACATGTTTATGATACATTCATATTATAAGCTAATATTTTGTCTTGAACTCTTCCTCCACTGTCAAGAAATGGGTTCATAGTACTAACATATCATTGACCTATGATTAAAATTAGCTTGCTTAAGCTGAGAGAAGAATGGTTCTCAAGTGGATGGAGTTTACTTTGATCTATTAACTTTTCTCAGATCCTTTTCTTGGGGTGATACAAGCTGCATCATTAGAGACTTTAAATACTAATTTTTTTTTTTTTTTTTAGATTTTATTTATTTGACAGAGAGAGACACAGTGAGAGAGGGAACACAAGCAGGGGGAGTGGCAGAGGGAGAAGCAGGCTCCCCGCTGAGCCGGGAGCCCGATGCGGGGCTCGATCCCAGGACCCTGGGATCATGACCTGAGCCGAAGGCAGACGCTTAACGACCGAGCCACCCAGGCGCCCCTTAAATACTAATTTTTGATTTGTTTTCCTCAGATACTATAAGCTCAGTCACTGTGAAATGTGTTTCTCTCTCTTATACATATATACCTATCTAGAATTATAATAAAATTATCAGACAAAATTGTTGAGTTGAAGGATATGCCTCCTAGTATAACTTTCCTTCCTTGAAAGATTTTTATTGAAATGCTTATCTGTATATGCTATCTCATTGTTCATCTTATTGAAATGGTTATCTATATATATGATATCTCATTTTTCATCTTACATTATTTTTTTTTTGTCACTCTAAGGAACTTTTTCACTTCCTTTTTTATTTTTTTAATTTTTTAATTTTTAATTAATTTATTTTTTAAAGATTTTATTTATTTATTTATTTGAGAGAGAGAATGTGAGAGAGAGAGAGAGAGAGCATGAGTGGCCATGTGTGGGGGAAAGGGCACAGGGAGATGGAGAAGCACACTCCCTGCTGAGCAGGGAGCCCAGTGAGGGGATCCATCCTAGGCCTGGGATCATGACCTGAGTCAAAGGCAAATGCTTAACTGACTGAGCCACCCAGGCACCCCCAATTTTTTCTTTAAAAAGATTTATTTACTTATTTGAGAGAGAGAGAGAGACTGGGCAAAGGGGCAGAGGGAGAGAACGTTGAAGCAGACTCCTGCTGAGCAGGGAGCCTAATGCAGGGCTCAGTCTTGGGAGCCATGAAATCAGGACCTGTGTCAAATCCAAGAGTTGGATGCTTGACTGACTGAGCCACCCAGGCACCCTTCACTTCCATTTTTACATCAAAACTACTCTTATCAATGTCTCAACACCTCCATATTGTTAAATCTAATGATCATATTTTAATATTCATATTGCTTGATCTATCAATGGCATTTGAGATAACTGATCACCTTCTTTCCTAAAATATGTGGTTTTCAGGTCACATGCCTGAATTCTACCACTCAGGCAACTGCTTTTCAATCTCTTTTGCTGGTCTCTTATAACCCCGATTACTAAATATCAGAGTAACTCAGGGCTCTGTCCTTGGGCCTCTTCTATAGTTTGAAAAAAATGCTTAGCCAAGAGCAGATGCTCAACAAAAACTGCTGAATGAATGAATAGCTCCCTCTCTCTCTCTCTCTCTCCATATATATAATATATATAATATATATAATATAATATAATATAATATAATATAATATAATATAATATAATATAATATTATATATTATATATAATGATAATATATATAATCATTAAAGAATATATATATATTCTTCCCTATCTAAATAAAGGGCAATAGATTCTTCTAGCTGCTCAGGCCAAAAAGCATAAGGTTAAAATGGATGTTTTCTCTTGTACTCCACATCCAATTTGTCAGCAAATATTCTTTGATCTTCTCTCAAAATAGATCCAGAATCATAACCTGACAGGAAGTCCTCCTTAGACTATAGATGCCTAGAGATTAGTTACTTGTTTCACACATATACACAAAAAAGGATATCCTAGCTATTACTGAGATCCAATGGCTTACACAGAGCCTGGATGGAAAAATTATCAAATTAGAATCAGCCATCTAATCAGTAATAGTGAATTTATTATTCACTATGATGATGGAAAATTTTCAAATTTGAGACAAAAAGTTTTGAACATATACTTTCTTTACTTTGCCAATCTAACAAAAAGCTGTAATACTAAAATAAAACCATTTTTAAAAAAACATAAGAGATCAGAACACTTAACATCTTACCAACTCTTTCTGGGGGAGAAAAAAAAATTATTACTTGAGACATAATCTGGCATAATGGAAAAGAACCACACAAAAACAAGATAAGCAATCCAACACATTATATACCTGTTCTGTATGCTGAATAGAAATTTCAGAATGACAGCTGGACATCAGACAAAAACAAGAACAGCAACAAAGGTTCAAATTGAACAAAGAACTTAGTGCATTCTATAAAAAATTTATTCAAGAAGTAAGTGTATTCCATTTCAAATATGCTACAACTTTGAACCTAAAAGATATTAATGGTATGATGAAGACATATACCTTTCCTATGTACAAAAAGAGAAAAAGCAATTAGAAAAATGTGAGAAAAATAACAAAAATATAAAAAAGAAAAATTTTTTCAAGTATAAAGCAAACTAAAATGTGGTAAAGTTTTGTTGAATAAGAAAAGAAAATCCATTCAACTTTGTGATTTGGATAATTTTTTTTAACCTACATGGAAATAGTGTCTAACATTGAATTTGCTTCCTATTGGTCCAGGCAACCCACTTGTTTCTGCAAAAATACAAGTCCCACTATTGATTTTCAATTTTTAGAAGCAACCTATAAACAAACTTGAAAAATTAAAATTAAAGAATGGCAATATTTGAACATGCATGTTTAAAAATAATACTTAGGGGGTACCTGGGTGGTTCAATCGTTTGAGCCACTGGACCCTTGATATCCTCTCAGGTCGTGATCTCAGGGTTGTGAGATCGAGCCCCACA
>NC_138371.1:132069946-132092512 GCF_054177405.1 Leptonychotes weddellii
AAAAAAAAAAAAAGACTAGATATGACAAGTGTTGCCAAGGATGTGGAGAAAAAGGAACCTCATGCACTGCTTCTGGGAATATAAATTGGTGCACCCACTCTGGAAAACAGCATGGAGTTCCCTCAAAAAAAACTAAAAATAGAACTACCATCAGATCCAGCAATTCCACTACAGGGTATTTATCTAATGAAAATGAAAACACTAGTTTGAAAAGATATCTGTCCTCCCGTGTCCATTGCAGCATTATTTACAATAGCCAAGATATGGAAACAACCTAAGTGTCCATTGATGGATGAATAAAGAAAATGTGGTATATGTAAAAAAAAATAATAATAAAAATAAAAAAAATAATAATGATAATAATAATTAGATTTTTAAAAGTTAAAAAAGGAATACAATCATGGTCCAGCTGATAAAACTTTTAAAGGAAAAAGCATGAAATTACTCTAAAGTTTCTATGAAGGTGATAATTTTCTCATCATACATAATAGATGAATACTATACTTTTATTTCTTTTCTATGGTCACTTATGTAACAAGGTGAAATTCTTAAATATGATTACAATTAGAGGCAGCAAAGTAGAACATATCTAATTATGTATCTATATTTAATTTTAATCATATTATAATTCTATAATTGAAAATGGTGTAACTACCATTTCTAGAGTGGCATTTAATAAAATGCTAATTAACAGTGATTACCATTAGATGATGGAACTACAGATAAATTTTTCTTTATACTTATTTCATTTTTTAATTAGATTTTTCCATTAGATGGTATTATTTTGAAATCAGAATAATTAGTAAGGTTATTTCAAAAATAAAGGTAATCTTAATTATATTTTTTTTTCCTCGTGTTTCATGTCAGTTCTCCAAAGAAAAATAATTTGAAAATAACTAAGCCGGAGATAGCAACTTTCTTCTTTGTTTTAGCACCTGCTCAGTACTAGGAAGTCTTGTAACAGGGTAACCTGTAATTCCTTCCAATTCTGTACATGCATGTCACCACTTAACATCAAGTGACAGAGTCTGAGCCAGCCTTATATTCAATAAAATGAAACTAAAGTGATGTTTTGGAATAGCTGAGTTCAAGCTTTAAGAGAACTGTCACCTTCTGCCCCTTCATCTTGAAGGCTAGGCAATCATGCAGTGAGAAAGTCCATGCCAGGACTAAACTGTTAGAGGCCACATGGAGCAAGGTGGACATTCTAGCCTCACCTGGCAATCTAGCTGATTCAATCAAAGTAATCTCACCCTATACAATGTGGAGCAGAAAATCAGCAACCCGAGCTCAGTCAGCTCACAGAATCATAAAAAAATAGTCACTGTCAATTTAAGTCACTGAATTTGGGCATGATTTGTTATGCAGCCATAGACAATAGATACACTCATTAAAGTATACATTGTGTTCAAGATATTCGATTGGCTTCCCTTCTCATAATAAAACCTGAAAGTTAGTAAAATAAGATAGTGTTGGGGAGGTCATCGAGACAGTGTGACCATAGGTTGACCCATGAGCTGGACCCCAGCAGTTGGAGGCCCCTTACACTCTCCCCATCATTGAAAATGCATTCTGCTTGCTTTCCCTGCTCTCAGAGGCCGCTCCAAGGACATAGTCTTAAGATAGTGATGTGGTATTGCATCAACTGAGACCCTGAGACTATCCAGACAGTGTACATGACTGAACCCAGTTAAGGCCACAGTATAAACTTTTAAAATTAAGTGGGTGAGTAGGAGACCTATTCATTTTGTGGCCACCCTAGCAAACTTCGTATGTAAGCTTTGTTGCTTATTAAATCTGCCACCTACCAATCTCCTTCTTGTCTCTCCCTATCCTCCACCGACAGGGGCTGATTTCAAATTATACCAGGGAGGCTCCTAAGGAACTTGCAAACTAACAGATAGATTTTGTTCTGCCTAGAATTCTTTAGGTGATATGTTTATTTTAAACCAAGGAATGTTTCATGACCTCTTGAAAAACATTAACTTAACAGATTTGCAGTGTATTACCAAACACACTAGAGCAAATAGTGGTGGTCAAACAGTAACTCGAAATTCAAGAAATTTTAAATTCTCTAACTGTTGCAGGCAAGGCATATGCAATAGAACAGCTTCTATCAACACAAACAGATTTTAATTCCTTCCTGGCCTATTAAGGTATCATTTAGTATTCTTCCAGATAGAAACCTTTCTGGAGAATTGTGTTCTGCTTTCCAAGATGGCCCACTTCAGCGATGCCTTTGCAATGTATCTCCAGGGCATGCCCTACTTGGGGAGAGTAGAGGAATGTTTTGATTTTGTAATGGCTTAAAGTCATTTGAAGATATCATATAATTTTTTCAACACCTTTATACATAAAAAATTAAATTGACCTAAGTTTAGCTCTTTGGAGAATTGGCTTTTCAGATTTAACCTTGACCAGTTACACATTCAAATGATTTTATCTTTTTCACTCCATGCAAAATGTTTTGCCCCTCAGTTCTGGAGGCAAATTTCACCTTTTCCCCCTGACAGTGTCATATGTCATTCAAGGAAAAAGTCATCTAAAGCATCTGTTCTGCCATTTAGAGGTGTTTCCATATCATAACAAATTGTCAACATATTTCACCAATATATTTTGAAGTCCTTAATAACTAATTGTTGTAAAGGTTATATTTATTTTGCCTCTCACCATGACCTTCAGATAGTTTTTATTTATATAAATTACAAAATCAAAACATTCCTCTACATTGCTTTTTCCTTTAAACATCACCATTAATATTGAAGTGTTGTTTTTAAAAATATTAAAACCTATTCCTTGGTAACCTTTTTTTTTCAGTTCCATTAATTCTGGTCAAAGAAAACATTATCACCTTATATTTACATTCAAGTATATAATACTAAAGATAATAATAAAAGTAATAATGATCAACTTTTTAAAAATTAGAAATAAAATTCTAATTTGAATGGTTATACAAATGTTAATACTATTGTCTTGAGATGACAAAGAAAATGTTTAACTTTGTATTCACCCATTTTTGCTCAAAATAATCTATAAAATCACTTTTACTGAATAGCTTTATGAGATATACAGTAAAAATAAAGACTTAAGGTTATGTTTTATGAATCTGAACTTTTTCCTTATACTGGCTAAGAGATCTTAAGCAAGTCACTAATTTTCTGAGCCATTGTTCCCCTGTCTGTAAATTATGAAAAAAACACATTTCCACTATGTTAGTATTAAATATAATTATCCATAAATGCCTTTTATAGTTCTCAATAAAATGGGAGCTAGTTCATAAACATATTTAACAGAATAAAAACTAAATTGTATAATCACTTTGAAAGTCTTGACTGCTGGGAATGGCCAGCAATCCCTGTACCAACAGATGACGGATGAGATTACTCCAAACTTTGCCATGAGAGAGAGGAGAAGGCAAGGCGGTCAATGCTCAGAAACGATAACCCTTTGCCCTTCTTTGCTCTGGCTTTTATTAGTCCTTCAGGATAATCACAAATCCTTATCACCGTTTCTCAAGCACGTGATGTGTGACTAGGGGTCTTACTGAAACTAGGAGGCTCTGTTTACGGGAAAGATATGCTAATCTGTGTGTTCTAGGAGTTCTGCTAAACAGAGCCTAAGGGACAATGCATACATCTCTTAGTTCCCAGAGCGGCTGTTGGGCTGAGAAAGCTTCAGGAAGGCAACTCCCTGCAGCATTCCAACGGCAGAGTGCTCAGGCAGGCGTCAGCAGTCCAAAGGCCCACGCCCTTCTTTGAAACCTTCCCTGCCCTCAGCGGCCTCTGTGTTAACATTTTAGCAAGCCAGGTATTATCGCTGATTTCATGCTCTGTATTAACCCCAATGTTTGACATTATAATGTCATATCATAACAGATTCTAATGTTTTGTGTAATTGTAAAAAAGGTGGTTGGTTTTCCTTGTATACAATGAACATTATAGTAAAGTCTCAAAGAGATAGATCTATGGAATTTATTTGTGATAGAAAATGGAATTAAAGATTAGCAAGAATATTTGACAGTCTCTATAGGAATAAGAAAATTGAGTTCCAAGAATGAATACTAGAAAAACAGAGAGACAGAAATGAAAAGAAAGTTGAATCAGAAAAGTATAAAGTACAAAGAAACCTAAGTGGATAAATAGGAGGAAAATTATTGTTTTCATTAGTGAAGAGTAGAACCAGTAGAAGAGAAAATCAAATAATTGTTATGATGGTTTAACTTGTTACTCTTCCAGAAAGGAAAGAAAGCAAAACACAAGAAGAAGTAATTAAAAATGGATTAGTAAATGTAAGAAGTATATGGGGGATGATAAAAATGGAAAAATCTAAACCAGAAAAATAATATCATTTATAGTTGAAATTAGGACATTGAAGCAGAGAAAATAATCCAGATCAAAATCTCTTAAATTGTACCTGAGCTGGAAAACATCCTGAATTTGTAAATTAAAAGAATTGACTCTTTCAGGTAAAAGTAATTGAATAAGCACCACATCACTTTAAATGAAGAGATAAAAATACATGCAATTTATGGAGGAAAATAATAAGACCCTACACAGGGACAAAAATAGTATCAGCACATTTTTTTCTCTGATAAACTGAACACCAGAAAGTTACTGTTGCAGTAGCTAAAGAATTGTGAAGTTAAACAAAAAAAAAAAAAGTGATTCCAAGCTTACTCAGAGTAAAGTTTTCATTTACAAAAACATAGATGTCAGAAGTATTTAATATTCTGAGTTAAATGCATCCAACCACAGTTCAAAGGTCAAAATAAATTAAAAGCAGTTGAATTACAACATCAATAAAAACCCAAGGTTCTATGCACAAACTATATTCAAATATTAAAAAATGAAAAGATAAGAAAGAATATGAAAAATTATAATGAGGATATACTACTGGTAGAGAGGAAGTTAAATTATAACAGATCGGATATGCAACTTTATGGCAACTTTCATAATCTAGACAAATGGGCAATCCACTTGAAAAAAAAAAAAACTATTTTACTAAGTTTGTTTCAACTAGGGAGAAGAAAATGTGAATAATTCAATAACCATAAAAGAAATTAAAAATAATCAACCTAGTTTAAAAAAATAAAAAAGTCAAGAGGTCCAGAGTGTTTAGGGCATATGGCAAATCTCCAAGCAACTCAGACATAAATTCTATGTTATATAAAAAAATGAAACCTGAAAACTCATGAGGTTCATGAGGTTAAAGTAACTCAGGATAAAACCAGACAAAGATTTATTTAGAGGATGTGCAACCCAGCATTGCTTTGTTTATAATGTTAAAAATAAAAGCTCCTTAAATCTCATCAATATGACAGTGGTTAAGTAAAAAATGGTAGATCCAGACTATGGGAAACTATGACAAGGTTTAGTAAAATGATAGAGACCTATAAATAATAACATGGAACAATTTTCAGGTCTATTTTTAAGAGACAAAAGAAAGTCCAAGAAGAGCATCAGTAGAATAACAGCATTTATATAAAGAAAAATAATTGTAAGCATCTGTAATGTGTATGTGTGTGTGTGTGTGTATGTATGTATACATATAAATATACCCAGTAAGAGGACTTGAAGGAAGAAGATGAGTGGAAAGGGAATGAAGGAAGAACTTCATTTTTTGCTTTGAATCATTATGTATAGTTTGATTCTTTTATAATGACAATCTATGTGTTATCTGTACACAAAAGTTTCTGAAAAGCAAAGCAAAAGTACCGATTCTATATAGAACTATATTATTTATATCAACTTTTCTCAACTGCAATATCTTGGTTTATCCTAATCAGTTTTGAAGTTTGTCACGAGGTGTTGGTATTGTTAAAGAATAATAATTTTGAATAATCTATTTGTAAAAAAATGAGATTAGGGTCTGGATTTCCTCTGTTGAGATGTTCCTCTTCCTCACATGGATTCAATATTTGTTTTTGAACACGAAAGGAAGTAGTGGAATTATAGCTAGTACTTTTAAATATTGTAAGGAATTGGATATGTAAATGGAGTATGTTTCTAACATCAAAATAGGCTACAGAAAAAAAAAAACCCTCAAAAATATTAGTGTCTTATAATAAGATTTTTTTCTAACTCATGCTCAATGCTTTATGAGGTTTAGAGAGGTTTCTGTTACATTGCAAGCCCTATGAAACATGGGCTGATGAAGAAACTGCCATCTTGAAAGTTACCATTCTTGTCTGATGAGAGCAGCTTACAATGGCACTTAAATACTGTAGCCTGGAAATGACTGTCTCGTTTTCACCACTACTTGGACATGACTCCATTCAACCACTAAGAGGCTAGGAAGTGCAATTTTATTATGTGCCCAGAAGGAAAACTGGGGATACTCGGCAAATAGCAATAACGACTGCCCCAGGGTTGTACTTGGATACTGTAATTGGAAGTTGAAAACTGCTGAACTTTGCAATCCATAGGTATTCAACAAAATATTTATTGTACATATTTATAGATGTAATATTCAACTTCATTATCATATTATGGAATTAGACACCACAGGTATGCAGATTGGCAGATTGTGTTTAGAATCTGTCCTATTAATTCAGTGATCTTGGACATTTTACCTGAACACTATAAATTTAATGATTTCTCCTTTAAAGAGAGGTGATACAACTGCTTTTTCCTACACGAACTTGGTATGATTATCTTTATGAGGTGCTTGTCTGAAGTTGAGCCTTCGCTATTGGTGCCAGGAGTGACAATGACATTATTATGTGCACAAGTTTTATGACCATCTCATGGTCAAATGTATTTTATATTTATAAAGTTCTTCCAAATATTTTAATTCGGTACTTATCATTATGGGAGGTTAAACACAGATTAGATTATCCACTCTTTGTAGATAATACAACTGAATCTCTGACAAATGTGCTCCAGGTCACTTACCTTGATTTCTTCAATGTCTCCAGTCAAGGAAATTGAAGAGCCCAGAATCAAAACCTGACCAACAGACCCGACTACAGATTTAAAAAGAAGAAGAAAAGGAAAAGGAACCTGTATACAGCACATATAGCATGTAGTTGAATCTTAAAAAAGGATAAAAACACATTTTATTAATCAATATTGAATCAAACAACATTCTTATTCCATATCAGTAATGCTGTGAAGACAACTAATTGTTTAAGATGGGAATTGTGAGGATTCAATGTTAACCTTGATTTACATGCAATGCCGAGTGCAGTGTCGAGGAAACTTGTCAAAAATAACGAGAAATATCTTAATAGGCAGACAATATTCATAACCTCATATTTTGCCTATTTTCCTGACTTCCCACATTATAAAAGTATTTCTTAGTACATCAATTCACTCTAGTTGCGTGGTTAATGACACCTCTTCTCAAACTGATACTGATCTTTTTTCAATCCTATTCCTGGACTAGATAACCTAACCCACAAATTGCCTACAGAAATTACTCTCCACTATGATTTTCTTGGACATAATGGGTCCCAGTGTGCCCACTGCTCATCTCACTGGCTTCTAGAGACGCCCAGAATACTTGTGCCTTACTTTCTTTAAGGACCAAATGTTCTTGACATGTCACTGTCAGTACTCTCATTTAGATCTCCTGTTACTGCTTCCTTGCCATCTCTTAAGAACATCTTATTAAAGAGACAGTACTCTCAAAGCTATATGCAGGATGTTGATCCAAAACCACCGTTGTGTGGCGTTTCTAGCCTGAGGCAAATGTTCAATCTATTTTTGAATAGCTACCATGTAACTGCAGGTAGGGAAGTGGATTCTATACCCATGCATCCCAAACTGAAACTGTAATAATTGAATATCTTAAATGGGTAGGAGTTTGAAGCCTATTTAATTAGATCATGATAAGAAAGACTTATTTAAACAAAATGTCCTGAAGACAGTTGTTAAAAAATTTTATGATAAGAATCAAGACCATAGGATGTCCGTGGAGATTTGCAGTTCAACATGAATCCTGGGTTCATGGCAGCTTCACCACAATCAATACTAACAACCCATTTCAGGTAGAACATTCTTACCTCAAACTATGAGAGAGGTTCTGCTCTGGGATCCCATTTTATAGGGAAGGAAAATGAAGCTTATAACATTTAGGTCATTTCTCCAAAGTGTGACAGGTTGTAGTCAGGCAGTCTATTTTCAGAGGCACTGATGGTTACTCTATCAATAGAGCATGTTCTTTCTTATATCACAAAACATTGTAAGAAGCAAAATTCTAGCACTGTGTCTTAGTGGGCTCTAAAGTTTCCTAGCCAAAGAACTATTGACATTTTAGATCAAACCTTTTGTTCAGGGTTGGGAATCTGTATCTTGGGATGTTTAGCAGCAAATTTGGCAACTACCCACTCGATGCCAGGAGCACCCTACCCCTACTTGTGACAACCAACAATATCTACAGACAAAACTGCACTTGGTTGAGAACCACTGGTACTGGTTTAATAAAATCTATTGTATCGGGGCGCCTGGGTGGCTCAGTCGTTAAGGGTCTGCCTTCGGCTCAGGTCATGATCCTGGAGTCCCGGGATCGAGTCCCATATCGGGCTCCCTGCTCGGCGGGGAGCCTGCTTCTCCCTCTGACCCTCCCCCGTCTCATGCTCTCTCTCATTCTCTCTCTCAAATCAATAAATAAAATCTTTAAAAAAAAATCTATTGTATCTATTATTTTTATGTTAAATATAAATATTTATGTTATTTACATTTATATTAAAATCTATTATAATTCAATCCAGACTAGGAATAGTCTATTTCAAATAGACTATTTTTCTTTAAAAACAATACTATTGTTTAAGGATGCAATATAACAAAACATTAACAAATACATGTATATCTTTCCTGTACGTATTTAAGAAGAAAATATAAAGAGAAGAAACTGTGACTCATACTTATTATATACACAAAATTATTTATCAGTTTGTTGCTCCTTTTATTTATTTATTTGAGCGAGAGAGAGAGTGGGGTTAGGAGAGGCCTAGGGAGAGGGAGAAATAGTCTCCAGTAGACTCCCTGCTGAGAGCAGAGCCCCTCTCAGGGCTCCATCCCTAACCTGAGACCAGGGCCCCGAGACCACCACGCAAGCCGAAACCTAGAGTCAGACGCCCAACCAACTGCACCGCTCAGGCACCCCTGTTCCTTTTATTATCATAGGCAGTGCTAGCGAGTAAGCAATTCTTTGACATCTTTGTATTATGGATAACTTTTCCTGTGTGTTAAGATATGTGATTTTGTCAGATTGTTCGTGATCCAGAATCCCTTTGACTTTTGCACATCTTATTTGTAAATACAGACCTAGATAACAAAAATAATTATATTGTACTTATATATAGTTTATTGAATTAGATACAAACTTACAATTTTTCTACTCTAATTTAATTTTTGGTTTCTGAAGACTTTGGTATTATTTTTTTTAACACACAGGCAAAGTTTTTAGGAAAACAACTGTTTAATAAAAGTTTAACACTGGCGAGCACTATATTCCTAGTTGTAAAAATTGAAAACATTTTTTTTACCCTCTGCCACCTGGCAAGTCAACACATTAACATAATTTTGTTTTATGCAGATTCTTTCTCGTACCTATTTAGAAGTCGTTATGTCAGGTCTTTTCTGAATAGGGATAGAAATATATATATATATAGGCATGAGTGTTGAGCATATACAGGAGTAAACTAGGCTCTGCGTAAAATTATTGTTATATGGTTTAAATAAACTAGAAATGTGGGCAAAATAAGAATGAGAAAATAGAGATAGTCTGAATTCAAACTCCAAATTCTCTTTCAATTGCTAGCAGCTGAAATCTCTGTATAATTCTTACATAATTCTTATACCTGTAGCTGGGCTGCTTGGAGTCTACCACCCACACAGGAGGGTCCAGATTCAGCCAGATATTTGGGTCTATACACAGTTTATACCCCGTCTTTACATGGATGTTCAACTCCCTCTCTTGGCTCAGCTCTTTGAAGTTTTTCCTCCCTCACTGTCTAGAGGCTGTGGGAGCCTTGAGCTCTGTGCTCTGGTTCAAGACAGTGAGAGTGTAAGTTTCTTCCTAATTTTAGTGCCCATGGTATCAACTGGAACCTTCAATCAGGGAAAAGCCAGACAAAAAAAAAAAAAAAAGTGCTATATAATTTGGTTTCTCAAATTATTCCAATTTTGGCTATCATGAAGTCTTCCAGTGGCTCCTGTATCCCATTTAAAATATCCCCATCAGAGGCGCCTGGGTGGCTCAGTCAGTTAAGTGGCTACCTTCGGCTCAGGTCATGATCCCAGGGTCCTGGGATCTAGCCCCGCATCAGGCTCTCTGTTCAGCAGGTGGCCTGCTTCTCCCTCTCCCTCTGCCTGCTGCTTCCCCTGCTTGTGCTCTCTCTCTCTCTCAAATAAATAAATAAAATATTTAAAAAATAAATAAAATAAAATATCTCCATTGTGTGTGTGTGTGTGTGTGTGTGTATTGAGCACCTCCTTATTTTATGACACCACAAGATGCTCCAGGGTCATCTTGTTTATTTCTTGCTTCTGCCCTAGAATAAGCCATTTTTCCAGGGAGCCCCAGTTTCTTTTACTTCAGAATGATATTATAAACCAATATCTGGGTTCTATGGTAGGATGTTTGTTCCTAATAGAATGTTATTGCTTTTAGGCCTAGTCAGCTGATTTAGCAAGGAAATATATGCGAGTATACTAACCAATGTGTATATACATATCTATAAATATTTCTATATGTAACAGTCTGTATCAGCATTAAGTGAAATACGAATTAATACTGATGTCTTCACTCTGAACCTTTAACATATGGATTGTTCTAGATTCTTCCTCTTATTATTGAGCCTCCTCCTCTTATTATCTATATACATCAACTGTAATAGTGGGAAACTTAGCTCCCACTATCTGCCATCCATTTAATTAATTGTTCAATTTTAGTACACATGTATAGCAGTATCAAAATTGTTAACCAAAAACCATACCCCTGTGGGAACAACTTTATCAACTATGGTTCAGTGCTTATGTTCAGGATAATGTTCACCACTGAAGATATTCAGATGACAAATCACATTTGATCTATTCCACTCTGCCCTCACAGAAAGATTGTTTGCATCTGATACAGAGAAAACAGGAACTAACTCACACAGTCATCTGATCTTTCAAAGATGCAAAGCATCTTTACATTGGAGAAAGGCTAGCCTTTTAAACAAATGGTGCTAATAACACTTGGTCATCCTCACGTAAAAAACTAAACGTAGACATAGAACTTTCATAAGACATTCTTTATTATGTTTTATAAGTTTATCCTATCTGCAACAAATTCTTTCAGCCTTTTTTTTTTAAATATGAAAATGTATTTATTTTATCTTCTTTTCGAAATGCACTTTTGTTGGATATAAGTTTATTGATTGACAGGTTTTTTGTTTGGGGGTTTGTTTTGCTTTTTTACTTTCAACACTTTGAGTGTTCTGTCCCACACTGCTTCATGACTCTATTGTTTTCAGATGAGAAGTCAACCGTTAATTTTATGTGCTTCCTTTTGTACATAAGTCATTTTTCTTTTGCTTCTTTCAAGATTTTGTGTTTGGTTTTTAGTATATTGACCATGATATGTTTGAGTATGGCTCTTTCTGCATCTATCCTACTTGGACTTTGTGGTGGCTTCTTGTATGTATACTGGGGCGCCTGGGGGGCTCAGTAGTTAAGCGTCTGCCTTCAGCTTAGGTCATGATCCCAAGGTCCTGGGATCGAGCCCCGCATCGGGCTCCCTGCTCCGCGGGAAGCCTTCTTCTCCCTCTCCCACTTCCCCTGCTTGTGTTCCCTCTCTCTCTGTGTCTCTCTCTGTCAAATAAATAAATAAAATCTTAAAAAAAAAAAAAAACTGTTCGGGAAAACGTTTAGTCATTGTATCTTCAAATAATTTTCTTCTACTTTCTCTTCTCCTGAACTTCCATTACTTGTATATTAGAGTACTTAGGGAATCCCACATTTTTCTGAAAGCTCTGTTCATTTTTCCTCATTCATTTATTTCTCTGTTCTTCAGATTGCATAGCATGTTTTGATATATCTTCAGGTTTGCTGTATCTCTCTTCTATGAGCCCAAATGTACTGTTGAACTGTACTGTTGTGAGTTTTTCATTTCAAGAATTGTACTTTTCAACTCCAGAATATCTATTTGATTATTTTAATAATTTGTTTCTTTATAGATTTTTTTAATTTAATGAGACATTGTCATAATACCTTCCTTTAATATTTTAGGGATAGTTTCCTCTGTTCTTTGAACATATTTATAGAATCTGCTTTACAGTCTGTTTGCTAAGTTCACCATCTGGGCTCCTTCAAAGATAGTTTCTAATGCCTGCTTTTTTCTTGTATAAGGATCACACTTTTCTGTGCCTATATACATCTCATAGTCTTATAACTTTAATTAAAAACTGGGCATTTTGATAATAATTATAGTAACTGTATATAATGGTTTACCTGGTCCTTTTGTTACCTGAGGAACAGTCTGCCTTGTGTGAATGGAGATGTCAGTCCTTGGACTCCCCACGAGAAGGTTTAGGTGAGGGTGAGCATTGGAATAAAGACAGGCAGAAGAAAAGTAGCAAGCACAAAGCAGTTTATAAAAGCAAAAGTACACTCTCAAGGTGGGAGAGCAGGGCAGGTTCCTGGAGGTGGAATCAGCTCTAGGTTGTTTTGGGATTGGATATTTATTGCATCTCCCTGGGCTGAGAGGAGCTGTGACATACAGTGGGGTGCTCTCTAATGGGGCCTCCTTCCAATCATTTGGGGAACTCCTCCCAGAGGTTGGGAGGGGGAGTTTTTGACCCTACAAGGTTTGTACCAGAACTGTCATGGCAGCTTTTTTCTGTGGGGGTTGGGATTGGGGTGGGGGTGGGAGGCTGTACCTGCAACACAAATGCATTATAATGGACCTAGAGGTTACCCTGGGGCAGAGGCAGAAGAGGAGAATAGCATGTTCTGCCCTGGTGGTTCTTGATCTGTCAGCCCCAAGGTCTTGGAAGCCTCAAGGTCAGGATGTTGTGCTCCCAGGCTTCTAATATGTAACCCATTTATCACCCATCCTTGCCTCCAGTTCACATTTCTATCATTCTCCTTCAAGGACCTGGGGCTCTTCTACCTACCACTTTCTTTATTTGTTTGGTAATTCGGATGATCTAATTCTGTGAAATCTATCTTCCTCTGCATTGTACAGCCTCTAATGTTCTACTAAAATTATTTTCTCCTTTCTTGCTTGCTTGCTTTCTTTTTCATTTATTTATGTATTTTTGTTTGTTTGTTTGTTTGTTAGACTGGATTTCTACAAGTTGCCCCTCAACCAACATAAGACACTTACTGTCAGAAGTTTTGATTAAGTTCTCTTCATCAGTCTTATTTTTCCCTTTACCATCTGATTTTTGTAGCTAGGGGGTTGCTATGTCAGTTTATGACATAACTGGCAAAAGTAAACTCACCTTCTTTTCTGAAAATATTCCATCTGTACTGTTGATGACTATAAACTATTTGTGATTAGGGAACTGCTGTTCTTAAGTTACAGACAAGAATTTGTTTTAGTCTAAGTACTCCTGATCTTTATCTACTTCCTATCATTGGATTATAAATTTACAGAGTAATGGTATTTTTTTTTTTTTCAATATTGTGTCCTCAGGAACTAGGAGACTGTTAGATTCATAACAGATGCTTAATTGTTGTTGAATGAATGGATTAGCATTCTTCACTATCCTTTTCTACACTATTTTAATATTTGGTGCTTGTCTCCTTTTATGAAGCCACTTAGTGAAAATTATTATAAAAATTCAGATATTAGTGTGAAATTCTAAATATTAGACTTCAAAACAATGTCTTTACCAAATATAGTTGAAGTATATTTCTGTGACTGCAACTATTTTTTAACTTCTAAAGAAAAGTGACTTCTTATCAAAAGAATCACTTTTTTAATTCTTTTTAAGGTTCTATAAACATGTGAATGTCTTAGCTCTTGCATGGTTGCTGTTTATATCTTGGCACTACTGCTGCTTAGACTAATATGAGGTAAATGTGACAAGGGGTTTAAACTGGTATAAACTGTGGTTTACCACCTAGATTTCCCTCTAGGAATAACTGCCTTTAACCTTTATAGAGATTTATTGGACCAAAGAAAATTATCCCAACCAAAGTCACACCTCCTTTCAAGGGGTAACCCACATTCAGTAACTGATAAATGTGACCATTAAAGTCCTGCTCTCTAACTGCAGGTCAGGAATATTCAGAAGTGCCATTCAATCTCCAAGTCTCTGTGGTTTAGGTGAGAAATTCATTTAAATTGCATCGCAACTAAGCTTCTCCCTCTCTTAGTCCTGCCCCTTCCTATTACATTCTATAGGCACTGACTGAAGGAGTCTAAACCTATAAACATCCTGCATATTCATCTGGACCTCAGAGTGTTCAGGGTAACCCAACCTGTAACAATGCCCATTTTTATAGTTAAAATTGGTTGGATAAATTTTTGTACTATTACACAGTGGGATATTATGGAAAATTTTAAATTAATTGTCTGTCTCCCATCTCTATTGCTATATTTATCTATACATCTATATATAATATCTATATATATTTATGTATATGTATCATTTATATCTACATATCAATATTTACTACCTAGAAAAGATAATTCTGGTAAAAAAATGAAACATTTAGTGTGATTATAACACAAATCAAATTATGGAACCATTAGTTTAAAGAGAAGGATATGTCAGAGTAAATATCAAATATGTACTGCTGACTTTGAGGAATGATATAACATGAAGGTTGTTCTTTTTATATACCTTTTGTTTAACATTTTGTAATGATTATATGCTATTTTATAATAATAAGAGATTCACAAGGCCATAATAATTTTTTAAATGATGATGATGATGATTGTTATGCACTGAAGTGTTGTCCCCCACCCCCACCCCCCCAACATTCATAAGTTGAAGCCCTAAGCCCCAATCTGACTGTATTTGGAGATAGGTCCTTTAAGGAGGTATAAGGTTAAATGGCATCATAAGGGTAGAACCTGAATCCAAAAGGACTGGTGTCCTTATAAGAAGAGGAAGAGATACCAGGAGAGTGCGTATACTGAGAAAAGGGCCTATGAGGGCACAGTGAGAAGGCATTGGTAGGCCAGCCAGGGAGAGTGGCCTTTCCAGAAACCAATTCTGCCAGGATCTTGATCTTAGACTTCCAGTCTCCACAACTGTAAGAAACAAGTTTCTGTTGTTTAATCCATCCAGTCTGTGGTATTCTGTTATGTCAGCCTTGGTAGATTAATACATTGAAGATACCCTCTAGGTTAAAAAAAAATACAATGATGATGATGATAATGCCATGATGAACAATATTTTATTTAAATTTTGCAAGTGTTCTTGATTAAGTTCTGTGAATGTAGCTTCTGAAGAGGCATTTAAAGTTTAAATGCAATTAATGTTTTATTCAGATGACAAATTATCATCTTGACAAATAAAATTCTTCATTTAGGAACATATCTCAGTATGTATTTCAATATGTCTTTTTTATTTCTTTTACCCTCTGCATAACTTGTAATTCTTCAAAATTGTTTTTTGGTTTATTCTTATATATCTGATTTTTTGGAAACCAAAATGAATTTGCTATAAACAACATATTTTATTTTTCATTTTTTATCGTTAATCAATTCTTGCATTGATTATGTGTGAGTCAAACAATAAAAGAATATTAAGGTCATAGTACAACATGATATTAACTTAAATTTTATGTATTTGCACAACATTGCTGATATAATCTTGTTGTCATGTTATTTGCCATCACTGTTGTTGTTTTGTTTTTGTTATGGTTGGAATGTGTCTAGTGTTAGTATTGCCCATTGCAAGAGCACTGTTGTTATTAACATTTAGATAAGTTGACCATGTTCTTTGAATATTTTAAGATTTTCCTCAAAACACTGGGATAAGATATTTCAGTGTTTCGACTATGATGGCGATATTACCAAAAGTTTGTTAGTCACATCAATGTTTTCGTGGATATCATGAATTATATACTTTCCCATACAACTACCCTCTAACTTTGCAGTAATATTTTATTTTTTAAAGATTTATTTATTTATTTTAGAGAGTGCACAGCGGGGAGGAGCAGAGGGAGAGGGAGAGAGAGAATCTCAACTGACTTGGGGCTCGATCTCACGAGCCCAAGATCATGAGCTGAGCTGAAATCAAAAGTTGGACACTTAATTGACTGAGCCACCCATGCACCCAGTATGCAGTAATATTTTACAGGCAGCAAAAGGGGCTTCTGCTTAGAATTAAATGTGCAAATGCCAAGAACATGAGTTCGGCTGCACCGAAAAGTTACATTCAGTCTGTTATTTCTAACCAATTGTTAATACATCACCAGAAATGGTTGAGTTGTCAAAACAGATCCAGTCAGTCACAGGTTTTCCCCAACACTGACATTTGCCAATGATTAGTAAAGAAAGAAAACAACCAAGAAATAGCCACAAGCTCATCATGATCCATTAGAAGTTTTAGATTTCCAAAAGTCTCTTTTGGCACTCTAGGATATAGTTTTATTTCAAAGTGACAAATGCCAACTGCATACAGCACAGCTGAACACAAGGAAGCCACTTAGTTTTGGGTTCTTTTCAGATTGTCATGTAGCTAAAGGGCTGTGTGACTTACCTGTACCAATCACTTGATAATTTTCATTGTTAATCCAGCTGCATCCCATAAATCCAAACCATGGCTTCATGTGTAGTAACCAATCAAGCTCTATAAGAACTTAGAGAAGAACTTAAAAGCTCCTTAGCATGTTTACAAAGGGCTCTGGTTGGGGGTCAAAAGGTGGGGGACTGCTGTGCAGGCAGGTGCCTTAGGACCAGGGCTGAACCCCAGATGGGCTCCTAGGGGATGGAGCTGGAAGGAAGGTGAGGCCCAAGGCCAGCTGTGGTTCTCTGGTACCTGTCACAAATGCTGAACTATTGGTTCTGAATTTTTTATCTCCAGGTTCTAATTTAAACCTATGCAAAAAATAAATAAATAAATTATGCCCAGGAAAATTAAAAACAAAAACAAAACAAAGATTCAGAGGGCAATGCGGGCAGAGAAGAAGGCAGTCTTTCTGTTTAGGTACTAGGATGATTAGGTACTTCCTCCTGAAGGATGAAGGAAGGAATATAGAGACCCAATGTTAACTATTTTCTTCCAAGTTGCCATGTAGGAAGTTAAGTGAAACTAAATCTCATTTTTTAAGAGAAGAGAGAAATTCAGCTTTTTATGTGAAATTTCCTATGGATAATACTGGCTGAAATTCTGTGTAAGATTTAGCCCATAACCTGTCAGATTGTTTTTTCTACTGTAAATATAGTGAAGCCTTTTTCCCTCTCTTACTGCTTTCTTGAAGCCAACACAATGATCAAGAAACAATTTGTACACTGAAAAGCATCTTGGGGCCATTACTTAACAATTCAATTACCATATTTGTCTTCCGTAAAAGAAAGCAGGCAAATTGGATAAAATAATAAGGAAATGTATTATTACATATAATAGGAAGTCTGAAGGTAGGGAAATTCAGAGATTGGTTGATTCAGCTGCTTGGAAGCATCCTAGTTCCACTTGAACTGGTCTCTTGCCTTTTCCCTCTATTTCATGATGTTCCCAGGATTCGTTCCTTATAGGATGGCAAAAGGTAGCAAAAAAGGATCATCACTGGGTTATGTGAAATAAGAGTAAAAGAAAACTTCTAGGAAGCATCCAATGCTAGAATGCATTGAGCATTCTCTCATATCTCAATGGCCAGAATTGTAATGTCTGTCTCTGCCTATTATCAATCACTTGATGAGAGGGTTAAGTCTACCAAAACTGACTTAGAGCTATAGAGATACAATGGTGAGATTTTGAGGCTATCAAGAGATCCTGCCTCTGCTGAAGGACATGCCCCCTCACCAGATGCAGTGAGTTGGGAATAAAAAAAAAAAAAAAGAGCAAAAATCAGCATCTATTCTATATCCTTCTTGAATCAGTTTCAGTGCATAAACCTATGTTAAGTTACTTTCTTGTCTAGTCCCACCAAACTTCCAGCTGATGTACTCATTTTTAAAACCTGTGGCTTTCTTCTCTCAAGTTGTCATCATGCTACAATGTGTCATCAAATAATTGTCTTGAATAAATTAGAAAAAATTTCCTCTCTCTATCTTCATATGTCACAGCAATATTTTTGGAATAGAATAGATGCCTTGACATTTACCAACATTATGTTTGCCAATGTACTTTTAAATTATATGATGGTGCAGAATGTGATGGTATCCTCTGCAGCCTTTGGCACAGTATTACAAATAGAAGGGGCCTGACATATATTAATTGATTGATTTAAACATCAAATTGTCCATGGTCTGAAATAAATAGGTTTGCTGCTTACATTTGGTATGTGTCCCTTCAAAACCAGTGTCATTTAAAGCCAGATATAATAAAACCCTGTTATTCTTGCCCCTGTTGGAAATTTACATCTTTTTTGGAATACTTCATTTTTAGAATATATCCCCCATGGTTGCTGTTTTCCTATATTTTACTGTTTAGTAATGTATTTTAATATATATATATATGAATTGGTTCGCATGATTGTGGAGGCTGACCAGTCCTGAGGTCTGCAATCCCTGCAGTCAACAAGCAAAAGACTCAGGAGATCCAATGATAGAACACCCTGAATAATGTTTGACCAAATATCTAGGTATCTCATGGCCCAGTCACATTGACATATAAAGTTAACCATCACAATAAGTATATTCCATTATTGTTATTCTATGAGAGAACATTACAAATTCATTAGGAAAATAACAGTTGAATCTCTAGCCGAGAGTTAATCAGACCAATACAAATTAAATTTTGTTAATAAAATTATGAACATAACCTGAAAATAAAGGCAGTGAGTGCTACAGCAGAAGGCATGTATATGAATCAATATTTTAAAATATTTGGCTTAGCTTATTACCCATATTATTTGAAGTATGTCTAATGCAAATTTGCTTATGTGTGTGACTTATTTTTCTTTCAAAATATTGTCAGAGTAAAAGCCTTGGAAGACCCTCTCAGGATATAGTTAGATCTTACAAAGTGTAGCAAATGATTTATAACACCACTGTCATGACTCATAAATTCAAGTATTCTCTACTATATTTTCTGCCCATTTTCAAATACCAGATTATCTCTTTAGTCCTTTGATTATATTTAGCTGTATGTGAGTGGAAGAGGGTAAGGGAAGGGTAAATTATCCACTTTGTTATAATTCTGTATTGATATTAAACTGAAAAAAAAATAATACAACTAACATAGATTTAGTAAAGAAAAATATACATTTTATAAGGACTTCTCAGAAGACCTAAAATATATCTTACCTGAAAAAGATACATAAGCATGCATTACCTCAGACAAAAATTATATATGCCATATAGTATTTTATATAAAACATATATTTATGGAAATATTGTTTGTGCCTATTCTCACAGAGAGAAAATTTGAGTGAAAAACAAAATCAATTTAAAATTATCTTATTTCTTTGTGTATTTTCAATTTATTTGATCCCTGGAACAATAACCACACTACATCATAAGTAGGAGTAATGAGGGAGAAAAAACAAGTAGAAATACAATAATGATAGTAACGTTGCTCAATAATTAAGTCACAGTTTACTACCAGAAGTAGAGATAGAAAAGTTCCAAGATATTATCTACAGTGTTCATGACCAAAACTTTTTTACTGATAGTATTTTTTTTTAAAGATTTTATTTATTTATTTGAGAGAGAGAGAATGAGAGAGAGCACATGAGAGAGGGGAGGGTCAGAGGGAGAAGCAGACTCCCTGCCGAGCAGGAAGCCCGATGCGGGACTTGATCCAGGGACTCCAGTATCATGACCTGAGCCGAAGGCAGTCGCTTAACCAACTGAGCCACCCAGGCGCCCTTTTTTACTGATAGTAAAGAAGCTATATAAAAATGTTTCTTCTGCTGATACTGAGCACTACTATTTCTTTGCTTTTATTCCCCCCCCTTTATACATAAACATAATCATTTTTTTCCTATTGCCAAATCATATGAAAGTGCCAGGAAGATGTGCATCATATCCGGAATATGATTTAGATAAAGTGTAGGTCCAAAGGAAGAAATAGAATCCACTTGGGGGAAGGACAGAGGAAGCCTCTGAATAAGTTAGCTTCTCCAAAACATCTGAAACTCTGTTACTTCCAAAGATGCCAATTGTCAGTTTAAAAATGTGGAAAAGTATGTCACATTCAGTGGTATTCCAGAGGTAGAAGAAACAAATTAATTTGTTAATATAATCAACAAATGGTGGTGGAAGCTGTGAAGGCTCAGCATTCATTTCTAACTGAGCTTCTCTTTTAAGAAATTCCATGTAGGGTACTGAAGATTAAGAAGCAAGAATTGACTGGCTTGATGATGGGTAACTATTATTCAGAGTAGGAAGGACAGGTAGTCAAAATGCACTTGTCCTAATGAATGTAACAATTGAATCAGTTATCCTATTCTAATACTTTGTATTTCCCCTGACTTTTCTGGGTTATTATCTCTTCTCCTGCAAAGCTTTAGTTTAGAACATGTTGACACAGGAGAAAAAGTCAGGATAAATTATTTTTTTTCAATAGAAAAAGTTAAAGATGGACAAAAAGAATTAGTATTATTACATTGTTAAGTATTTTCCTAAATATAATTCTCTAATGAAAAGTAGAAGGTACTTTTTATAGCAGGACTCCGGCTCTTGATGCTTTCTTAGTTCTATACCATTTAAACTGAATATAAAAACCAGGAATGGGGATTCCTAAACAGTGGCATGTAAACTTAGGAAGAATGATACTAGTTATAAAACTTAAATTTTAAGTTCATGACATTGTCAAAATATTTCAAATAATTATATGAAAGACATTAAATTGATCATAAATCTGTCTCAAAGCTATGAAATGTACAAAAAACGTAGGCAGCAGCATTTAAATGCACATAATAAGAAAAACCCTCTTCTTGCCCAGATATAGGTTCAAAATTCCAAAACACTGAGATACTTCATCTTTCAGCTTTAGGAGTTTGCAAATTAAATTCAAGAACTATTTAGGCATTGTATAAAAGCATAGGGAATAAGAAAGAAAGGTCCCTTGTTTCTGATTTCTTTGAAGAACATACACAACTTGTTGCAGTCATAATGACATCTTTGTTCTCCAAGGTAATTGAATTTTTTTGACAAATTACACATGAAGTATAACATTATTTTAATATGCCTACAAGATGGAGTAATTTGTCAAATCTGGTATCACACAATGCACTCCTTGTAAAATATAGACTTTAAAATGTGTAGTACAAAGTAATAGCGAATGATTTTTTGTGTGTGAAAGAAAAGAAAGCTTAAAATATTAAAGCAACATGGAGCTCATGCCCATTGAGACAATTTAGACTTTCAACACAGGCACAAAATATGTATAGAAAGGTAACAGTGAAACTTTGTGTTGTCCTTTATTTTCTTGTTTATCTTGTGTAAAGGATACAAAATATCAAACTATGAAATCAATTATCTCTTAGGGTTTGCACAATTTGTTCTGAATGTATAGCTTTATATACCTTTTGATATCACTGTTATTTAGTTTACATTATCAACTGACAGAAGTAAGTAAAATATCTGTTTAGTTCCTTTAACCAGGGACAGACAAAACATATTATGTGGTTGCTTAGTATATAGCACTTGATAAGGAAGGTAATGTTCCAATTTAAAATAGAATATAATGGATCCCATTCAGGAGTTCCTATTTGCTTTCCCTTTCAAAAAATGACAGTATTAACAGTATTCTCTCATACACTTTATGTGTATATACTCAGTATACACAGAAACTGTAACATATTCTGAATGAGGATACAAAAAATCAAAATTCTCTGCATAAGATACAGAATGTTGTCAAAGTTAGACAAACCACTGCTGTGCTGGGCTCTACTCCCTAGTATGCTGTAAACAGAGACACAGCATTTTTTTTTTTTTCCTCAGAGGCAGTCCAAAATGCCACAGATTCAAAGCAAGGAAATAAGATTTCCTTTAAGTGTTTTAGAAGGGTTCTTTCCCTTCAAGTTACCAGCTTCTATGGCTAAAAAGGAAGACAGAGAGCACCCAGCAGTATTTCAAATTATACCAATGTAAAAAAAAAAAAAAAAAAAAAAAGTCTCTAAGTTGAAATTAAGTATGTCTGATTTTTAGGTGGTTGCATTCCCTGCGTCTTTTCATTATGGGCAGAATAGAGGTCATAAGAAAATAAGTTGATCTTAAATGAGGAGCTATATACTTTGTCTTTAGGCTGTTTTTGTTGTTGTTGTTGTTTCTTTTTTTTTTTTTTTACATTTTTTTTTAACTATCTTTTTTTTTTTATTCTTATGTTAATCCCCATACATTACATCATTAGTTTTAGATGAAGTGTTCCATGATTCATTGTTTGTGCATAACACCCAGTGCTCCATGCAGAACGTGCCCTCCTCAATACCCACCACCAGGCTAACCCATCCCCCCACCCCCCTCCCCTCTAGAACCCTGTTTGTTTTTCAGAGTCCATCGTCT
>NC_138371.1:132093012-132109273 GCF_054177405.1 Leptonychotes weddellii
TAGTATTTTCCTAGAACAAGGACTGAAAGTGCCTGTGCTTTGATTTTTCAGATAAATTACTTCAAGTATTTTGCATATTTTTCTGCGATGCATACAATTGTAAAATCTTCGTGAATAGATGAATTATAGTGTGTGATGTTTAAATATTCGTATTTTCAATAAAATATCTGATTGATACTGAAAGGACATTTCAAATGCAGTTAAATTTAGTTTCGTGTTTAAAAATTGTAAGTTGTAATAGTTTTTCTTTTATGGGAGATTTAATTAGTAGACTCTCAATTCAGTGATATATAGCCACCAAATCTGTTCTCTCAATCTCTACAGGCCTCCTGGGTTCCACAGATGCCCAGATTAATCTAGATCCTTCAGGGGAAATTGTGTAACAGATTTCCTCATTTCTGATTAAAGAATACCATGAAAACCACTGCAGTTTGTGTCTTTTGACCTGATTATTGTTGAAGTCACATGATTAGTATTCCTGATGTGGACTCTAAAGGATTATACCCAAAAGACACCTAGTGATTATTCAAATAGCAGGCAGGATCCAGCTTGACTGTGGTGAAAGCTACAGAGCTGAAGAGGGAAAGGGACCTGTCCATTACTTATGTGTTTCTCACTTTCCTATTTTCATGGGAAAGTACAACTTAACGTCTATAACTGAGATCTACTTTTCGCTACTAAAATGAAATCAACTTGATCATCAAAGAAAAGTAGTTGAATGGCCAGAGAAGAAATTATCCACATAATGTTTTATCATGTATTAGTATATTGGACTTTTGTAAAAATGTACATTATTATATATCACACATGTATATATATTTTTTCCCAAAACAAACTAGTAAAATTGGTTGTGCAATATCATTAAAAATATCTATGTGGTTCTTCCTATCTATTTATCCTCTCTGACCTCCTATCCCATAAATTTTGGTTGAATTTCGTGATGTTTCAGAGCCAACAAGGCCCTGATGACTTTATGAAAAGGCTCCTATACACCTGACATGGAGGCGGGCTTTCAAGGACAAATCTTCATTTTTTACCTTCAGGTTTTAACTTCTTTTAGAAAGCAAAGGTTCAGGAGGCCCAAGTAATTAAAGTTTACCCAAGCTCTTACATCTTATTGTAAGAAAACAGGAGATACTATGTGCTACATCAGTGAGGAAAAGGAATGCAGAATAGAGAGGAGGAGGTTGGTGTTGGGCATAGGGAAATACAGAGGTAATTTTATCAATATATTCTGTTCTGACTAGGGCTGGCTGGAATTTTAGATAGTCTCAAGTTTTACAAAATTGGAATCACAGATAAAAGATAGGTTAAGAGTCTAAAATGACCAAATAGATTGATTTTGTTCTGAAACCAAATCTCCTTTCATTTAACAATGTGTCTGTCTTACATATACTTTTATGTCAAAGGTTAAGCCTGTGCTGAAAGTCATCAGAATGCATCAGACAGCCAAATGTTTATTTATAATGTTACTATAGGCCCACATGCTGTACCAGCTACTAAATATTTCTAATATCAACTTTATGTACAGATATAATTGACCTTTTATTAATAGCTTCATAGAACTGCATTTTGTAGGTCTTCTTTATTAATTTAATCAATACAAAATTGTTGGCTCCATAGTTTTCCAATATGAGAAATCCCATGTTAAACACCTGTATAACATATCTTGGCATACTTGATTCATATCTTCTTGGGGTAAATTTCACAAGTGGAGCTAGTGCCTCAACTTTTGATACCTATTGTCAGAATGTTCTCCAAAAAAGTAGTTCTAATTTACATGTCTTCCAAGATTGTATGAGACTACCTCTTTTTCTTAATCCCTGGGAGGACTGAAAGGTATATATTTTGATTTCACATTTCTTTTCTTTCATTTCTTTTTATTTTTTTCAAGCTCTCAGTTATACATTTCTTTACTTTTCTTAAAATAAGCATGTACCACTTTGCAAATCAGACAGGCACAGATGATTAAGAGTGTTTGTAAAGAGTAACTCCAATGTAGAACTCTTTATTACCCATTCTGAATCATAATAGACTGCAGAAGTGATAAAAAGCCCAAGCCATTGGCACTGATAATCAAATGGACAGACATCCAAGATGGATGGTGCCATTTTCAGTCAGATCGGGCACATGTTGGAGCTGACCACAGAGCTAAATCTCAAGAAATTACTATACCAGTTTCCTCAACCAATTCTATCCTCAGTAGAGCCATCTGGCCAATGGTTGACAGCTTCCTCTAATGGCAACATTTACTTTCTTTACTGATGGGGACTGAAGAAAGAAAAGACACTCTAAGGCCAGCAGAAAATTAGGCTAAAAGGCAAGCTTGGATTTAATGAAAATGTACATTACAGGGAATCACTTTCATTCTTCTGGAAACTTGCCGCTAATGACCCATAGTATTATTGTAAAAATATAAGGAACTGGGGAAGGAGGCAAAAGTTGGCAGTGAATTAAAATTTTTTGCAAGACCAAGATCACATTACTTCCTGTTTTACATTTCTGGACTTTAAAATATTTTTCTCCTTTGGCACAATTTTTGTACATTTTTACAATAGCTTGTTCATTTTTGCTTATTTCTCTGGTTTTTAGAAGATGTTTGTATGTTGGGTGTGTGTGTGTGTAGATTGTTATTAAGATTATTATTTTTCTTTTCCTATGTTATGTTTTTTAGAGTTTATTTTTTAGAACAGTTTTAGGTTCACAGCAAAATTGTGAGGAAAATGCAGGGAGTTCTCATATACCATCTGTCCCCTCATATACACAAGTCTCCCCACTATTAAAACTCCATATGAGAGGGGCACCTGGGTGGTTCAGTCGTTAAGTGTCTGCCTTCGGCTCAGGTCGTGATCCCAGGGTCCTGGGATCGAGCCCCACATCAAGCCCCGCATCAAGCCCCGCATGGGGCTCCCTGCTCTGCGGGAAGCCTGCTTCTCCCTCTCCCTCTGCTTGTGTTCCCTCTCTCACTGTGTCTCTCTCTGTCAAATAAATAAATAAAAATCTTAAAAACATAAATAAAAAATAAAAATAAACTCCATATGAGAGTAGTTCATTTGTTACAATCAATGAATCTACACTGACACATCATTATCACCCAAAATCCAGAGTTTACATTAGGGTTCACTCTTGGGGTTGCACATTCTATAGATTTGGACAATTCTACAATACGTGTGTCCACCACTGTAGTGTCATACAGTACAGTATCTATGCCCAAAGAATCCTCTATGCTTTGCCTATTTATCCCTCTCTCCTCCTAACCCCTGCAACCACTGATCCTTTTACTATCTCCATAGTTTTGCTTTTGTCAGAGTGTGATGTAGTTGGAATCATACAATATGTAGTCTTTTTAACATGGCTTCTTTCACTCAGTACTAATCATTCAAGGTTACCTCCATGTCTTTTCATGACTTGATAGCTCATTTATTTTTAATGTTGAGTAACATTACATTTTCCCAATAGAGCATGGTTTATTTACCAATTCACCTACTGAAGGACATTTCGGTTTCCAGGTTTTGGCAATTATGAAAAAAGCTGCTATAAACATTAATGTGCAGGTTTTTGTGTGGACATGTTGTTAACTCCTTTGGGTAAATACCAAAGAGCATGATTGCTGGATCATAGGGCAAGAGTATGTTTGGTTTTGCAAGAAATGGCTAAACTGTCTTTCAAAGTGGCTGTATCATTTTTGCATTTCTACCAGCAATAGATGAGAGTTCTTGTTTCATATCCTCACCAGTACTTGATATTGTCAGTGTTTTTGTTTTCGGCCATTCTAATGGGTATATTGCAGTGTCTTATTGTTGTTTTAATTTATAATTCCCTGGTGACCTATGATATTGAGCATCTTCTTGTAAGCTGTGTATCTTCTTTGGTGAGGTGTCCAGGTCTTTTGCCCATTTTTTTAAATTGAGCTGTTCCTTTTCTTATCACTCAGTTTTAAGAGTTCTTTGTATATTTCAGGTAGCAGTCCTTTGTCAGATGTGTCTTTTGCAAATAGTTTTCTCCCAATCTATGGCTGGTCTTCTCATACTCTTGACGGTATCTTTTGCAGAGAAGGACTTTTAGGTATCATTAATGGTGTGAAATTTATCAATTATTTCTTTCATGGACCATGACTTTGGTATTGTGGCCAACAAGTTTTAATTGTGGTTTTGATTTACAAATATTTAAAGTATTTAAGTAGTCAAATCTATCATTTTGAAAAAAGATAATCAGATGTGTCTCATTCTTTAATATGCCTTCTCTACCCAAACTCTATAAAAAATATGCACACATATTTTCTGTTAGCATGTTACAAATACCAAACCATTAAACTAATCAGCAAAATTTATGAAATTGTAGAATCAGAATCAAAATATATCTTTAAGGAAATTCATGCACTATCTACATCTTTTAATTCACTAAAAATAATATTTCCTGAATCCCTAATATATCTGGGTATTAATTTTGGTACTAAGGATATAACTACAAATAAATCCCCTTTATTCATACAATTTACAATTAAAAGAATAAAAATAGGGGTGCCTGGTTGGCTCAGTCAGTTGAGCACCTGACTCTTGATTTCAGTTCAGGTCATGATCTCAGGGTTGTGAGATCAAGCCCCACACTGGGCTCTGTGCTGGGCATCGAACATGCTTAAGATTCTCTTTCTCCCTCCCCCTCTGCCCCTCTCCCCTGATTCACTGGCTCTCTCTCTCAAATAAAATAAAATTAAAATAAAATAAAATAAAATAAAATAAAAAGAATAAAAATAAAGTATGGTGTGGTAAATGGAGAGTACATGGTAGGGTGGGTTTGTGAGAAGCCCTCACTATTAAGATGAGAATGAAACAGAGATATAAAGGCAGTAGCCATAAGCATGTATGGAGGAAGAGTCTTCTCTGTAGAGGTATACAAAGTTCATAGGCTATAGGGGAGATGTGTACTTGCTGTATTCAGTGAAAAAATAAGGAGGCTAATGTGAGGACGGTGGAAATTTAGTCAGAGGTAAAGGAGGGTTGGGGAAGATCCATTATGACCTTGCTGGTCTTTGTAAGGATTTTGGATTTTACTTTAAATTAGATAATAAAATATTGGAGGATTTTTGAGCTGAGGACAGACTGGTTTAAGTTATATTTTTAAGTATGCACCCAGCCAGTCATGTTGAGATTATGTATGTATATGGTAGTTGGGGGAGAAAGATGTCCTAGAAAGTACTAGAAGGAGCCTGGTATACATCCTAAGTCATATCTCAATAATAGAGTTAGGACAAAAAAAAAGAATTGACCTCAAGATGTCAGTCAAACGTGAATTTGTAAAAGCATTTATGTCAATTAAATTTAAAATATCTTTTATCCTTAGTAGCTATTTTTTCCTTTTATGTATATCACTTGTGTAAAATAGAGTTGCTTTGCCTTTTCTTTTCCTTTTTGCTTTTTACCACCTCAAATGGATTGAAGTGGTAGAGAACTTCCATAAAATTGATTCAAGACTCCATTCAGATTGTTATATATTCACATCAGAAACTTTCAGGAGTAAATTTACATAGAATTCTTGGACTTTTCCATGAACCACAGGCCTTTGCTGCACCATGTATACGACCTATATAGGAATGATGAAAAGTTCATGGCGTGGTAGGAGGAGTGGGATGGCTGGGGGAGGGTGGGACACATGAGTGTGGGGGAACCTGATGGACCCTGAAGTTCCAATTGCGGTCTTCTCATTTTTCTCCCTCAGTGACTGTCCCACCCACTGCTCTGGATGTGCGGACTTAGAGCCAGGAGCATGTCTTAATTTTCCTCAGAGAGAGATTATATTTCATGTATTCTGAATGACAACTTTTATTATTTTCTTCATAAATTTAATTTCTTTGTTCTTTCCTATAATATCCATGGTCAACTTAATTCTACAATGTTATGGTTTCTTACATAAAAGTACATTTCTTCTAATTTCAATAATAACCTGAAATAGAGGAGTGATAGCTGTATATACTCAGTCTACTTGATGCAAGTAGAAACTTAGTTCTTGCTCACACCATGTTTTTACCATGCCTATATGCAAATGAACAGGTTTCCACAAACAGAATGTGGAGCAAAGCTTATGACACAGATACGTACATGGTTCAAGAGACAGAAAAACACTGGATTGAAAATACAATGGTAATAGCATTAAATTGTCATTTAAAGGCTGCTGCTGAAATAATCAAATTTTAAGAGTTAAATGTCTCTTTTGACAGCATTTAAACCTATTGGTCTAGCTCATGAAATCAGGCAGACTATTAAATCATTTTTGTTAATTTAAATCATTCAGTATATTAAGTCAAATATACTTCATAGCATTTTACTAACCAAAGCATGTGTTAAAATAGTAAATAATGTAAATAGTCATGCATATAAAAGTAAAGCAAATAAATGTTAATGTTCTCAGACAAGCAAAGGGAAAAAAGAAATTAATAGCAAAATGGCTATATTTAAGATTACCAGTTAAAGTGCACTTGTCAAACTTAAAAGCTCAATAATTAAAAGAATCCTAAAAAACTTGAAAATCTTACTATTAAATATCTCTAGCTTTTCCTAGGTCCTTTTATTTATCTACATAGTTCCCTTTCTTCCCCTCTCTCTTCTTAAAAATGTACAATTAAAGTGGAAACACTATTTCATTGACACACACCTCAAAAGCCTGAAAATAATATGAAATTGAATTAATAATTCTGATAATAAACAGCAACTTTTTTCAAATAAACACCAACAGACACATAATACCATAGTTCAGACAGTTTATGTATCAAAATTTCTGCATTGTGCTTTAAAAAATTATATTACTATTTCTTCTAGAAGACCTCAATGGGATGGGAATGAGAACGCCTTTTTTTTTGCAAAACAATCAGTGTGTGATTGATTATGCCTGTCCATACACATGTCTGATGGATTTAAAAGTGATAGTATCTCTAATTGCAAATCCAATACCTGATTAATGTTGTTCTGAAGTTTAGTGACCTTTTAAAATAGAAAAGTATTTCACATCAATCACTGTATTGTTACTCATCAGAATATCCATTTTCATTCATTTGGATATGTGCTGCTATTGGGCAATGTGCCATTACTCCTTAACAACTGAGGCTTAAACTACTAAATTGCTTTCATATAGGCAAAAAGAAATGCAGATGTAAGCCATGTAGACTCCTCTGATTCACAATATTCATTACAAGGAGAATGTTCCTTTGGAAAAGAGAAATCTGAGCAGAGCAGTCTATAATGGGTTTTGGTTCACAGTGAGCTACAAAAAAGCCCTAGACCTTAGCAACATCTCTGAATAAAAAAAAAAATCCAAAGGTGTATTAGTGATATGCACACAATAGGAATTCAGTAACAATTGTATATGAACAACTATAAAACTGACATTTTATGCAACCATGGAAATTTATGCAGTAGTGTCAGAATAACCTAAATTGTACAGGTAGATTACTTAACTACAATGATTAATGAGCAATTTCAAGCATTTAGGTTGTTTTTAAGTAAATGTTATGCAAATATGCTTGAATCAAGAATTAAAAGCTAAACAAACATGCTGAAATTTTAAGTAACTGCTAACATAAATGTTAATCTGACACAAATACTCGTTTGTTATTTATTTCACTTGTCAGACACTTTGTGACCTATGTTAAGTAGAAATCACTTGTGTGCTCATATATTACAAAGAGAATAAATCTACATAATTTTAGTTCTGTTTTTAAAATAAAGAAGAAAATGGAATATAACCAAATAACCCACATGTTGAAACTATATATACCTTCTAAAATTTTTTTACAACTCTATTGAGTTATAACTGACATACAGTAAATTAAATAATGTTTATGATTTGATGTTTGATATTTGTATACAACCATAAATCGAACATCAAAAATGGTAAAGAACATATTCATCACCCTCAAAAGTTTCCTTATACTCTATTTTAGTCCAGCTTGTCTGCCTCTCCCTACTTCCCTCCAACGCTTCATCTTCTCCAGGTAATCAATCCCTAATCTATTTAATGTTCCTATAGATTGATTTGCATTATATAGAATTTCAGATAAAATTCTAGAAATTACACAGGATGTACTTTGTTTTTATGTTCCTATAAATCTTTTTTTCCCCAGTTTTACTGATGAATAATTGACATATGTCACTGTATAAGTTTAAGGCAGACAGCATGATGATTTGAATTACATATATTATGAAATGATTACCACAATAGGTTCAGCTAATACCCATCTTTTCATATAAATACAATAAAAATAATTTTTTTCTTGTGATGAGAACTCTTAACAACTTTCCTATATATCATATAGCAGTGTTAGCTGGAGTCATCATGTTGCCCATTACACACCCTAGTACTTATTTATCTTATAACTGGAAGTTTGTACCTCTTGACTACATTCCTCAAATTCCTCCTCTTCTCCAACCCTCCACCTCTGGAACTGCAAGGCTGGTCTCTTTTTCTCTGAGGTGATTTTTTTTTTTTTAATTCCACATGTAAGTGAGATAATACAGTATTTGTTCTTCTCTGTCTCACTTACTTCTCACTTATTTCATTCTGACTGATTTCTAATATCCCATCCTCCAGGGTGCTGATTCTTTCTTCTGCATGGTTGAGTCTACTTTTGAAACTCTCCTGAATTCTTCAGTTTAGTTGTATTTTTCAACTCTAGGATTTATGTTGTTGTTGTTTTTTTCCTTTCTCTCTCTCTCACTTTTTTCCCCCCCTTTGGTGATTGGTATTTCTTTGTTGAACTTCTTCTTTTGTTCATGCATTGAGAGAATATTCCTTATAGTATCTAAAGGAAATTTAATCAAAATTGATGAAAGTTAGGCTCTGAAGAAAGTCTCCACAGTTCCAAAAGAATAAATCATGTAACTAGAAAAATTATTATATCTATTTAGTTGGAATAATAACATCTGCCAATTCAAAAATGAGAATTATAAAATGTTTTCAACTACATAAAAATGAAACATAGCATATCAAAAAGTGTGGAAGGCAGTGAAAACTGTGTTTACAAAGAAATCTTTAGATTTAGATTCAAGTATTAGGAAAGAAGAAAGGCTGAAAATTCAATAATATAAGCACACTTCTCAACTAGTTAGGAAAAAAATCACAGAAAATTATACCCAAAAAAGTGAATAAAGAAGATGAAAATTCCTATAAAAAGAAAACTACATTATTCAGACTAATTAAATATCTAAATATGTAACTTCTAAAAGCCACAGATTTGTGGAGGCTATTTACAACTGCATCCATCTGCAAACGATTTCTATCCAGAATAGATAAGAGCGAACCTATGAAAATGATTTCCATTCATTTTTAAAGTAATTTTCTAATCTCCAACCTAATATTAAGTGCTCAGAAAATCAACAACAAATGTACAAACAATACAAGATAAAAATTGACAAAATATATTTATAGGAACATCACAAAAAATGATATTAAAAAAATACATGAAAGGAGCACAGTTTTTAGTCATCAGGAAGATCCAGGATTGTTGTTGGGCGTTTAATTGGTACTACAATGGAAAACTCTGCAATATATAATAAAGTTTAACACATGCTTATACTTTGAACCAGTAATTCTACTCATGGGTATATACAAAATTGTGTGTGTGTGTGTGTGTGTGTGTGTGTGTGTGTGTGTGAAAGAGAGAGAGAAAGAGAGGGAAAGAGAGAGACAGACAGATATATTTAAGTATATTAATTTATAATGGCCCCAAACCAGATGCAACCCAAAGCTACTGCAACTGTGTGTGGATAATAATGTATGTTATATTTTAAAACTGAATATTATAATGCAACAAACAGATGACTGCTACATGCAACAAAATAGATGAACTTACATATATTAAGCAAAATAAGCCAAATACAAAGGGAAGCATACTTCATGATTCCATTATTGTGAAGTTTAAAAACAGGCAAAACTAATGAATGGTGGCGTAAGTCCAGCTAAGAGAAAACTTTGGGAAGTGAAAAGAGGAGAGACTAGGAGAAGGGAGGGGATATTGAGTGCTGATTAATATCTCACTTCTGGTTCTGTGTGGTGTTCATACAAATGCTGATTTTGAAATAAAATAATTGAACCATACAAGGTCTTCACTTTATAAACATATCTCCATAAAACAGACTTAAAAATAATTATTACTACCTTTCTCCCCTTCTCTGTGTCCTTCGATCACTGATACACATGCTGCCCTGCCCTTTCATTACTCTTACCTCTGTGAAAAGTATGGTGCTTTAATGCTACAGGAAAGAAGTTCAAATGCATACGAGAGAGAGGGGAGGGGCACCTGGGTGGCTCAGTCGTTAAGCGTCTGCGTTCAGCTCAGGTCATGATCCCAGGGTCCTGGGATCGAGCCCCACATCGGGCTCCCTGCTCTGCAGGAAGCCTGCTTCTCACTCTCCCACTTCCCCTGCTTGTATTCCCTCTCTCGCTGTCTCTCTCTCTCTGTCAAATAAAATCTTTAAAAAAAAAAAAAAGAGAGAGGGGAAATCTTTTCCACTGAAAAGGAATAAAATCTCCCCCCCAAAAATTCTTTCCAATTTGCTTCTGTTATTCTTTTAAACTCAGTATAAGAAATGGTGGATGGAAAGGGGACAAAAGAGAACAGACAGGAGGGATACAAGAAAGAAAGGGAATGAGAAAGAGAATGGCTGTGAACTGAGAGTAGGACAATTAATGGAACTGAGCACCAAAGGACAAAGGAAATAAGAAAGGGAAACCGAAAAAAAAGCTTTCTTTTCAGTCTTTTCACTAATATTAAATATTATTTATAATTTTGATAGCTATACACATAGCTAAACACTGTCATCATTGCTGTTTTTCATTTTACAGGCTACCATGTGAAAATGGCTTGCAAGTGAGTCTATTAAGTAAATTTATTTTTGAATTTCATAGTCCTTGGATAGGAATCCTTCCAGTGTCTCATTTTCAAGGTAAATCTCTCAGCCCACATTTTAAATTAAAATTCTCCTTTTGGGGGTGCCTGGATGGCTCAGTCGGTTAAGTGTCTGCCTTTGGCTCAGGTCACAATCCCAGGGTCCTGGGATGGAGCCCCGCATCGGGCTCCCCGCTCAGTGGGGAGCCTGCTACTCCCTCTCCCGCTGCTCTTCCTGCTTGTGCTCACACTCTCACTCACTCTCTCAAATAAATAAATAAATAAATAAATAAATAAATAAATAAATAAAAATAAAATAAAATCCTCCTTTTGGGGCACCTGGGTGGCTCAGTCAGTTGAGCGTCTGACTCTTGGCCTCTGCTCAAGTCTTGACCTCAGATTCATGAGTTCAAGCCCCATGGTGGGTGTGGAGCCTACTTAAAAAATTTTTCCTTTCATTGTGGTTTCTTGCTTACAAAGTTTTAATAAATTATACAAAAACTTCTTATATCTAGATGAGTTTAGACATATCTGTCCTTATATTTCAAAGATGTATATTTTTAAAGCTTTTAATAAGTGCATTAATAGCTTTAGTTTTGAGTATGTTTTATGAAGCGTTGGTATTTTGGGGTGCCTGGTGACTCAGTCATTAGGTATCTGCCTTTGGCTCAGGTCATGATTTCAGCAAGCTGGGATAGAGCCCCACATTGGGCTCCCTGCTCAGTGGGGAGTCTGCTTCTCCCTCTGTCCCTCCTGCTACTCATGCTCTCTCTCTCTCAAATTAATAAATACAATCTTTTTTTTAAAAAAAAAGAGTTGTTATTTCTCTAAAATTGCAAAAACCCTTGCTTATATCTAAATTATTCATTAAATATATCCAAAGAGAAGTCTTAGGTTTTAAAATATACATGAGATTTATTGGAACAAATTTGGAAGTATAAATGTGTATATATCAAAACATATAATACTTAGTAGTAACTATATTCTCAATAACAAAAAGTACCATGATCTAGTAGAAAAAAGTTAATTTAAGAGAAGAAGCAATTATATCTGTATTCTAGCATAAGACCTGTATCTGAAATATGCAAAAACTTATTTCATTGATTCTAGGTGAATATTTCATTGACACTAAGAAAAGTATTTTTGCACATTTTAGTATTAGTAATAATGGGATACATCTGACAATTGTTGTCACAGTTGTTATAGTCTTACAATCACCGTAAGACTGTTAGCAGTTATGAAAGAGCTGTCATTACTTGCCATGTATGACCTTGGTCTCAGCTCTTCATATTGTAATTACTTCAGTTGAATCATGTGCATTATTAGAACTACACATGTCAAGTTTGATTACCATTTTAAATGTCTTTTAAAATGTTCCACTATGTTTCAGCATTGAAACACAAAATGTTATCGTGTATGCGGAGGCACAGAAGCAGAACCGCAGGGCATAAATGAGACATTAGTGAAGCAAATATTCATCGTTGGAGGAATGTGGCTGCAATTTCAAATTTTTGTGAAGGCAACAAGCAGATACTTTATGGGACTTGAAAAAGGAAGACCCTCCCAAGTAGGAAAGCTATCTTATTACCCTGAAATATGCAAAAACTTTCCAATCTCTGGCCATGGGAAAAAATTGGAACAGGAAATTGTCAAATTTCTAGTAATATCTGAATAAGAGAGAGAGACAGAGACTACTATGATAAATTATATATTGTTTAGGTTATCAGTTTGTTAGAACTTCCCAGTGATTTTGTACCAGTGGCTTAAATTCCAGGAATAAGTAATTTTCTTGAGAAAAAAAACTATGAATATAGTAAAATAAAACATACATAATACCAGCATCTAAATTTGAAAAATGGGTTTCAGTGGCTTAGAAGAAAATTCTGTAGACAAAAATTAAGTACTTTTCTGAAAAAGCTGGATAACCAATGCTCTTGAGGGCAAAGACTAATGCATTATGTGAAAACAAATGAAATTATTGACTATGATTAGAAAAATTAATATAGGGGGCCTGGGTGGCTCAGTTGTTAAGCGTCTGCCTTTGGCTCAGGTCATGATCCCAGAGTCCTGGGATCGAGTCCCACATCGGGCTCCCTGCTCGGCGGGAAGCCCGCTTCTCCCTCTCCCACTCCCCCTGCTTGTGTTCCTGCTCTCGCTATCTCTCTGTCAAATAAATAAATAAAATCTTTAAAAAAAAAAAAAAGAAAAATTAATATAGAAGATTTAGGCTATGAATGAGAGGGAATATTTAGCAATTTCTTAATCATTTTTCATGTATGCATTTTTTATTTATATGTACCCTAATTGATATATGAAAAACATCTATGAAATTTAAAGTAGCTCATTCAGTAATTGTAATATTTCTTTTTTTTTTTTTTTAAAGATTTTATTTATTTGACAGAGAGAGACACAGCAAGAGAGGGAACACAAGCGGGGGGAGTGGGAGAGGGAGAAGCAGGCTTTCTATCCAAAACAAAGGCAAAAATTTACAAAATACATGCACTAACCCTCCTAAAGAAGCATTTATCTGTGAAGATCTGCAGAAACAGGCACAGTACCAGAAACATAGACTTCTCTTGACCCACTGTATTTTACGGCAGAACATAGTGATTTAGGCAAACTGGACGTCAGAGTGTAGAAGAAAGACTCAGATTTTGGTGCTTTTGGCTGTATAGTTAAAGAAGCACAGCCCTACTCCTGAAAGAAGCAGTTTATGGATTCAATAACATACGATATGCAGTAACACAGGTCCTGTTCTTTTGTTTTGTTTTTGCTTGCTAATATTTATTTTGTTTTTTTAAATTATATTTTATTCCAGTATAATTAATGTACAGTGTTATACAAGTTTCAGGTATACAGTATGTAATTTGACAATTCTACATTACTCAGCGCTCTTCGTGATTAGTATACTCTTAAACCCCTTCACCTATTTCACCAATCCCGCCCCTCCTCCCCCCACCATGTCCCCTCTGGTAACCATCAGTTCTCTATATTTCAGTCTGTTTTTGTTTCTCTCATTCTTTCTTTCTTTCTTTTTTTTTTTTAAAGATTTTATTTATTTATTTGAGATAGAGAATGAGAGACAGCACAAGAGGGAAGAGGGTCAGAGGGAAAAACAGACCCCCTGCTGAGCAGGGAGCCCGATGCGGGACTCGATTCCAGGACTCCAGGATCATGACCTGAGCCGAAGGCAATCGCTTAACCGACTGAGCCGCCCAGGCGCCCTCTCTCATTCTTTCTTTATTCATTTGTTTTGTTTCTTAAATTCTACATATAAGTGAAATTATATGGTATTTGTCTTTCTCTGAGTTATTTCACTTAGTATTATACCCTCTGCATCCATTCATGTTGTTGCAAATAATAATTTTTTTTTTTTTGGCTGAGTAATATTTTAGTGTTTGTGTGTGTGTGTGTGTGTGTGTTTATTCATCTATACTGGACATTTGGGTTGCTTCCATATTTTGGCTATTTTAAATCTGTAATGAACATAGGGGTATAAATGACTTTGAAAATTAGTGTTTTCCTATTCTTTGGGTAAATGCCCAATAGTAGAATTTATGGATCATGTGGCAATTCTATTTTTAATTTTTTTTTGAGGACACTTCATACTGTTTTCTACAGTGGCCATACCAGTTTGCATTCCCACCAACAGTGCTCAAGGGTTATTTTTCCTCCACATCTGCCAGCATTTGTTGTTTCTTGTCTTTCTGATTTTAGCCATTCTGACAGGTATAAGGTGATATTTCATTGTGCTTTTGATTTGCGTTTGCCTGATGATTAGTGATGTTGAGAATCTTTTCATGTGTCTGTTGGCCATCTGAATGTTTTGAAAAACTGTCTATGTCTTCTGGTTATGTTTAAATTGTAATTTTTGTTTTTTGGTATTGAGTTGCATAAGTTCTTTGTATATTTTAGATACTAACCCTTTATCAGATAGGTCAATTGCAAATATCTTCTCTAATCAGTAGGCTGTCTTTTTTTTTGCCAATTGTTTTCTTTGCTGTGCAGATTTTTATTTTTATGTAGTCCAAAAAGTGTATTTTTGCTTTTATTTCCCTTGCCTTAGGAGACATATCTAGAAAAATACGGCTACTGCTGATGTCAGTACAATACAAATTACTGCCTGTGTTCTCTTCTAGGATTTTTCTGGTTTCAGGCCTCACATTTAGGTCTTTAATCCATTTTGAGTTTATATTTGTGTATGATGTAAGAAAGTGGTCCAGTTTCATTCTTTTGCATGTGGCTGTCCAGTTTTCCCAACACCATTTGTTGAAAAGACTGTCTTTTTTTCCCATTGCATATTCTTGCCTCCTTTGTTGAAGATTAATTAAGCATATAGTTGTGGGTTTATTTCTGGGTTATCTGTTCTGCTCTATTGATCTCTGTGTCTATTTTTGCATCAGTACCATACTGTTTTGATTACTACAGCTTTGTAATATAACTTGAAGTCTGAAATTGTGATACCTCCAGTTTTGTTTTTCAAGATTGCTTTTGCTATTCAGGGTCTTTTGTGGTTCCATACAAATTTTAGGATTATTTGTTCTAGTTCTGTGAAAAATGCTTTTGGTATTTTGTTAGGGATTGCATTAAATGTGTAGATTGCTTTGGGCAGTATGGACATTTTAACAATATTTGTTATTCCAATCCATAAGCATGCATGATCTTTCCATTTGGGGTCTTTAGTTTCCTTCACTGATGTTTTATACTTTTCAGAGTACAGGTGTTTCACCTCTTTCATTAACTTTATTCCTAGGTATTTTATGATTTTGGATGCAGTTATAAATAGACTGTTTTCTTAATTTCTCTTTCTGCTACTTCATTATTGGTGTATAGAAGTACAACAGATATCCTGTATATTGACTTTGTATCCTGAAATATTACTGAATGTATTTAACAGTTCTAGTAGTTGTTTGGTAGAGTCTTTAGGGTTTTCTCTATATACTGTCATGTCATCTGCACATAATGAAGGTTTTACTTCCTCCTTACCAATGTGGATGAATTTTATTCCTTTTTGTTGTCTGATTTCTATGGCTAGGACTTCCAGTACTATGATGAATAAAAGTGGTGAGAGTGGACATCCTTGTCTTGCTCCTGACCTTAGGGGAAAAGCTCTCAGTTTTTCTCCACTGAGTATGATGTTAGCTGTGGGTTTTTTATATATAGCCTTTATTATATTGAGGTATGTTTACTCTAAACTTACTTTGTTGAGGGTTTTTATCATTAATGGATGTTGTACTTTGTCAAATGCTTTTTCTGCATCTATTGAAATGACCATATGGTTTTTATCCTTTCTCTTGTTGCTGTGATGTATCACATTTGATTGATTTGTGAATATTGAACCACTCTTGCAACCCAGGAATAAATCCCACTTGATTGTGGTGAATG
>NC_138371.1:132109373-132155174 GCF_054177405.1 Leptonychotes weddellii
TTTTTTTTTTTTTTTTTTTTTTTTTTTTAGTGTTTTCAACTGGTTTGGGTATCAGGATACTGCTGGCCTCATAGAATGAATTGGAATGTTTTCCTTCCTCTTCTATTTGTTGGAAGAGTTTGAGAAGAATAGATATTAAGTCTTCTTTAAATGTTTGGTAGAATTCACCTGTGAAGCCATCTGGTCCTGGACTGTTGTTTGTTGGGAGTTTATTGATTACTAATTAAATTTAGTTGCTGGTTGTGGCGCCTGGGTGGCTCAGTCGGTTAAGCATCTGCCTTCGGCTCTGGTCATGGTCTCCTGGGATCGAACCCCGCATCAGGCTCCCTGCTTGGTGGGAAGCCTGCTTCTCCCTCTCCCACTCCCCCTGCTTATGTTCCCTCTCTCGCTGTCTCTCTCTCTGCCAAATAAATAAATAAAATCTTAAAAAAATAATAATAATAAAAATAAAAAATAAATAAATTTAGTTGCTGGTAATCAGTCTGTTCAAATGACCTATTTCTCCCAATTCAGTTTTGGGAGGTTTTATGTTTTTAGAAATTTATCCATTTCTTCTAGGTTGCCCAGTTAGTTGGTGTATAATTTTTCAGAGTATTCTCTTAAATCCTTTGTTTTCAGTGCTGTTGATGGTTATTTCTCCTCTTTCATTTCTGATTTTATTTGAGTCCTCTCTCTCTGTCTCTCCTTGTTTCTTTTCTTTTTCTCTCTTTTTTATGAGTCTGACTAAAGGTTTATCAATTTTGTTGATCTTTACAAAGAACCCGTTCCTGGTTTCATTGATCTGTCCTACTAATTTTTTAAGTTTCTATTTCATTTATTTCTGCTCTAATCTTAATTATTTCCTTTTTTCTACTGGTTTGGGTGTTTTTTAGTTCTTGTTTTTCCATCTTCCATACGTGTAAGGTTAGGTTGTTTGAGATTTTTCTTGCTTCTTGAGTTAACCCTGTATTGCTATAAACTTCCCTCTTAGAACAGCTTTTGCTGCCATTGTGTTTTCATTTTCATTTGTTCTGTGTATTTTTTTAATTTCCTCTTTGATTTCTTGGTTGACCCATTCATTGTTTAGGAGCATGTTATTTAACACTCCATGTATTGTGTTCTTTTCAGATTTTCTTTGATTTCTAGTTTCATAGTGTTTTGGTGGGAAAAGATGCATGGTAGAACTTGGATCTTTTGGAATTTGTTGACTCATTTTGTGGCCTAACACGTGATCTGTTCTGAAAGATGTTCCACATGCCCTTGAAGAGAATTTTATTCCACTGTTTGGGGATAGAATTTCCTGAATATATCTATTAGAACCATCTGGTCCAATGTTTCCTTTAAAGCGACGGCTTTCTTATTGATTTTCTGTTTGGATGATCTATCCATTGATGTAAGCGGGGTGTTGAAGTCCCCTACTATTATTGTATTACTATTGATTACTTCCTTTCTGTTTGTTAATAGCTGCTTTATGTATTTGGGTGCTCCTATGTTGTGTGCACAAATATTTACAACTGTTATATCTTATTGTTGGATTATTCTCTTTAAGATTTTATATTATCCTTTTTTGTCTGTTACAGTCTTTAATGTCTATTTTGTCTGATGTAAGTATTGCTACCCCAGCTTTGTTTTCACTTACATTTGCATGATAAATGTATCTCCATCCCTTCACTTTCATTTTTTTATTTTATTATGTTAATCATCATACATTACATCATTAGTTTTTGAGGTAGTGTTCCATGATTGTTTGCGTATAACACCCAGTGCTCCATTCAGTACATGCCCTCTTTAATACCCATCACCAGGCTAACCCATCCCCCACTCCCCTCCCCTCGAGAACCCTCAGTTTGTTTCTCAGAGTCATCCCTTCACTTTCAATCAGCATGTGTCTTTAGGTCTGAAATGAGTCTCTTGTAGGTAGCATATAGACGGGTCTTGCTGCTTTTTTTTTTTTTAATCCATTCCTTTACCCTATATCTTTTGATTGGAAAATTTAGTCCATTTACATTCAAAGTAATTATGGATAGATATGTACTTACTGTCATTTTGCTACTTGTTTTACAGTTGTTTTTGTACTTTTTTGTTCCTTTTTTTCCCCTCTCTTTTCTTTCATAGTTTGCTGGCTTTCTTTAATGATATACTTAGATTCCTTTATTTGTTGCATATGTTTTACTAGTTTTTGATTTGTGGTTACCATTAATTTTATATAGAACATCATATGCATATAGCAGTCTGTATTAAATTGATGGTTGCTTAAGTTTGAACCCATTCTAAAAGCACTAAATTTTTATTCCTCTGTCCTCCTCCCCCCATGTAAGGTATATGCTGTCATATTTCACACATTTTTATTTTGTGAATCTCTTGTATATTTTTATAGATATACTTAATGTTACTGTTTTTGTGCTTCCTACTTTTCTTACTCCTACTTATGGACTTTCCTTTCCATTCAAAGAGTCCCTTTTAAGATTTCTTGCTGGGAATGGGCAGCAACCCTGTACCAATGGATGAAGGATTATTCCAGACTTTGCTGTAAAAGAGAGGAGAAGACAAAGGGGTCAACACTCAGAGACAAAGACCCTTGCTCTTCTTTGCTCTCACCTTTATTTGTGCTTCAGGATAATCATAAATCTTTATGACTCTGTTTCTCAAGCAAGTGATGTGTGGAAAGGGGTCTTACAGAAAATAGAAGAGTCTGATTACAGGAAAGATACAATGTGCTGATCAGCTTGTTCTATGAGTCCTGCCAAACATAACTTTAGGGGACAATGCATACATCTCTTATATCACAGGGCAGCTGTTTGGGCTAAGAAAGCTTTGGAGAAGGTAACTCCATGTGACATTCCTATGGCAGAGTGAGGTTGCGCAGGCCTCAGCATTCCAAAGACCTACGCCCTTCTCTGAAAATTTCCATTGCCCCCAGCGGCCTCTGTGTTACATTTTAGCAAGCCAGGTATTATGGATGATTTCAAACTCTACATTAACCCCAACATCTTCTTGTATGGCTGGCTTGGTGTTGATGGATCTCTTTAACTTTTATTTGGGAAACTCTTTATCTCTCTTTGTACTTTGAATGATAGCCTTGCAGGATAGAATAGTCTTGGTTGCACTTTTTTTTTTTTTTTTCCTTTCAGCACTTTGAATATATCATGGCACTCTCTTTCAGTCTACAAAATTTCTGCAGAAAATCAACTTAGAGGGTTTCCCTAGTATGTAACTGTTTTCTTTAGCTTCTCTTAAAATTTTTCCTTTATTAGTTCTTCATGCCATTTTAATTACTATGCATCTTGGTGTGGACCTCCTTGGATTGAGTTTGTTGGGGGATTTCTTTGCCTCCTGGATTTCTTCCCCAGATTCAGAAAGTTTTCAACTATTTCTTCAAATAAATTGTCTACTCTCTTTTCTCTTTCTACTCCTTCTGAGTTGCCTATAATGCAAATATTATTACAATTGGTGGTGTCTTTGAGTTCCCCTCATCTAGTCACATATTTTGTTATTCTTTTTTCTTTATCCTTTTTATTGCTTGATTGCTTTCCATTATTCTGTCCTCCAGGTCACTGATCAGTTCTTCTTTTTCCTCTAGTCTGCTATCCATTTCCTCTAGTGTATTTTTAATTTCAGTTATTGCGTTCTTCATCTCTTATTGGTTCTTTTTTATGTTTTATATCCCTTTGTTGAGGGTCTCAATGATATCTTCTACTCTTTTCTCAAGTCCAGTGAGTATCTTTATGAACATTACTTTAAATTCTCTATCAGGGTGTTACCTATCTCTGTTTTACCTAGTTCTCTTGCTGTGATTTTATTCTTTCATTTGGGACATTTTCCTGTGTCTTATTTTGTCTCTTTGTGTCTGTTTCTATGTGTTAGGAAAGTCAGCCACATCTCCTGCTCTTAAAAGTAGTGGCTTAATGAAGAAAATGTCCCATGGTACCCTATAGTACAGTGTCCCCTGTTCGCCAGAACCAAACCTGATGCTTCAGGGGTGTCTCTTATGTGTACTTTGTGTGTCCTATTATGTTGGCTGAGCTGTGCTTGCCTCAGTCCAGTCATCTGCAATGGCTCTCTTTGTCTGTTATGGGCAGATTTTATTTGATTCAACTCAAGCCCAAGGTAGCCCTGTGTTTTTAGTGAGCCAGTCTGGGGCCATGTTGGGCTTGAATTGAGTCAGACCAGGCATTTGCCAGAGCCGTGGTCACACCAAACTGCAGGGTGCTTTCCCTTAGCTGTTCCCTAAATGGCTTTTCATTGGTTGGTGGGGTCTGCAGTCAGACCTGATGTCTGCCCCCAGCCCCCTGATGGGGCTACAGTTGGACTGTGTGTGTGGTTATCTTCACTTTCCCTTGGGCAGGAATCACTTTTCAGTGATTCTGGCCTTTGTGGTGGCTTTTTTACAATGCCAAGCTTGTGGTGCTGCTTTACATGGACTCCTGCCAAAGGCAGGTTGGATTGAGCAGCTCTCTAGGAAAGCATGGGGACAGGTCACATGGTGTTAATGTTTGCACAGGTCTACTGGAGCTGCTTTGGAAAACTACTGAGATGGAATGTTAGCAGGAAAATACGGGGGCATGGGGCACTATTAGCAAGATGGTTGGAGAGTATTCACACTAGTTCCAGCAGTTGTATCTAGGCTGGGGGCTGCAAGAGGGAAATGGCTCTTTTGTTCTTAGAGAAATCTAAAGATCCCTGCCTTTCCTGTACATGTTCGGACATTAGTAAATAAATCTCCTTGCCATATAGCCTAGGTGTTTTTCAAACTGCTATTTCTATGTTGTATCACAGTGGGGTTGTTTGTTATGCTGTCTTTTTAAGGTCAGATACTCAGTTTCCTATTACCCTCTGGCTATCCCAGAGCCAAGTCTGCTGATTTTTATATTTCCAGGTCCTAAGGCCCACTAATTGTATGAACTCACAAAGTTAAACCCTCTGGATTTCAAAGCCAAATGTTATAGGGATTGCTCTTCCCAGTGCATGTCCCCCATGCCTGTGGTGCTTAATATGAGGTCTGCTCCTCTCTCTTTTCTGGGTTTGCAGTGGCCCTCTCTCCTGGGGATAGACTCCTGAGTCAGTTTGGTTCCTCACATCATTGCCCTTCCTACTGTTTTCAATGTGGCCTCTTTATGTTTGTGGAGTCTGTGCTGCCAGTCTTTGGGTGGGTCATTTTCTGGGTTAATTATACTGATGTGGGTATTATGTGCATCTATGGGTTAAGGTGAGCTTAGGATGCTTCTACTCTGCTATCTTCCCTGGAGGTCCAACACAGGTCCAGTTCTATATTGAAATCTCGATACTCGTGGTTTGAGGAATATCAGTTTCTCCAGTGCATGATCCTCAGCCTGGGAAATATGCTTTGGGATTATAGCAGAAAAAAACATGACAAACTTGTCATCAGCATTTATGAGGAAAAAGAAAGAATTGGGTTATAGTTTCATTTGCATTATTCTCAAAGATAGTAGTAAATTTATAGAAAGGAGCATTTTATGATTAAATGTGTCTTAGAATTAATAAAATGTGGTAAATGAAGCAATTATCCATTTTGTTTCTCCATTGAAGAAAATTGATAGTTGTATGGCTTCTGTTTCTAATACTGATTTATACTGATAGATATTATATCTGCAGTATTCTAAACTTGTTCCAGAAAATAGTAATAGATGTAAAGGAGAATATGTAACACTCTTTTTCCCTTCATATATTACCACATATATACAATAAAGGATAAAATTTGAGAAATCCATGGCTATCTTTTGGCTATCTTGGCTTATAAACTTTTAAATAAAACAGGGTATGACTGGAACCTACCACTAATAACATTAAATGTAACATTTATTAAAGCATTTTATACATTATTTATCTCCAATGCTTCCCTCCTATGCTCTTTATGAGCTTTCTAGTAAAATGTTTTATTCCTTTTATCATTTTAAAGGTAATTTTATTACATTATATTGACGTCCTTAAATCCAGTAATAAAGCCCTTACAGTAATGTAATGTGATTCTGTAATGTTTTCTTTCTGATAATAAAGATATGTTTCATAAGGTATGCCTAAGTAAAATCACAAATATTACATTACATTTTTATCAGTGAAACAGTGTCATTTTAGGAGCCAGGATCAAAGATGTTCTGGAAATATAAGTGATGTAATTTCTGGGTTTTCACCTAAACTGAAATACTGCATAAAAGAGTATATTCTCTTTGAAATTACCATTATTGCTTCAAATAAATGGTGACTGAGAATGTCTGAATACTTTTCTCAAAATTATTGCTTTAGTTCTGATATGATACATGTTGGTTAGATGAGAGGGCTGTAGAACTTTTTAAGCATCCAGTAGTCTATTGAATTTGGATATAATATAATTCTTTTAAAGTTTAGTACATTCTTTAAAATTTAAACAGAGGAAGTCTTTCCATACTATTCAGCCTTATGCATTACTAATATTTTGGTGCTCTCTGTTGCTAATTGATCAGATCCAATTTGATCATTATTGTTGGGTTCTTTTGTAGATATCAATAATATCAATAATCTCACATAATTAAAGGTAGGTTTGGGGATGGTTCCTTTTCCTCACAACTGAGAGGTGTTCTATTACAATAAAAGAAAATCTAATATTAAATTCTACCACAAAAATAAAAACAGGCATTGACAGTTTGATACAAAAAAATAACCATGTAACTTTATCTTGGATGTTTGATAAAACACAATTATCTACTCTGACAAATATTCTTAGAGTTGACTGTAGACAAATGTGATAATACTGTACTTTAGGAATCAAGTAATATTCCAGTCAAGCCATGTGATAGAATCCCCTGTTCATAGTAGAATGTGGACTTGGCCAGTGTTCTGGGCCTGTTACACAACCCCAAAGCGTGAGAATAGTTCAGTATTTATATATTTTCTACCATGCTCAGTTTTTTTTTTTTTAAAGATTTTTTATTTATTTATTTGAGAGAGAGAAAATGAGAGAGAGAGAACACCTGAGAGGGGATAGGGTCAGAGGACGAAGCAGACTCCCTGCCGAGCAGGAAGCCCAATGCGGGACTCGATCCAGGGACTCCAGGATCATGACCTGAGCTGAAGGTAGTCGCTTAACTAACTGAGCCACCCAGGCGCCCTACCATGCTCAGTTTTAATACTTTGTGAATTACATCAACTGTTTGGGAGAGGACCTCACATGGATATTACTAATCAGTTTCATAATTTTACAGAGCAATGATCTTTGTCAAACCTTAGTGATACCATTAACAGGTCTATATTGGGAAAATCAGAGTGTCAATCTAAATTTACTTTATGAAATATTCCTGAAGGACCTTCAAAAACATGTTTATCCACATTAGGTTAGACAACACTTCTAGTATGCTAGGTTAGGAAAACTGCCTGCTTTAGGTACAAAAGGACTTGAGTTAGTAAATCTCCCATTTAGTAGGTTGTCTTTTTGTTTTGTTGATTGTTTTCTTTGCTGTGCAGGAACTTTTTATTTTGATGTAGTCCCAAGAGTTTATTTTTGCTTTTGTTTCCCTTGCCTTAAGAGATATGTGCTGCCTGTGTTTTCTCCTAGGATTTTTAGTTTCAGGTCTCACATTTAGGTCTTTAATCTGTTTTGAGTTTATTTTTGTGTATGGTGTTAAATAGTGGTCCAGTTTTCCCAGTACCATATATTGAAAAGACTGTCTTTTCCCCAGTGTATATTCTTGCCTCCTTTGTCCTAAATTAATTGACCATATAATCATGTAATCATGGGTCTATTTATGAGCTCTCTGTTCTGTTCTAGAGATCTACATGTCTAGTTTTGTGCTGGTATGATACTATTTTGATTACTATAGCTTTGTAGTATATCTTATAATCTGGAATTGTAATACTTCCAGGTTTGTTTTTCTTTCTCCAGATTTCTTTGGCTATTTGGGATCTTCAGTGGTTCCATACAAGTTTTAGGATTATTTGTTCTAGTTTTGTGAAAAATTCTATTGCTATTTTGATAGGGATTACATTGAATCTGTAGATATTTTGGGTAATATGGACATTTTAACAAAATATTTATATTTACCAAAATAAGAACAGTCTAAATTGTCTATCACAAAGCAGAAATAAGGAAAAAATGTGTTTAAAAATTATGATTACTAGGTAACAGTTTGGGAGAAACTCTAAAGAACCGATCATTATCATTCCTGTTTGGTACAAAGTGCATCCCCATATAAATGAATAGTTCTGCACAGTCATCAGAAGTCTCCTTTAGAGATAAAAGCTAATCACTATAGATTAAATTATAGATTTCTTTTAAAAATCACTATGTCTCAGGGCACCTGGGTGGCTCAGTTGGTTAAGTAGGCTGCCCTGCCCTACAGGGTCCTAGAATCGAGTCACACATGGGGCTCCCTGCTCAGCGGGGAGCCTGCTTCTCCCTCTACTCACCACTCATGCACTTTCTCTCTCTCTCTCAAATAAATAAAATATTTTTAAGAAATCACTATATCTCAACTCCTGAAATGATCATTAATTTAGGCAAGCATCATCAAGTGGTACTGGCAATTGTTGGGTGGGGAGAGAAAGGGGTGCTGGATATTCATGTGATACTAGGTATGTTTTGATAACAAAAGGAAAAAAAAATACATGAAGAAGGAATCAAACTGTCACCATTTAATCAATTGCTCAATCTCAGCATCACTCATATTGGGGTGACCAAATATAATTTAACACAATGCAAAGTTAAGGATTAAATATCATACATATGCAATTAAGTAATATAATTTTAAGAAAGCTTAACTTGAATCTAATAAAGTCCTTTGTTTCAATTTTCCAATATACAAAAATTATAGGGAATTGGGGTAATTCAATCTTCACCAAAATAGGACAGTCAGATGCATCTGTTCCCTTCAACAACTGATATTATTAACAAAAAAGACTGTTAAAAATGTAAAGGGTCTGGAAACATCTAATAATCAAATGTGATTGGTCCTAAATTAAATCTTGATACAGAAAATGAACTGTAAAGATAATTTTGGGAGAAAACTATAGGTTGGAATATTTAATGAATTATTATTAAATCACCATTAAATTTGTGAGAATGTAATCCTCACCATATAAGGGGATGTTTAAATTTTCTAGAGAATCATATTGAAATATTTAGGGGGTTAAAACTATATTGTTTGAAATTTTTCTTTTTGAAATGTTAGTATTAACTGTAGTTATATATGGAAGTAAATTAGTTTCAATGTACAAATTAGAGTTGGGTAGTTCATATTTGAAGTAAACTTAAGAAAAAATATATACTCTAGGCATTTTTAGTTAGGATTGAAAGACTTGAGTCTGTTACATCTCAACTATCTTTATCTCTGACCAGCAGTATATAATTTCTTAATTAACGTAATTCATATTATACATTTTGTTTCTCAATTTAAATAGTGTTCAAGGCATTTGGTTTGAAGGAAAATATTGTTCAAGTACTATTTTCTTCCATGGATAATATTTAAAGACTCCAAGAATCAGAAGCTGGCCCTTCAGAATGATACCCTCAGCCTAGACCCCCATCCAGTCCTGTATGTTTAGCCAGTAAGAAGATTTTCACACAGTCAGATTAAAATGTTAGCTAAAGTTGGCGTCTACGATATTGTCATAATAACCTCAAATATATCTTCCATACAAGGTGCTCTTCAGTGTGATAAAATGACAGAGTTGGGTTTTTATCAGAATTATAGATTATATGGTAGTTTTTGTTTGTTTGTTTTTGCCTTCTTGCTAAGTACATGCTGTGTCAAACCTCATTCTAGATATGCTTCCAGTTGATAGAAGATTTAAGGGGGGGGGATAATTTTATCCTTCACTTGTCTCTATTTAATTGTATTGATATCTGACAAAAGTGATAAATGTAATTACCAAAATTGGCTTACCTCAGTTTTTAATATTCTCAAACCATAAATGTGATTTATTTCCTGTTATTCCCTTCATATTTTAGTGCTCTAAAGTTTCCAGTTCTTTGTTAAGCACACTTCCTACAGTTTTTCCTTACTATTATAACAATGTATTTTTGTTAGAGAAACTTTCTTTAAATGATCAGTCACAGCTTATTACTTTTTCTACCATAACAGACTTGCTTCCCTATATACCCTGAAATAAAATCTAAAAGTAAACACTAGTGAAAATACTAATTCTGTGTATTACCCATGCAGCACAAAGTAGGGCTATATTATTTATTATTAAATTCAATGAAAGACATGGTAGATTTCTTAATTACTTACAACTATCACAGTGATTAAAGTGTATTAGTTTGACAATTTCTAGGTGAAAAAATATGAAGGACATCTATAAAATATCTATTTATAAAATCTAGCCTATTACATTTTAAAGATTTTATTTATTTATTTAAGAGAGAGAGCAAGTGGGGGGAGGGAGAAGGACAAGCAGACTCTGCTCTGAGCACAGAGCCCAATTCAGGGCTTGGTCCCATGACCCTGAGATCATGACCTGAGCTGAAATCAAGAGTCTGATGCTTAACTGCCTGAGCCATGCAGGTACCCCTTGCCTATTAACTTTTAAAGTAGATAAAATATTCAACTTTGACAAGAGTCAGGTGTATGTTAATATTCTTTCTTAGAAAAAGTTTATTCCATCTGTTAATCTAAATATGAAGGATGTGAGTAAATCAGTTCCAATGTTGGTTCAGATGTGCTTTAAGTAAATGGTGTACTTATAAGCCAATGTCACGACTACATTGGGGAATGTCTTGCCAGTGCCATAAAGGCAGCTCAGTCAGTTGAAGTCTAAGCCTGATAGTAATTTTTTCATTCCCAGGAAAACAAATTATACTTCTGGGAATCACATCTCATTTTCAGCCAATGTTGGGTGGCTATTAGGGTTGTGTATCATTTTTTTTTCAGACTAAATAAAATTTTTCTTCCTAATTAATCATTTAAATGAATGCCCAGGTTTCTTCACCTTCAGTTCTGAATATGAATCAATTTCAAACAGAAGCATAATGAGATAGAGGGCAAGTAAAGTTTTGCCTTGGAAAAAAAGTGACGTACAAAGGGTCAAAATACTCAATCAGCACTGTCCTCATTAGGAGCATTTGCATAAATACTTTTTAAACTAAATACTTTTTACACTAAAAAGAGAAGTTTTTTATTCCATCCATTAGCCTGCTTTGCTTTATGAATTCTAATAAAAATTATTAATACCTCACTTATTCATATGCAGAGATAACTATTGCTAGTCTTCTAGATTACTTTTTGATTCGTGACGATTCCAAGAGTACTAATATTTGTGGTATAATTTATGTTCATATTTCTGTGTAAAAACTTGTGCCCTAATCAGACTCATCACTCGCAGGATTTGATCCAGAGACATGTCTAGTCATCTTCCCCACTTCCACCCAAAGACTAGGACAATATCTATTAGAATTTACATTCCAAATAGTGTCACCTCGATATTGGATTTCAGTTTGTATCTTTATTAATATAATTCTTTCCACCATTCTTGGTGGTAAGTAGAGAAGTTTCTGCTTAACATTTATGAAGATTTTGATGAAGATGAGGTTCAGACTTGTTACAACTTTAGCAAATGATCACATAATTTGTTAGTGGCGATGCTAAGTCTCAACTTAGAATTTTTTGACTCCTATCTAGCACTTTATAATTATAATATACTGGCTTAAACTTGATGCATTTTGACTTGAGAATTAACTTAAATCCAAATCTAAAAGAACTTAGTAAAACCTGTCATTATTGAACACCCATTAAGGCCAAATACTCTTTAAGAGTTATACTTCATCCTATTGATAATCAAATTTTTACTGCTAATCATATTTTACAATAACCATATACATATTTATTCCTCCAAATATTTACTTAAATATTTTTAGTTAAACCTAACAGTGACACTATGATGAAGGTAAAAATAACCCTTCCGATTTGAAAATGAGAAAACTGAGGTTTAGAAAAGTTGTAACTTGCCCAAGTTTTACATGGCTAGGAGGTTGTAGAACTATATCATGAATGGTGCTCTACATTTGAGAATTTACGTTTATAATGATGGCAACAATGATAATTGTATGATAATTTAATGAATCCAATGACTATGAGACAACAATATCAATGACATTAAAAATAATTAAGATGGGGGCGCCTGGGTGGCTCAGTTGGTTAAGCGACTGCCTTCGGCTCAGGTCATGATCCTGGAGTCCCGGGATCGAGTCCCACATCGGGCTTCCTGCTCAGCAAGGAGTCTGCTTCTCCCTCTGACCCTCCTCTCTCTCATGCTGTCTCTCATTCTCTCTCTCTCAAATAAATAAAATCTTTAAAAAAAAAAATAATTAAGATGTTCATGAACAGATAAGTAAGCTGATATTAAAAGGGATAATGCTTGTTTAGATATATTTTGGGTTTGGAGGTCACTTTGTCTGCATTTAAACATGAGCATGGCCACCTGTCTCATTTCTGACCATGAAAAAATTACTGAAGCTTTAATTTCCTTAGTTTAAAAGTGGGTAAAGTAACAATAACTCATGGGGTGTTGCTGTCAGGATTTGCATAGGTTAACTGATATAATCCTACCACCACCCAATGAGGCAATTTTACAAATGATTAGAAAAGTAAATCTTGAGAAATTTAGTTAGTAAATTTGTCCGTGCTTTCACAGCAAGTATGTGAACAAATTTGAATTCGTACCTGACACAAAGTTCATGTTCTTTCCACTGGGCCACATAGTTTTCCTAACAGTGTATTTAATAAAACACAATAGCACGAATGATACATTTGTAGAATCTTTGAATGAAATTTCAATGCTGATCATTTTTAGCCAACTATATATATACAGAAATTACTCTGCCAGAAAGCAATGTGTAACCAATTCAAGTGATACTGATGGTTTTTAGAAATTGTGCACAAAAGCCTTTTCACAAAATGGTTGATTTTCCCCAATACACACATCTGGCTATCTCACAGCCTTTTTAAATAAAGAAACATAATTTTCAGAAATGTAGGTTTACAAAGCATGGTGGTCATGAACTCTTCTCTGTATTTCAAAACTGGGCAGCCAGACACAGAGCTTCTTTGGGCGATTGGCCCAGTAAATCATGTCACAAATATAGAACTGGCCGAAAGTACTGAGTGCCAAACTAAACTCCTAATGTTCTATTTCAATCCAGCAGATTCTATTGTGGCTGATTTTGGAAGAAAGACAGTTTGGCTTACTGCCGTATTTCTCACTCAACCCTGCATTGAAGGCAAAGAGCCAGACTTGGAGAGAAATCTGTGAGCATTTTTTTTTATTCCTTTCTCCTATGTAATTACATATATTAATTGAACCCCACTGATAGTTGGGAAAACAGTTCAACAAAGAGATCCTGGTGTGTCTTGACTATGTGGAGTCAAAATGGAAACTGGTTCACATTTTGGATTATTACATTATGACCAGTTGATTTTAGTAATCTATGGGGAAAAGAGTGAGGAGGCAACTGGCTCCCTAAATTTAAGTGGGGAACAATACAACTGAAAAGACAATAGCAGCCAATTGGTCTCAAAATATTTATAACAGGACCAGAAATTCCAAGAGTAATTAGTTACGTATGTACAGCCCTTAGGTCTAAATCCAAAAAGAGAGCCTAAGCTGAAGTAGATAAATTGGTAGTTGGTGGCATTATCAAATAGAAATGTGATGAGAAAATGAAGATACCTCCATTGTCAGCAGAGGAATAATAATTCATTTTGAGTCTCTGTATAGAATTGCTGTACTGATGTAGTTGACTTAGGTCACATCTCCCTCTAATTTACTATTGTCTCTAAGTTAAAAAAAATTATTTAAATGCATTTAATTAACATATAGTTATTATTAGTTTCAGGGATAGAATTTAGTGATTCATCAGTTGCATATAACACCCAGTGCTCATTATATCAAGTGCCCTCCTTAATGCCCATCACCCCATTACCCCTTCCCCCCACCCACTTCCCCTCAGCAACTTCAGTTTGTTTCCTATAGTTAAGAGTCTCTCATGGTTTGCCTCCCTGTTTTTATCTATTTTTCCTTCCCTTCTTCTGTGTTCATCTGTTTGTCTAAATTTAATAATCACAGCACACCAAAATAAAAAGTGGAGCCAACCCACAAGCAAAAGTTTAATTATTCTCATGTCCTATCACTCATTTTTTAATCTCCCTCAATTTATGTCTGAAATTACATAATTGAGAGGTGTCTTTCAGCTTTTACAAATGGAATAATATTATAAACAGTGGTATTTTTCTGATTACCAAACCTCAATTTTCCTGAAAATTAGGTTATTTCAAAGATGATGAGGGAAGGATGAACTGGAAAAATCGAATGTTTCATCAGATAGATGACTGTAAGATTGCATCACCTCATAGATCCTGTATTGTTCATAAAGGCCAAGGATGTCCTCAGAAATTTCCAGCAATACACCTAAATCTAGAAATTAGCAACATCATCTTTAGATCTCTTGATGTATTTAATAATTTCAAGATACAAAAAAATGTATCAAAGGTATTTGATTTTAGTTCTATTTGTTATCAAACTAATAACTGATACCATTTTAGCCTCCATTATAAAAATATGCCTATTAAAGAAAATATTAAAACTATGGGGCCTATTATCTGTGACCACCAGGGATCGCTCTCCCATACCTAGTCTATTGTGTGAATCTGTATATATAGTTACTCACTTTGTTGCTCTTAAGATTAACAAGGGTAGCTTAATTTAAATTGAAAATCAGAATCTCAAGCACGTCTGCTATAAACAGCTATTTTACCTAGTCTATTTTATCTTATTTCTCTACCTAACTACTTATTTATTTATAATTTTCTGTTTATTCATAAGGTTAGTTTTCAACTTGAGTCAGACTCCTAAAACTCAGGCAATTTCTTTTTTCCCAAAAAATTCTTTTTATTATTTTGAATTTTAAAAATTCAAGACTTCTCTATTCAGTTAAATCTCATGTATTATGTAAGAGTGCTTTACATATATTTTGTTAGAATTTTATCCAGGATTGATAACTGAGAAGAAAAAAAGAGAAAAAAGATCAAGGTGTTCCAATAAACCTAAGTAGGGCACAGAACTGATTTACAGCAGAGGTCAACTGTGAGTTCTTTTTAGTTAAACAATGAATATATGGTAACACTGATTTCTGTAAAAAGTAATCAAGGGTACTGAAGTATATTTTACTTCCTTCATGTGAGTCACCCAGAAAGGGAATAAGAATATCCTATTTGGAATAAGGGGTTTTGAATATATTATCACCTGAAGTAAGCAGGCATTTAGTTGTTATTAGGAAGTAGAAGGAAACTAATAGCAAAAGTTTGAGTTGCCAAAAGAACTTAAGAAAACAGGGTAGTTTCCAAAGGACACTTTGGAGAAGACTGAGTTTATGGAAATAATAAATATATTAGGGAAGCATTAAACTTAGCAACAAAGGGATCAAAATTCTTAAAAGCCAATCAGGGAATAATAGGCAAATATGCTACTTATGAACAAGAGGTTTTGAGGATTGGGGAAGTTATGATTTATGTTGGAGAGAAATAGGAGTGATAGATGACTAGAAATGCTACATCACCAGATAAATTGTTCATATTTAAACATCACTATTATATGATGTGTGATTATGATGCTACTTTTGGATCGTGATACACCAGCTGAAGCTTGACCAAATAGATCCTTTTTTTATGAACCTTCACCTAATATTAATGAGCTACAATTTTATAAATTCCCAGCTCCAGCTTGAGATTGTAAGAAAAAAAGTTGCAAAGGTTAAAGATGTGTTTAAAATACAAATAAGGAGAATTTCCTACTAGCAAATAATGTATTTTATAATAATTTCTTCAAGAAATAAAAACATTACATACAAATTTTCAAATTAGCAACCAGATATGCTAATGGCCAGCACACTGAACAAAATATACAAGTGAGGAAGAAAAGAGGGACAATATAATAATCCTTAATCTTATTGCTCATTTTACTTTATTTCTAAGGACTTAATAACAAATATTTAAATGCTAACATGAATATTAGAATATCTAAAATGTTTTAAAGCTTTCATTTAAAAGAATGAACCCACCTTTAAAATATAAAGGATGAGAGGAGATTCTACATTCATTTAAAATTATATGTCTGAAACATCACATGATATTGCATTTATTTTCATCCATGTCATCATTATTCTCTCTTGGAGTTCTTCATTCTCTATATGTTTTGGTTTCTGTTAATTGGCAGTTTACCAAGTGTCTTCATTCTACTTTCTCATCAGCTCTATAAACACCCCTATTTGGAGATAGCATCATATAATGTTCACTTACAAATGTCATAAAATAAATGGCTAACATTGTGCATTGCATTGAGCATACATGGGGTTTAGTGGTTTTAAAGCCAAAGTTATTTGTGTTCCCCATGCTGTGCAAAGAGATGTTTCAAAATCTGAGAAAAGAGCCTACTTAAAAAAAAAAAATTCTTAAATGATGGTGCTGGTTTTTATGGATTCTTGAAAGGAATGGTACGACATGCTTGTAAACGTTACTGAGGCAAAAACATGAGGTGGTCTGTACCTAAAATATAAAATTGAAGGATATGCTTTTTCTAGCCCATCAAACCCAAGATTCTAAAGAATATATAAATCTCATGTGCAATATATAATCTGCTTTTCATCCAAGTAAAGTAAGCCCCTGATCCTTTCTAGTTTAAATGCCATTTATATCTACTAAACTTATAGTTGGGAGGAAGGGTACAGAAGAGAAGGATCAAAATATGGACAAAGTAGATTGGGTTATATATTCTGATGACAAAAAAAAAATGCCTCTTGCATGTTTATTTCTTTATAAAATTAATAGGTTTTAATAACAAACTTGTAACCATCTTATGTGATGATCAGTGTCAAACACATTGTTTTTGAATATTATTGCACTAGCTGTATGTAAGTCAGGAAAATAAAATAGCTTACCATGCTTTTCTATTCTAAATACATATCAGACAATCTATAATAGAATAACTTACCTAAAAGTGAGCTATCATTTTATAGCTTCTCAGACTTGCCCTACTTTGAGTATTCTCTTCATACTTTCTGGATTAGTGGCTTTATTTTCCATACTGAAGAGACCATTAAAAGACCAACTGCAGTTATCTGTCTCTCTTCTATCTACTCATCAGTTATATACTTTACCTGTACCTATTGTTATCTACGTACTATCATCCCTAAGGCACAGAGAGGGGAGAAATAGTACAAGAAAATTTTTTATTTCTGTAATTTGTGTATTTCAATATACAAAGAGTAGGTGACTGTTTAGTGGCATCAGGGATTGAATTATTTTTCTCAGAGAATATTATTTGGGACAGGGGTCTATCATGGTCCAAACTCTTTTGCTGCTAGTTTTATTATACAAATATATTATTTAATATGTATATATGTATATACACACACACGCATACATTTTTTGTGTGCACGATATGTAGTTAGTATATCTTTGTGTTTTCTTCAAATTTATAATATCAACAACAGAAAAGAAACATCCTGTTTTGAAACATCCTGTTTTAAAGGGAAGAGAAATGTGAACAGTCATATATAGTCATACCTCATTTTAAGTCTCATTTTATTAAGCTTCACAGATATTCCATTTTTTACATATTGAAGGTTTGTGGCAACCCTGCATTGAACAAGTCTATCAGTGCCATTTTTCCAATAGCATTTGCTCACTTCATTTTCCGTGTCACAATTTGGTAACTTTCACAATATTTCAAATTTTATTATTATATTTGTTATGGTGATCTGTGATTATGACTTGCTGAAAGATCAGATAACAGTTATTAGTTTTACAAAATATTTTTAAATTAAGGTATGTACATCATGGGTTTTTTACATAATACTATTGCACACTTAATAGACTGTAGTATAGTGTAAACATAACTTTTCGATGCACTGGAAAACCAAAAAATTCGTTTGATCCATATTACTATAGCAGTCTGGAACCAAACCCACAGTATCTTCAAGGTATTCTTGTAATATATAATGAATGCAGTACCAGTTTTAGAGAAGCTTATCTTCCTAGAGTAGTTGATAAAGGGGAGGAAGGAAATATTGATCAATTGTTGAGAATCTACAGAGTTGTCTTATAATGTCCAGTTACTACTATCAATATCATACAAGTGAAAGTGACAAAAACAATTACATTGATTCCTTTATCATTTCATTTTTAAAAACACTTTATTTCAAAAATATCCTTTTTAGGAGAATTCCGGGGAAGATGCTTGTAAGTTTACGATATCCCATGGATACACCAAGATAATATCCACATCAGTGTAAATAACCCATAAAATGACCTACCCAAGACTGACGGAACTGCCTTCCCAACAATTAAATGTAGAGAAGAGGCCACATTGAAAAAGGTAAGAAGGCTGGAAACATGATCAGGAACCAAACTGACTTGGTAGATTGTGAGAGGGAAGGACACTGCAGGCACAGAGAAGGGAGAGGAACAGAGCCTACCCTACGCACCCCAGGCATGGGGACTCACACTGGGAAACACTGGCTTTGAAAAACAGAGGGGCTTAACTTTGTGAGTTTTTACAATCAGTGGGGCCTTACATCTAAATTTTAAAAATCAGTAGGCTAGGCTTAGGAAGAACCTAAGGATGATAGGAAATGGAGTTCCTGCCCTTAAAGAGATAGCAAAACAAGTGACCTCTCTGAGATACAGCCTAGAAGCAGCAGTTTGAAAAATGCCTCGCATATACACTCCTTGGGATGGAGGTTTACTTACTAATCTCAGGACTCTCATAACATGCTGGAGGGGCAGGGATCTTCAAGAGACTTCTCAAAGAACAAAAGAGTGGGTGGGTGCCATTGCTCTCCCACACCCCCCAGCCTACATACATGACCACCTGTGGGAACCAGTATGAACAGTGTCCACCTAGTTTGCAAACAAACAGTGTACCCTATCCACATGCTCTTCTGTGGACACCCCCTCTCCAAGCTGTCCTCAGCAGAAATTCTCCAAAGTTGCTACAGCTCCCCTCCCACAAGCAGAATAACACAAACCTTGCTAACACTATGTACCCTAAACCTGCCCTCTCCTGCTGACTTCTCCATACAACCTGCCTTTGGCAGAAGTCCATTCAAAGTGGTTCCACAAGCATGGCAGTGTGCAAGCAGCCCCAATAAGAGCCAGCACCATTCTGAAGGGACTCCAACCCCAGGGACAAAGGAAGATAACCACATGCAGCATTTGACAATGGCCCACCAGTAGGCTGGGGGCAGACATCTATATGACTGCAGGCCCTGGCCTCCAGTGAAAGTTTCTCAGGAGACAACACAGGCAAACACCTTGCAGTTCTGTATGACCACAGCTATAGTAACCTGGTCTGTCCCACCTCAAGCCCAAGGTGGCTCTAGATTAGTGCATTAACAATAGAGGGACGAAACCCTGCCCACAAAAGAGAGAGCGTTATTACACACGACTGGACTTAAGGCAAACACAGTTCAGCCACATCAGTAGGGGGCACACAACACACCTTAAAGATACCCCTGAAGTGCTGGGTTCTGGTGAATAGGGGACATTGCATTGCAGGGCACAACAGGAACTCTTCTTCATAAGACCACTACTTTCAAGAGCAGAAGATCTAGCTGACTTTCTTAACACATGGAAACAGACACAAAATGAGGAGACATAGGACTATGTCCCAAATGCAAGAGAGATAAACAAAATGGAAATAATATGCCTGATAGAGAATTTAAAGTAATGGTCATAAAGATACTTACCGGACTTGAACAAGAGTGGAGGATCTCAGCAAGACCCTCAACAAAAAGACAGAAAACATAAAAAAGAAACAAGCATAAGTAAATAACTCAATAACTGAAATTAAAAATACACTGGAGTGAATAAATAGTAGACTAGAGGAAGCAGAAGGATGGATCAGGACCTGGAGGACAGAGTAATAGAAAGAAATCAAGCTGAACAGGAAAAAGAAAAAAAGAATAATATGAGGACCAATTAAGGGAAGTCACAAACACAATCAAGCATAATAACATTAATATTACAGGGATCCCAGAAGAAGAGAGAGAAAAGGGGGAAAAATTTATTTGAAGAAATAATAGATGAAAATAGATGAAAACTGCAGAAATTTTGCAGACCAGAGGGGTAAGATATTCAAAGTGCTGAAAGAAAAAAAATCTGCAGCCAAGAATACTCCATCCAGCAAGGCTATCATTCAATATAGACAGAGAGATAAAGAGTTTCCCAAACAAAAGTTAATGGAATTCATGACCATTAAACCAGCCCTACAAGAAACAAAAGGGGACTCTGAATGGAAAGGAAAGACCATAAGCAGTAGTAAGAAAAGTAGGAAGCACAAAAACAGTAACATTAAGGATATCTACAAAAATCAGTCAAAGGATTCACAAAATTAAACAATGTAAAGTATGACCCCATATACCTAAAATGTTGGGAAGAAAGGAGTAAAAATTCAGTGCATTTAGAATGGGTTCAAACTTAAGCAACTATCAAATTAATATATAGTTATGTGTATAATATGTTAAATATAAAGCTAATGGTAACCACAAATCAAAAACCAGTAATAGATACACTTGGATTTCTTTCTTTTTGTCTTTTGCATATCACTAAAGAAAGCTAGTAAACTGTGAGAACAAAAAAATAAAAGAACAGAGAAGAACTACAAAAAGAACCATAAAACAAATAACAGAATATCAATAAGTACATACCTATCCATATTTACTTTGAATGTAAATGGACTAAGGCTCCAATTGAAAGACAAAGGGTGATAGAATGGATAAAAAATAAAACCCATCCCTATGTCACCTACAAGCGATTCGTTTCAGGCCTAACAACACATGCAGATGGAAACTGAAGGCATAGAGGATTTACCATACAAATGGAAGTGCAAAGAAAGCTGGAATAACAATACATGTATCAGACAAAACAGACTTTAAAACAAAGACTGTAACAAGAGGACACTACAAAATCATGAGTGCAACAATCCAGCAAGAAGATATAATAATTATAAATATTTATGTACCAAACATGGGAGCACCCAAATACACAAAGCAACTATTAGCATAAAGGAAGTATTCAATAGTAATACATTAGTAGGGGACTTCAACACCTCACATCAATACATAGGTCATTCAAACTGAAAATAAACTAGGAAACAAGGGCTTTGGATGAACCATTGGACCAGATGGTTATAACAGATATATTCAGAACATTCCATCCTAAAACAGCAGAATACACATTCTTTTCAAGTGCACAGGGAACATTCTCCAGAACAGATCACATGTTAGACCACAAAATCAAAAAGATGGAAGTCATACCATGCATCTTTTCTGACCCTAATACTATGAAACCAGAAATCAACCATACGAGTAAATCTAAAAAGAACACAAATACATGGAGGTTAAATAACATGCTACTAAACAATGAATGGGTCATGTAGGAAATGAAAGAGGAAATGAAAACACAATGGCCTAAAATCTTTGGAGTGCAGAAAAAGCAGTTCTAAGAAGGAAGTTTATAGCAATATAGGCCTACCTCATGAGGCAACAAACAAAACCAAAAACACCCTCAAGCAACGTAACCTTATACCTAAAGAAGCTAAAGAAAGAACAAAACCCCAAACCAGTGAAGGAAAGTTATAATAAAGATTAGAGCAGAAATACACAAAATGAAATTAAAAAAAAAAAAATAGAACGGATCAATAAAACCAGGAGCTACTTCTTTGAAAAGATCAACAAAATTAATAAACCTCTAGCCAGACTCACAAATGAGAGAGAGGACTCAAAAATCAGAGAAGAAATACCACCACAGAAATACTAAGGATTGTAAGAGAATATTGTGCAAAATTACATGCCAAAAAATGGACAACCTAGAAGAAATGGATAAATTCCTAGAAACATATAACCTACCAAAACTGAAGTAGGAAGAAATAGACAATTTGAATAAACCATTAATTAAATTGAATCAGTAATAAAAAAAACTCCAAACAAAAATCCATGACCAGATGGTTTCACAGGTGAATTCTACCAAACATTTAAAGACTTAATACCCATTCTTCTCTAACTATTCCAAAAAAAAAAAAAAAAGAAGAGGAGGAAGGAAAACTTCCCTATTCATTCTGAGGCCAGCATTACCCTGATACCAAAACCAGATAAAGATACCACAAAATGAAAACTACATGCCAATATCTCTGATAAACATAGATGCACAAATCCTCAACAAAATATTAACAAGTTGAATCCAACAATTAAAAAAATATATTATTCACTACAAATAAGTGGGATTTATTCCTGGGATGCAAGAGTGGTTCAATATTCTCAAATCAGTTATCCTAATACATCAAATCAATAAGAGAAAGGATAAAAACCCTATAATCATTTCAATAGATGCAGAAAGAATATTTGATTAAGTATAACATCCATTCATGATAAAAACCCTCAACAAAGTAGGTTTAGAGGGAATATATCTCAACATAATAAAAGCCATATATGAAAAACCCACCACTAATATCATACTCAATGGATTAAAACTGAGAGCTTTTCCCCTAATGTCAGGAACAAGACAAGGATGTCCACCCTCCCCACTTCTATTCAACATAGTACCAGAAGTCCTAGTCACAGCAATTAGATAAGAAAAAGGTATAAAACGTATCCAGATTAGTAAGGAAGAAGTAAAACTGTCACTTTACAGATAGTATGATGTGATATATAGAAAACTCTAAAGACACCACCGAACAACTACTAGAACAGATAATACAGTGCATTTCTATACACTAATAATGAAGCAGCAGAAAGAGAAATTAAGAAAACAATCCCATTTACAATTGCACCAAAAATCATAAAATATGTAGGAATAAACTAAATGAAGGAGGTGAAAGACCTCTACTCTGAAAAGTATAATACATCAATAAAAGAAATTGAAGGCAACACAAACAAATGGAAAAACATTCCATGCTCATAGATTAGAAGAAATACTGGCAAAAATGTCCATACTACTGAATGCAATCTACAGATTTAATGCAATGCCTATCAAAAATAACAACAGTATTTTTCAGAGAACTAGAACAAATAATCCTAAAACTTGTATGGGACCAGGAAAGACCCTGAATAGCCAAAGCAATCTTGAACAAGGAAAACAAAATTGAAGGTATCAAAATTCTAGACTTCAAGTTATATTTCAAAGATGTAGTAAGAACAGTATGGTACTGGAACAAAAATAGACACAGTGGAACAGAATAGAAAGCCCAGAAATAAACCCACAATCATATGGTCATTTAATCTTCAACAGAGGAGGAAAGAATATACAATGGAAAATACAGTTTCTTCAACAAATTTTGTTGGCAAAACTGGACAGCTATGTGCAAAAGAATGAAACTGGACCACTTTTTTTACAGCATACATAAATATAAACTCAAAATGGATTAAAGACCTAAATATGAGACCTGAAACCAGAAAAATCCTAGAACACAGGCAGTAATTTCTCTGACATTAGCTATAGCAGTATCTTTCTAGATACGTCCTCTGAGGTAAGGGAAACAAAAGCAAAAATAAACTTTTGGGACTATATCAAAATAAAGATAGATTCTGCACAGGAAAGGAAACAATTCAGAAAACTAAAAGACAACCTATGGGAGAAGATATTTACCAATGGCATATCTGATAAAAGCTTAGTATCCAAAATGTATAAAGAATGTACATAACTCAACACCCCAAAAAAACCAAATAATCCAATTAAAACATGGGCAGAAGACATAAACAGACATTTCTTCAAAGACATACAAATGGACAGCAGGCACATGAAAAGATGCTCAGTATCACTCATCATCAGGGAAATGAAAATCAAAACCACAATGAGGTATCACCTCACACTTTTCAGAATAGCTAAAATCAAAAACTCACAAGTGTTAGTGAAGATATGGAGAAAAAGGAACCCTCATGCACTGTTGGTGGGAATGCAAACTGGTGTAGCCACTGTGGAAGCCGATATGGAGGTTCCTCAAAAAAATAAAGATAGAACTACCATATGATCCAGTGAACACACTACCCAAAGAATACAAAAACACTAATTCAAAGGGACATATACACCCCTGGGTTTATTGCAGCATTATTTACAATAACCAAATTATGGAAGCAGCCCATGTCCATCAATAGATGAATAAAGAAATGGTATGTATATATAATGGAATACTATTCAGCTATAAAAAAGAATGGAATCTTTCCATTTGCAACAACATGGAAGGATTTAAAGTATAATGCTAAGCAAAATAAGCCAGAGAAAGACAAATGCCATATAATTCCACTCATATGTGAAATTTAAGAAACAAAGGAAAAAAGAAAAAGAAATAAACCAAAATACAGACTCCTAACTATAGAAAAGAAAAATGGTTACCAGAGGGGAGGTGGGTGGGGCAGATGGATGAAATAGGTGAAGGGGATTAAGAGTACACTTATCTTGATGAGCCCTTGATGGAATTGTTGAGTTATTATATTGTACACCTGAAACAACAAAAAAGAAACATCCTGTTTTAAGGGAAGATAAATGTGAACAACAGTCATATATAGTCATACCTCATTTTATTAAGTCTCATTTTATTAAGCTTCACAGATATAATATTATATGTTATAATTAAATGAAATTTAATGGAATTAAAATGAAAAATAAAAATGAAGACAAAGTAAAAATAAGTAAAAAAATGAAATTCAGAACTATTTAAATAGCAAAAATGCATTCATATTTATATTAACTTATAATTCAGTTTTTATTCCAAGGATCTGTACAAATGGTGAAAAATCAGTCTTTTTGAATGGTGAAACAATTTTTTAAAAAATTCTTTTACAAATACACTTTATAGGGACAATGAGGTTTTAGCAATTTCTGGATAGGAGATATGAATAAGCTATTTTATATTGTGAGTCTGATTATAATTTGGGGAGATCCCATGTCTACAATGGACATTTACAGTGGACACAGCTCCACTTTTTTGTTTGCTTCTAAAGTAGTCTCCCTTTAACATGTGCACAACAAGAAATATAACAATGCTTGCACAAGTATTAGGGAATATTCCTTTCACTCAGTGATAGTTGGGCTCTTTACAGAAAGATTGAAAGAGAGTGCACAAGTGTGAGTACCTTCTCGTTGATTGGGTTTTATACAGTTAAATAGTTTTATGATTTGCATCTAGTTTTAAGCATGATCATAACATATTTACCTTTAAAGTGCCTACTTGTTTAAGGTTCTTAACCTTTGCTCGGGCAGATTGTTTTTCAGGGTAAATCAACTATGACCCACTGGTGTGATTTGTTAGAAAATCATTTAGTGACTTTAACAATACTAACACAAAAACTAAACATTAAAAACTCAATTGGCAGTTAGAAAAATTTTGCCTTTGGCAAATTTGGCAGCCATTGTCTGTTCAGGATATCAAAGCAATGCCAATCAAAACACAATTTATAAAGAGAGAGAGAAGAAAATACGATGACTAAATATTAAAGAAAATAAAACCAATAAGTAAGTGAGGTATACTATTCTTTGTCCTCTCTTGCTTCTAGTCCAGTTTTTAGTCCTGTGAAACCAGTCCATCTGAAAGTCATTCACTTTCAATGAATTGAATTCACTATGCTATTCATGAGAAAAGTGGACATAGATCCAAATATATTTTGTGCTGAATTTTCTCTACATGGAGTCAGTGACATTTTTTTTTCCCTACAATTAAGTTAACATGTTCTCTGATGCCAAATACACTTTTATATTCACTTTTGTAAATAGCTTAAAGAACATTTGGATACTACATATTTCTATAATGTCATAATAATTAGATTTAATGTATTATCAGAGTGAGAGTATTTGAAGTTAATGGCATTTTAATGTTCTTTATATTCTCAGTGTGAATCTCAATTACAGCAATTTTTACCCCCTGGGACCACTAAGAACCCCTAATTTCAATTTCTGAATGTCCCTCTAAACTCTGGCAGTAGGATGCAGAGCTTTTAGAAATTGTACCCCTAAAAAATGCCTACCTTTATGCTCACATGGAGAGAACATTATTGTGCCCATCAATTTTGAATATATGGTCTTATATTGTTTTGAAAAATGACCAAATTGCCCCAGACCATCAGACTCTGGTTGCTTTCTCTTTTCTTTTTTTATGTTCAATATTGAAAGTAAGTAGAAATAGTAATAACAGTAACAGAACTAAGCAGAGATTGATCCTATGGCTGATTTATGCTTTCAGTTTAACTTACAAATATCTCCTACACATATATATTTCAAAAACACTATGAAAATAGAGACAGTATTAGATGGTTGATGGTCATTCCTGTTTTCAAAGACCTCATACTCTAATGGGAAAGGAAAATTAAAAACATGTATGATTGATTATATTATTATTCCCAATAATACATTCCTTCCCTGTTAGCAGATCAAGCATCCCCTCCCATTGTCATGTGCAGGCAGAGAATACTTCCCCAACTCAGTTTCAGGTCTGATCATGTGACATTCATGAGTCAATGTGAGCAGACATGACAATGTACCAGTTTTGAGCTGAGACTTTAAAAGGAACCCATGTTTCTTACTTCTTGCTCTTTTCACATGGTGTCAATAACATCTTCCAAAAAACAGCTCCAGTGTCTGTATCAGAAGGAAAAGAAAATATGGAGCAAGTTCAACTCACCTTCAACTACTGACAAGTAATGTAATTTGGAAATAATTTTTTTTTGTGATACACTGAAATTTTGATTTGTTAACGAAACAAAGCTGATTAATACAATACTGTTATAATATAAACACTCAGTGTTCAATTCTATTTACACTGACTGGTATATCCTGAAAGACACAGAATGCCTGTGCCTTTTTTTTTTGGTCAGTATTTTGGAGGAACTTAAAGTGGCATTAATAGATGTCTGGAGATAAAATAACTGATTGCTTAGCCACCAAATATCACTGAGAAAATTGAAATAATCTATATAATTGTATCTGATAGGATTGTCAATAATTTTTTATACTTGATCATGATGTGATCTCAGTTGCACAGAATGATGGAGAGTTTAAGTTACATATTTATCTCATCAATTTATAGATGTTATTATTTATTTCAAAACTGGATTCTGACAGATTTGATATCGACCTTCCTTTTTTTGTCAATTTACAATATTGGGGTGTCATAATTTCTTCATTATAAATCATATATATTTGAATAATATCAATGGACAGTAATAATATCAATAGAGTAGCACACCAACTATTATCTGTCATGTTTCCTGAAAACAACTGTAGTCCTAGAATTGGAATTTCCTAATTGTGATTTAAGAAATGCAGTTGCCTATGCTTTTGGTGTCATGGTCAGGAAATCATTGCCAAAGCTAATGTCATGAAGATTTTCCCCTATGTTTTCTTCTAGGATATTTACATTTTCACATCTTACATTTAAGTATTTAATCCATTTTGAGCTGATTTTTGCACATGGTGTAAAAAAAGGCCCAACCTCATTCTTTAATATGTGAATATCTGGTGTTCACAACACCAGTGGAGAAACTATCCTTCCCCCCAGGGTATATTTTTGAGACCAGTGTCAAATATCAGTTAACTATGTATGTGAGGCTTTATTTCTGGAGTCTATTCTATTCCATTGGTCTATATGCCTATCTATCTTCCATGCCCAATAACATACTATTTAAATTACTTTATGTTTAGGGGCGCCTGGGTGGCTCAGATGGTTAAGCGTCTGCCTTTGGCTCAGGTCATGATCCCAGGGTCCTGGGATCGAGTCCCACATCGGTTTCCCGGCTGGGCGGGGAGCCTGCTTCTCCCTCTGACCCTCTCCCCTCTCATGCTGTTTCTCTCTCCCTCGCTCTCTAAAAAATAAATAAATAAAATCTTTAAAAAATATATAAATAAATAAATAAATAAATTCCTTTAGGTTTGTAATACATTTTGAAATTAGGAAATGTGGTGCTTTAGCTTTTTCTATCTTATTTGGGGTGTCCTCTGTGATTCCATATAAATTTTCATTTTTTTCTATTTCTGTAAAGAATGCCATTTGGGATTTTGATAGCAATTGCATTGATTTGTAGATCGCAAAACCAAAAATAAATAAGTGAAACAACATCGAACTAAAAATCTTACACACAGAAAAGGAAATAATTAACAGAGTAAAAAGGCAACCTACAGAATGGGAGAGCATATTTGTAATTCTTGTATCTGATGAAGGATTAATATCTAAAATGTATAAGGAACTCCTACAATTCAGTATTAAAAGTAACAACCCAATTAAAAATGGACAGAGGACTTGAAAACACAGTTCAAATGACTAAGATATATGAGAAGACACTGAGCATCACTAATCATCAGAAAAATGCAAATCAAAACCACAATGTTATATCACATCATACCTGTCAGGATGGACATTATCAAAATAAATATAGCAAGTGTTGGTAAGATGTGGAGAAATTGGAACTTCTATACATTATTAGTGAGAATATATAATGGTGTAGCCACTATGGAAAACAGTATGGAGGTTCCTCAAAAAATTAAAAACAGGGTAACTGGGTGGCTCAGTTAAGCATCTGCCTTCAGCTCAGGTCATGATCCCGGGGTCCTGGGATTGAGCCCCACATCAGACTCCCTGCTCAGTGGGGAGTCTGTTTCTTCCTCTGCTCCTCCCACTCTCTCTCTCTCTCTCAAATAAATAAATAAATAATAAATAAATAAAATCTTTAAAAAATTAAAAATAAAACTATGATATGATATAGCAATCCTACTTCTGGGTATTTATCCAAAAGAATTAAAATCAGTATCTTCAATCCCATGTACACTGCAGCATTATTCTCAATAACCAGGTGGTAGAAACAACCTCCATCATTGGAAGGTTGTTCATTAAATGTCTATCAATGGAAGGATGGATGAAGAAAATGTAGTATATACATAAGAGAGAATGTTATGTAGCTTTAAAAAAGAAATTCTGCAATATACAATGACATGGATGAATATGGAGGACATTATGATATGTGAAATAAGAATGCAAATAGCATATTATTCCACTTATATGGGGTAGCTAAAGTAGTCTTACTTGTTGAAGCAGAGAGTAGAATGGTGGTTACCAGGAGCTGGAGTAGGGGGGATAAGGAGTTACTAGTTGATAGATATAAAGTACCAGTTATGCAACACCAATAAATTCTAGAGATCTGCTGTACAACATTGTGCCTATAGTTAATATTATATCATACACTTAAAATTTTGTTAAAATAAATATGTTAACTATTATTACTACAATAAAATTTTAAAATAAGAAATGCAGTAAGTTTCCTATTATTTAAAATTTCACTCCTTTCTAACTTAATTGAGAGTGTGCCTTCACTATGGAGTTTCTCTTGACTCTCAAAGTTGAGTTCCTGGAGCAATATGTTTTGGACAGTTTAAAGAGCTTTGTTTGGGGGCACCTGGGTGGCTCAGTCGTTAAGCGTCTGCCTTCAGCTCGGGTCATGATCCCAGGGTCCTGGGATCGAGCCCCGAATGGGGCTCCCTGCTCCGCGGGAAGCCTGCTTCTCCCTCTCCCACTCGTCCTGCTTGTGTTCCTGCTCTCACTGTGTCTCTGTCAAATAAATAAATAAATAAAGAGCTTTGTTTGTGTTTTGTTTGTTTTTGAGTTTTTTTGCTTCCTAAAGTATGATATTGGCTGACTCAGCATTTTAATATCCCGTGAAAAGTCTTTTTAAGGCACTCATTGCCTTCAGCTTGTCTATGTCACTTTTATTTTTACTATAACTTTATGTCCTTCCAGGTCTCATTATCACTATAAATTAGTAGTACTGAATGTTGCTAGCATTTTAATGTCAGACATATTCTTGTAGTACATTTTCATATTCTATATTGGAGACATTGCTAGTTATTTGCATTTTTAAATTTTCAAAACAAGTTACAATCATTTAAATGCATTTAAATGAGTATATCTATTATCTGGTTCCTGGTTCAAGCAAATATATAACACTTAAATGTCTGTAATCATATTTATTTATTTTATCTGTCCTATATTTTCAAACAATTACATACCTTTTACCTCATAAATTTTCTATTCTGACAAGGTTTTAATTGCTGCAAATTAATGCTTCCCTAAGTAGAACATTGTTTCCTGACTGTAAACACAATATGATTAGAATAGTATCTGTTTTACTTAATACTATACAACTAGAACCTAGATAGTGCACATAGTCATCAAATGAACACTAGTGGAAGAAAAAAACAAAAGAAGGATGGAAGGAATGTGAGGAAGAGCCAAGGTAGACATTGGATTGTTAGCCAATAAACTCAATACATCTACTAATTATTTACTCAAATATATCTAAAAACAGACAATTTATAGACCTCAATATTAGTTTCTAGTGCTAGATTTCTTCCTGAACTGCTTAACATAAAGAACTCTTTTTTTTTACACTAGAGATCCTAATGCAGAAGCAAAATGTATAGATTAGCAGTCAAACACAAAATACAGTAAGTCTTCCATTTCCTCTTCTTCTCCCCTGACCCCATCTAATCAATCCCCTGCCTCCCACCTCTTCGCCCTATGTCCTTGCCTCCTCTACATAAAGAACTTACTTACTATGAAGGAGATTCAAAAGATAGCAGATCCCCTCAAGTAAGGTAGCAGTGGATATTTCATGAGGAATACTTCTTGGCAGTGGTGCAGGGGATAGAAGGAGGGATGGATTAGAAGTCAGGGAGTATATTATAAATGACACTGTTTATAACTGGCAGCACATGGTAATAATTTAAAGCATATGGATTTTAGATTCTCTACTGCTCCCACATTCTTTTGCTATACATGTTAAGATATTCTATTTTATCTGAGGGACATGTTTTCCTTTAGTTAAGAAAAATATGTAGGTTACATATTTTATTCTAGTTTTTAATCATAAAGAGATGCCTGCTTATGCCCATGATTTAGTTGCTACTTATGTAGGGGAGATATTAAAGGACAAGTCATATTCAGGCACTAACAACACAATGACCCCACTTACCTTGTTCAGTGGGTCTAGTGTGGATCTCACGCTTTCTATGCTTGCTTTGGACATTTTCAGGAGTTTGTATAGCAAATCTTTGTATCTTCCCCTCTTCCCCTTTACCTCTAGTTTGTTATATCCTCTTCTCTTATCCACCTAACCACAAGAGTCTTTAGTCACAGATTAAACTGGATGATCATAGAAACTTGGGATTTACTTACTAATAAATATGCACAAACTTACATATAAAATCATGTTTTAATGTATAAACTAATATTGCTCAGTTCATACTTGTATCTGTGATTTAACATTTAAAATACCCAAAATTGTTCCAAAGCAAGATATAAAATGATGCTAGTGTTCATATATACCAGGAAGACGAACATATGCTAAGATCATTATAGCCTACCACACATTAACATCTTGTCATATGCCTCAAAGAGAGAGATGAGCTAGTTCCTTACCTCACTTTGTAATAAGCTTTAACATTTCCTATTTATTTTTCAGATGGAAAGTACATAATGCTGCACATCACAGTGTCTATTATCTAGTGAGCTATGTAAGTAATTGGAATATCTGCCATTACATAAAAGGATATAATGTTTAAAAGATTAGATATATAAAGGCATATATATCATCAAAATCAGAAAAGAAAAGAAACAAGGAAAAAATCTGCTGACATACAGGAGCTTTAGCTTTAGAAACACATTTAACTATATTTAAAAATAAAAAGAAACAGTAACAAATCCAAACAAACAATTAGTATTGATTGAAACCATAAGAATATAGCTATTTTCCATGATCAGTAATTTAGCATCAACTAAAAAAGTAGTTGTGCTTAATTCATAGTTGATCTAAATCCAGCAGGTCACATATATATTTTTTAAATATCATGCAGTATAAAGTCACGTACTGTGACATGAAGCTAATAAAGAGGAGGAGGATCCCACACAAACAAATGCTGGTATCAGTAGAATCAAAAAATGGCTTGGATTGTATACTTGATTGACTAGAGTCCCCCAAAATTCATGGCCACCCAAAAATAAAAATGTGACCTTATTTGGAAATAGGGTCTTTGCAGAGGTAACTGGTTAAAATGAGGTAGCAAACTGAATTCAGTAGCACATTAAAATAATCATATACCACGATCAAATGGGACTTATCCCAGGGATGAAAGGATGGATTAACATACATAAATCAATGTAATAAAACACGTTAACAAAATGAAATTTTAAAACCACATGATCATAAATGAACTGAAAGTATCTGATATAGTCTAATATCCATTCATAATTAAAACTCTCAACAAAATAGAAGCAACTTGCCTCAAAACAATAAAGGCCATGTATGAAAAACTCATAGGTAACATCATGATCAATGGGGAAAAAAGAAACTGAAAGCTTTACCTTTAAGATGTGGTAAATAGCGGGCACCTGGGTGGCTCAGTCGGTTAAGCGACTGCCTTCGGCTCAGGTCATGATCCTGGAGTCCCGGGATTGAGTCCCGCATCAGGCTCCCTGCTCAGCAGGGAGTCTGCTTCTCCCTCTGGCCCTCCCCTCTCTCATGCTCTATCTCATTCTCTCTCTCAAATAAATAAATAAAATCTTTAAAAAAAAAAAAAGATGTGGTAAATAGCAAGGAATCCCACTCTAACGACTTCTCGTCAACATAGTACTAGAAGTCCTAGGCAGAGTAATTGGACAAGAAAAAGAAATGAGACATTCTAATCAGAAAGGAAGAAGTAAAATGATCTGTGTGTAGATGACATGATCAAATATGTAGAAAATCCTAAAGACTTAACAAAAAATTAAAATACAGTAAAGTTGCAAGATGTACAATTAACATACAAAAATCTATTACACGTTTTTACACAAAGAATGAATTATCCAAAAAAGAAATTAAGAAATGAATAGCACTGAAAAGGATAAAATATTTAGAAACGAACATAACCAAAGAGGTAGAAGATTTGTACATTGAAATTTTAAATTGTTGATGTAAGAAATTAAAAAAAAAAATAAATGAGAAGACACCTTATGTTCATGGGTTGGAAGACAGTATTTCAAGAATGTCCACACTACATGCAGTGATCTACAGATTCAATACAATTCCTATCAAAATCCCAATGGCATTCTCAGCAGAAATAGAAAACACAATTTTGAAATTTGTGTGAAACCACAAAAAAAACCAGTAGTCAAAGCAATATTGAACAAGGAGAACAAATATAGAGACATCATACTTCCTGATTTTAACATATATTCCACAACTATACTAATCAAAACAGTGTGTTACTGGCATAAAAGCAGACAAATAGACTAATTAAAAGAAAAGGGGAAAAGTCAGTTTTGAGTCTCAGAAATAATCTATATCTAATTTGTTTTGTGTCCTTCCACTATTGTTACCAAGACAATATTATGTGCATTATGCTTTAACCCGAGCACCTCTGTGCTGCTTTGATAAGAAGAGGTGTTTAGACGTATTATGCAGGACATGTTATGACAACCAAGCTGCACCAATGGATGGAACATTTTGTATTTGGATCTCTAAAAACAACAACAATAACAACAAAATCCAGACAAATAGACTAATACTACAGAATAAAGAGCCCAGAAATTAATCTACACATACACAACTGATCTTCAACAAAGGTGCCAAAAATGCACTATGAGGAAATGATAATCTCTTCAATAAATGGGTGTGGAAAAACTAGATATCCACATTTAGAAGAATGAAATTGCATCCATATTATCACCAAAAAAGAAAAATCAATTTTAAATGGATTAAAGACTCAAACATAAGACCAAAAACTATAAAGACCAAAAGAAAATAAAAGGAAAAACCTTGACATTGATTTTGACAATGATTTCACAGATATGACACTGAAAAAAAAAAAAAAAGCTATCAAATGGAAAAATAAACAAATCAGATTGTATCAATCAAAAAAGCTCTGCATAGCAAAGGAAACAATCAACAGAATAAAAAAACAGTCTATGGAATGGAAAAAAAAAATGCCTGCAAATCATATATCTGATAAGAGGTTAATATACAAAATATATAAAGAACTCCTATAATCAATAGAAAAATAACCACCTGATAGGGGCGCCTGGGTGGCTCAGTCGGTTAAGCATCTGCCTTCGGCTCAGGTCATGATCCCAGGGTCCTGGGATTGAGCCCCGCATCGGGCTCCCTGCTCCGCGGGAAGCCTGCTTCTCCCTCTCCCACTCCCCCTACTTGTGTTCCCTCTCTCGCTGTGTCTCTCTCTGTCAAATAAATAAATAAAATCATTAAAAAAAAAAAAAAAGAAAAATAACCAACTGATTAAAAAGTGAGCAAAGGACCTGAAGAGACATTATCTCCAAGAAGACACGAAAATGGGCAGTAGTTATATTAGAGACACTTGGCATCATCTAAATGCAAGTCATCACCATGATGAGATACCACCTCGCACTTTTTAGAATGCTATTACCAGAAAGCCAAAAGATAACAAGTGTTGATGAGGGTGTAGAGAGAAGTAACTCTTGTACACCACTGGTGGAAATATAAGTTTGTATAGCCATTATGGACAATGGTATAGCAGTTCCTCAAAAAATTAAAAAATAGAACTACCTTATGTTTCAGGAATTTCACTTCTACGTAGATATCCAAAGGAAATAAAATCAGAACTTCAAAGAAATATCTGCACTCTCATGTTTATTTCAGCATTATTCACAATAATCAACATATGAAACAACCTAAGATTCTGTTGACAGATGAATGGATAAAGAAAATGTGGTATACTGGCACAAAAACAGACACACAGATCTATGGAATTGATCTATGGAATAGAATAGAAATATGGAATAGAATATGGAATAGAATAGAAAACCCAGAAATGACCTACAGCTATATGGTCAACTAATCTTCAACAAAGCAGTAAAGACTATCCAATGGAAAAAAAAATAAAAAAAAAAAAAACAGTCTCTTCAACAAATGATGCTGGGAAAACTGGACAACACACAGAACAATGAAATTGGGCCACTTTCTTACACCATACACAAAAATAAATTCAAAATGGATGAAAGACTTAAATGTGAGACAGGAAACCATCAAAATCCTAGAGGACAACACAGGCAGTAACCTCTTTGATATTGGCCATAGCAACTTCTTACTAGATATATCTCCTGAGACAAGGGAAACAAAAGCAAAAATAAACCATTGGGACTACATCAAAATAAAAAAGCTTTTGCACAGCGAAGGAAACAATCAAAACTAAAAGGTAACCTTTAGAATGGGAGAAGATATTTGCAAATGGCATATCTGATAAAGGGTTAGTATACAAAATTATAAAGAACTTATCAAACTCAACACCCAAAAACCAAATAATCCAGTTAAGAAATGGGCAGAAGACATGAATTGACATTTTTCCAAAGACATCCAGATGGCCACAGACACATGAAAAGATGCTCAACATCACTCATCATCAGGGAAATACAAATCAAAACTACAATGAGGAATCACCTCATACCTGTCAGAATGGCTACAATTAACAACACAGGAAACAACAGGTGTTGGCAAGGAAAGGGGAGAAAGGGGAACTGTTTTGCACTGTTGGTGGGAATGCAAACGGGTGCAGCCACTCTGGAAAACAGGGTGGAGGCTTCTCAAAAAGTGAAAAATAGAAAGACCCTATGATCCAGCAATTACACTACTAGGTATTTACCCAAAGGATATAAAAACACTGATTCAAAGGGACACATGAACCCCAATGTCTATAGCAGCATTATCAACAATAGACAAATTTTGGAAAGAACCCAAATGTCCACCGATGAATGGCTAAAGAAAATGTGGTTATCAAAAAGAATGAAATCTTGCCATTTGCAATGACATGGATGGAGCTAGAGAGTATTATGGTAAGCGAAGTAAGTCAGAGAAAGACAAATACCATATGATTTCACTCATATGTGGAATTTAAGAAATAAAACAGATAAACATGGGGGTGGGGGAAGAGAGACAAACCAGGAAACAGACTCTTAATTATAGAAAATAAACTGAGGGTTATAGGAGGGGAGGTGAACAGGGGGTTGGGTTAAATAGGTGATAGGTATGCGGGTACTTGTGATGAGCACTGAGTGGTGTATGTAAGTGATGAATCACTAAATTCTACTCCTGAAACTAATATAATACTAAATAACTGGAATTTAAATAAAAACTTGGAAAAAATAAAAGAAAATGTGGTATATATGTACAATTGAATATTATTCAACCATGCATGAGAAATAAGGAAATCCTGCCACTCGGATAAATCTGGTAGACATTATGCTAAATAAAATAAGTCAGGCACACACACACAAAAATAATGTATAACCTCACTTATATGTGGAATCTAAAGCAGTCAAACTCTTAGATACAGAGAGTACAATGGTGGTTGCCAGAGGCTAGGGGATATTGGAAATAGGGAGATGTTGGTCAAGGGGTACAAAGTATCAGTTATGTAAGATGAATAAGTTCTGGAGATTTAATGTCTAACAATGTGACTATAGTTAATTATAGTTAACAGTACAGTATTATACACTTGAAATTTGCTTAGAGGGTAGATCTTAAGTGTTCTCACCGCAAAAAAAAGAGAGAAAAAAGAAAGCAAAGGTGGTGATGGATATATTAATCGGCTTGACTGTCATGATTAATTCACAATGCTTATATATATCAAATCATCAATTTGTACTCCTTAAATATATAATTTTAATTGTAAATTATACCTCTAATAAGTTAGAATACACTTATCACACATTTAGTTATATAATTAAACTTTTAATATGGTATATATATGTATGTATATATAATCAACATTCAAATAACTTCATTTAGTAAAAACTAGTTTTTTATTACAAAAGACAATTTGAACAGGTTTTGAGAACTCACTGGTAAATCTGAATTGTTTGGTAAATGATTTCTTATGAAATTTTATTATGTAATAACATGTACATTTCAAAGGGGGGGAAGTAGCTTTTGAAGTTTAAGTTTACATGAATAATGAAAGGTGGAAGAGAATACAGAAGATGTAGAATAGGATAGAATATTAGAAACTTTACAAATGTTTACTCAAAGATTAGCAGGAAAAATCAAGGCTCTAGGAAGGAACAAACAAAATCTTAATGAGGTACCACTTTCAAATATTGAATTTCCAAATTAGTAGCATTCGAAAATTACAAAGAAGTTTGAGGAAAGGAGAAATGGTTAAATAAGATCTTGTATAAAGTAATGTGGATAGGGACGCCTGGGTGGCTCAGTTGGTTAAGCAACTGCCTTCGGCTCAGGTCATGATCCTGGAGTCCCGGGATCGAGTCCCACATCAGGCTCCCTGCTTGGCAGGGAGTCTGCTTCTCCCTCTGACCCTCCCCCCTCTCATGCTCTCTCTCTCTCATTCTCTCTCTCAAATAAATAAATAAAAATATTAAAAAAAAAAAGTAATGTGGATGATACAACCAGTCCACAATTTAAGACATGAAAAAGACAAACTGATGCCTTTGAGATTGGATTTCCATTAGGATATGTAGGGCAGTACTGTGCTCCTGGGGAAGCTAGGCAAAAATTAAAGTTCTATAGAAAGTCAAAGAACAAAATATGAATAGAGATCAATTTTATAATTCCAGAATATAGATAAAAGAATTTCATTTGTGCTAGATTTTCATCTTCAAATCCTAGGGTTTGGGGGGGTGGGGAATGCCCTTTTTAAACTTGACATATTTTTCTGGGATGATCTTCCTTAATTCAAAAGGTTCATTCACAGAATGACTATATTAAGCATGTTTTGTTGGATGACCGAACAAAATTCCAAATTAATTTAGAATTACAATGAGAGTTTGTTGAGAGTGCAATCATATATACCATTATTTAGAGGATACACTTATAATAGAGAAAGAGACATACCTCAGCAAAAGACTGACAAAGTCTTTATAATACAGCATCTTGTGTGAATAGTTTATATAGATTACAATTTCCTATTCATAAATATGGAATATGAAAATAAATTACAAGTCACAAACATAACAAAATAAGCATAACAAGAAAGAAAGCAAATATAAATGTTTGATTTGTGCATACCACAGATTTTATACAATTTCATTATCATATAAATAGCTCGCATATATAATCTTTCATGCGTTAATTCTGATAAATGTAACAGTAAAAATTAAGATTAATAGAGTCTGCTTTGAAAGGTTTGCTACAAGTTATTTCTACAACCTTTTTCAGCATGGTTACATTGTGCTCTGAGAAAGTTTGTGCATTCTATTAGTGATTTACAATAACTGCTAGCTTGTGTTTTTGTATATTGTTAAACTGTGTAAGATTGCTTTTTTTATTCTCAACTTTTGATGCCTAGATTTTTGTAAGTTATGAATCTTTACAAATGTGCTGAGCACAGAAGAATAAATTAAAAAGTGTTTTGAACATTTAAAAGTAATAATTAAAGAACACCTAACTATTCATAAACTACTGAAGTCTGTAGCTGGCCAGTCGTATTTTCTTTGTTATTAATATTATTCATTATTTTTATCTTATTAGTCATTTATTAATTTGGTGAACATTTATCAAGCATCTGCTATGCACTAGTCCTTGAACTACACAGAGAAATACGAGAAAACCATAATGTATTCACCAAAATCAGATTTACTGCCTACTCAGAAAAACATAAATAAGGAAAAAATTGTAATAGATTATTATAAATGCTGTGGTAAAATCAAGCTGGTGGTAAAATGGGAACTTACTAACATAACCTGGAAATCAGGGAAGACCTCAAATAAAAACAACCTTCAGTTTGATCCTTGAGATACGAGTTAAGGTCAGGTTGACTTGGGTGTGGACAGGGATTCTGAGAATAGGGAACCCACATGTTCAAGTACAGATGTTGCAAGAGAACATGGTATATATCTGGAACTTGAGACAGGTGTGTATGCTAATGTATTGAGTGCTTGAGAAGCTATCACAGAAATAGGAAATATGGCTTGGATACCAATGAAGATAATATTATAGGGGTTTTAAGTCAGGCTAAAAGAATGATACTACTCGCAAACAATGAATCATGGAACACTACATCAAAAACTAATGATGTAATGTATGGTGAATAACATAATAAAAAAATAAAAAATTAAAAAAATTTTAAAAAATGATACTACTGAAAGCAAAGAGAGACATTTAAAAGTTTTAAGCAGAGAATAAAGTTTTATTATAATTGCAATTAAGAAAATCAATCTGAGGAAATATACGGACTATTATTTCTTCACGTTTCTTCTACTCTGTTCTCTTGGTATTTTCCTCTAGGATTGAAATTATACATATATCAGACATTTGATATTGTATTAGAGCTCTTGAATGTTTTATTCTGTGCTTTCACTCTCCGTCCCCCCCCCCTTAATTCTCTCTCATACTTTGGGTAATGTCTATCAACCCAACTAATTTCAACGATTTTATCTTCAGTTCTCTCAAGTCTACTGATGTTCCTACTGAAGTTATTCTTTCATATCTGACAATTTATAATTATTTCTGGCATTTCCATTTGACTATTTCATCTCTGCTGAAAATTTCCTGCGATGGTTAATTTTAAGTGTCTAATTGACTGGGCATCCAGCTATTTAGTTAGATCTTATTCTGGGTGTGTCTGTGAGGGAGTTTCTGGATGAGATTAACATTTGAATTAACTGAGTAAATCAGATGGCCCTACCCAGTGGGTATGGGCCTAATCTAATCTACTGGAGGCTTGACTAGAACAAAACTCTCTAAGTAAGTGAGAATTAATTCTAATTGTTTTAGAGCTGAGACATCTGTCTTGTCTTACTTTCAACATTGGCACTTACTCCATTGGTTCTTCTGGGTCTCCCTTAAACCAACAGCAAATCTTGGGACTTCTTAGCCTCCATAATCATGTGAGCCAATTCCTTATAATAAATCTCTTTACATAAAATGTTTCATGTAAATATATTAGGATATATGTATATGTAATATATAGGGTATACTATAACCAATATACATATTGGTTCTGTTTCTCTAGAAAACCCAGACTAATACCCACTATATTCATACATGTTGTACACCTTTCCCACATTTTTTATATTTTTATCATAGTTATTTTAAAGTGTCCTATATGATAGTTTCAATATCTAGGTCATTTACAAATCTGGTTCTGTTTATTGCTTTGTCTCTTTATAATAGGTTGGCTCCTCTTGCTTGTGTGTGTATTCTTAAATTTTTAATAGAATGGTAGTTGTTTTGTGTAGTCAAGCAGTAAGGACTGAGGTATACATCTCGGCTATTACTGACTGACAAGCTAGGCCACTTCACTTTCTGCATTCTTTGTAATTCAGGTGACTAAATTTTGTTGAGGCCCCAGAGAGATTATTTTTCTATCCTCCATCACATTTGAGGTAATTCTTATGTTCCATCTTTCTCCAGAGGACATGTCTTCCCTTTCTTGAATTTTAGGCTACATATTTGCTTTGGGATCTCAGATTTCTGATAGAGTCAAAGAAAGTTATGATATTTTAATCACCTTTTACTCATTTTTGTGTGATAAAGATACTATTTGCAGCTTTATACAACCTAAGGGAAATGGGAAGTTTTCATAACTTTTTAAACAAAAATCTCCAATATCACAGATTTACTCCACAAGTTGTTTTCTTGCTTTGTGGTAAATTAAGGTCCCCAATACACCTGTGAATTTGACCTCCTGGACTCAGTGTCCTAATTTTGTAGTAAATTTTTATCTATTGATACAGACCTATTTACAGGATGTGATTCTGTCCTATTTTTAATCCAGAGAGATGCTTATCGTGGTTTCGGTATGACTTTAATTTTAAAATGTGTTCAAAAATATTTTTATCTAAATTGATATGTAATTCTTGGGAGGAAGGAAGTGTTACCTTGTTTTCTTACACACTTTTCTTGATATTTGTGCATTTTTTAATAGCATCTACTTGGTCTCTAAGCAGAATTCACCACATTTTTCCACTCTTCTTTCCTTCCAGAAAGAAATCACTCTTGCCTTAGTTCCCTCCACCCTCTCCTACATTGTCCCTCTCTCTCATCCTTTCTTTCTCTTTCTCTTCCTTCCCCTCTCTCTCCCTCTGTCTCTCATTCTCCTTCTCTCTCACTCTATCTCTGGGTTACACTGTCTTTCAAATACATTCAAATACATATAAACTATGACCACCAATATATCTGCAGTCCAAAACTCCCTTCTAACTCTGTTTCCAGTAAGTACCAGATATTTCCAGCTCATATGTCTCAGTGGACTTTAGACAAATACATCCCAAATGCAATTTTTGTTAGTTACCATAAATCATCTCTTCCTTCAAGCTCTCCAATCTATAAATAGTGATGACACTCAGCTGCTTGTTGAAAATAGAGTGCATGCTCCGTTGGCTTCTCTCTTTCCATCAACCACCTGTCAATTACCAGGTTATCTTGGCTTAACTTCAAAATGTATTTCAGATCTATCCAATTTTATCTATTGCAACTGTGACTTCTCCAATTCAAGCTGTAATTCTTTCTTGCTTGCGGCAGTACCTCCTGTCTCTTCACTTTTCGACCTACCCTGTCCCCACTTCAGTCTCCTGAAGCTAAATTTTATTCTCAAAATGGAAATAAAAGCATATGATTTTCCTACTAAAATTCTTCATGGGCCCCCCAATAAGCATATTACAAAATTCAAATCCCTAAATTGTTGCCAACATGTCCCTTCATGATCAGAAGACTCCTTAGTCTTCCCTTGCATCAGTTCTACCTCCCCTGCTAATTATAGCCATATTGCCTGACTTTCAAATAATCGAATCCATTCAGCATTTTTAACATCTTGGATATGGAAGCACATGATATTTGCTCTAACTACCTCTGCCCTTCACTGACTCTTCGTTGATAATTTCTATTTAGGTTTCAGGTCTTATCCATACTTTTTGGGGGGGAAGGCTTTCCATTAACCACAATGCAAATTTGGTAACCCTGGTATAATTTCTCATATTGTGCTATATTTTCCATAAATGATCACAGTCCATCATTTTTTGTGTTTGTATTTGATTATTTGTTCAATGCCTTTTCCTCCTTCTACTGTAAGCTTTACCAGATCAAGACTCATACCTATTTCATCACTTCTGTATCCTCAGTACTTACAACAAGCATGGAATGAAATTGCTTTTTAATAAATATGTTTTGACTGAGTGAATGAATTTTTAAAGGTATAGTATTATGTTTTGGCCTAAATGAACAAATTCAAAAGCATTAAATTCACTCTGTTAAAAATTTGAAATTTTCTGCCATGTTACAAAAACAGGGAAACAGCTTGGTAATTTATGATATATTATATGGCCTTAAAGGACTAAAAAGGCTCTATTGTTATATAATCACTTTAAAACAGTAATATAAAAATAAACATTACATACTTGGCCAAATATTCCACCCAATAATTTTGCATTATTAGCATAATCCTCCATATAATGGGGAATGGAATCTACCCAAATTATCTTTTAGTGAAAAGAAAATTTGAGGGTGCCTGGGTGGCTCAGTTGGTTGGGCGACTGCCTTCGGCTCAGGTCATGATCCTGGAGTCCCGGGATCGAGTCCTGCATCAGGCTCCCTGCTCTGCAAGGAGTCTGCTTCTCCCTCTGACCCTCCCCCCCTCTCATGTGCTCTCTCTCTCTCTCATTCTCGCTCTCTCAAATAAATAAATAAATAAATAAATAAATAAATAAATAATAAAATCTTTAAAAAATTTTTTGATAAATATATAGTATAGTTTCTCAACAGAAAAAACGCATATCATTGTAACTTTCCCGTTGTCTTGCCCTTTTCCCAGTGTTTATTTTACTTAATATGCTCTCATTTTGTTGTTATTGCTGTTTCTATATGTCAAATTTTATGTTATGTGAAGCTCGATCACTAGGAACACATCCGTAAGTTCTATCTTCTCTTGAGAGGCTAAATAGTCAATAAGTAAATTCCTTTATATTCAGTGAGTATAAGAACATGAATTCAAATTTTTAAGGGTTGAATACCTTAAACTTGGATAATGAGAAGTGTTCCCTTCCAAATGAAAGCTGCTGGGGTGCAAAAGTAAAGACTGAGGGGCGCCTGGGTGGCTCAGTCCTTAAGCATCTGCCTTCGGCTCAGGTCATGATCCCAGGGTCCTGGGATCGAGCCCCGCGTTGGGCTCCCTGCTCAGCGGGAAGCCTGCTTCTCCCTCTCCCACTCCCGCTCCTTGTGTTTCCTCTCTTGCTGTCTTTCTGTCAAATAAATAAATAAAATCTTTAAAAGAAAAAAAAAAGTAAAGGCTGAGCCTATTTACACAATAGCACCTTCAGGGACATATCCCCACCTTAACTTCTCTGTTAGTCTTTAGTATTTTTAAATGCATCTCATGTAAACAGTCCTCTAAGGGAAAATGGCAATAAATCTTCAATAAATTCCTAGTCAAATTTCCAGTTGCAGTGACAAATATTTTGCTACAATGGTATCACTGATAAATTATATTAAAAATAAACTTATTATTAAAAGCCTCTTTTTCTAGAACACAGTGTTCATATTTGAGTTTGTCAGGAATTAAATAGCCATGCATTTTTAATGAAGAATGGATGAATATAATGATCATTTGAGAGTTATTGACACATCCATATCCATAGGATAGTGTCTTATTAAACTATCCCTGCTCTTTTCTTAATAGGGTTTATACATTCAGTGTTAATAATAAATGAACATTTTAAATTCATTTCTATTGTTAAATCCTATTTGTACTCCTTCAGGAACATTATTAAAACTGGTTTTATAAAACTTATTTCTCAAGATGCATATGTATAAGTTACTGTTCTTCAAAAAAATTTCTATGTGACTAAAATTTCCAAATCATTATAAATAAATTATTCATTTGTTAACTGCCAGAAATAACCATTTTTCTTGCACTGGTCTCCTTGAAGGTGGCCTCAGAAATGATATACTTATCATTATCCAAGAAGCACATATTGTTTAGTAATCTGTTAGAAAGAGACACTACTCACCTTGCATGCTGATCTTTACTGAAATGCTAATCTAATTTAACGTCCAAGTCTGAGGTAATCTTTATTTTGCATAAGTGAGCTGAAAAATTTACAGTTTGCCAATAGAATGCAAGCGATTTAAAGCTTCAACATCCAAGTGGCCGGTTAGCTCAGTTGGTTAGAGCGTGGTGCTGATAAAGCTTCAACATCCACTTGGGCATTTTGATTCCCAGATACAGAGACAACAAAGGAGTAACCCTGAATCAGTTTGTCCATGAAGTTAAGGTAAAAGTATCATAAATTGTTGAATCATACATGTGTCTGTTGCATCACAGTTTTGAAAATAATGTCTTTTTTTCCAAACAGTACTTTGACAGTGAAATAAAATACAAATAGGAAAAGTTACCTCTCTGATTTAAATGTCCGATTAAATAGACTCCAAATTCTTTGTGTTTATTCTGTCAATATCAAAACGTATTTTCTGCAGCAGTGTGTTCCAGATATTTGGCTTCATGAACCAGAAACAATGGCAACAACTGGGAACTGGGGATTGTCGTAATGCTGGCAAAATTTACTTTTGCTAAGACAGGACATAAAATAAAAACAAGCCCCAAACAAAACAAAAGCAGTAAAATCAAACATGAATTCACAATCCACCATTCACTAAATAGATGTCTACTGAGCACCTATTTTCATGCTGTGCAGCCCTCTACCAGGACAACAGAGAGAAAATGAACAAAATCATCATGTCCCTGCCCTTATGGACCTTATAGTTATAGCCAAATATTTAAAGAAATGAGTAGATATTATAAAACACACTATGCACCATGTTGGAAAATAGAGACAGTATCACAGAAGGATTCATCTTAGGTTGAGGATCCAGACAACCTCTCTGAAGAAACAGCATTTAAGTTGAAGCCCTAAGACTATGAGTCAGTCAAGTATATTAGAGGTAAAGAATGTTCCAAGAAGAGGGAATAATATGTGCACAGGGAGAGGATACCTGTTACTAAAAATTTACTATTCTAAAGTTTTCATCTATTATTCAAAAACTTTACAGTTGGCTTGAGGGTTCAAAAGCAAACACAGCAGACATGGTCTCTGCCATTATGAAACTTATAAGCTAGTGAGGGAAAGACAATTAAAAACACCCAAAGAACAAATGATCCAATCAAGAAATGCACAGAAGACATGAACAGATATTTTCCCAAAGACGACATCCAAATGGCCAACAGACACATGAAAAAGTGCTCAACATCACTTGGCATCAGGGAAATCCAAATCAAAACCTCAGTGAGATGTCACCTCACACCAGTCAGAATGGCTAAAATTAACAAGTCAGGAAACGACAGATGTTGGCGGGGATGCGGAGAAAGGGGAACCCTCCTACACTGTTGGTGGGAATGCAAGCTGGTGCAGCCACTCTGGAAAGCTGTATGGAGGTTCTTCAAAAAGTTGAAAATAGAGCAACCATACAATCCAGCAATTGCACTACTGGGTATTTACCCCAAAGATACAAATGTAGGGATCCGAAGGGGTATGTGCACCCCGATGTTTATAGCAGCAATGTCCACAATAGCCAAACTGTGGAAAGAGCCAAGATGTCCATCGACAGATGAATGGATAAAGAAGATGTGGTATATATATACAATGGAATATTATGCAGACAGCAAAAGGAATGAAATCTTGCCATTTGCAATGACGTGGATGGAACTGGAGGGTATTATGCTGAGTGAAATAAGTCAGAGAAAGACATGTATCATCTGACCTCACTGTTATGAGGAATTCTTAATCTCAGAAAACAAACTGAGTGTTACTGGAGTGGTGGGGGGTGGGAGGGATGGGGTGGCTGGGTGATAGACA
>NC_138371.1:132155674-132187328 GCF_054177405.1 Leptonychotes weddellii
TAAGAAGTACTTGTGGTGAGGCTGGAAAAATAAATGGCAGTTTACCTCTTCAAGGGTCTTTTCAATCAAGTTTGTGACTTAATACTTGTAGAGTTTCAGCAGGGAAGTGGCATGACTTATGTTTTTACATAAATAAAATGTGTTTTACATAAAGACTCTGACTACATGTGGAGACTATTTTGAAAAGAAAAAAAACATCTAAATATAGGGAAAGCAGTTAAAATACTATAGTGGTTTTCTAGGTATCCAATGATAGTTGTCTGCAATAAAAGGTGACAGAGAAAACCAAAAGAAATTAAAAGATTCAAAGGAAGTTTAGCAGGTAGCGTTAACAAGAATTAGTGATTTATTCAGTGGAGGTAAGGTTAAATTAAGTCAAAAACCCCCTTAAATATTTTCTGCATAATATATATAAAAATTTGTATTTATAACGAAATAACAATAGTATCTACACATTCTGAAGCTACAATTATTCAATTATTTGGGTTTTTATATTTTGAAATTTATTTACAATGAGTGTGTTAATTTCCATACTACATAATCTAGGAAAATTTGTTTAAAATGTCAGCTATTCAGTTGATTACATTTTCTCACTAAATAACCCCAAACAGCAACTTGCAGGACTTTTTTGGTAATAACTACAGATAAGGTATCCTTTATATTTCTTCTTTAAAGGAAAAATTATATAAAATTCCAATTTTATGAGTTTATTCATTCTCCACGTGTGCCAAAGTGACTGTTTAGAAAATCAATAACAAATTATATTGCTTTTGACCGTCCACCTTGCATTTTTTTCCCATAGTATACGCATTCTACTTGAAGTATCCATGTGGTTGATTATTAACTTTGTGGATAGTAGCAAAGCACATAATAAAAAGTTAATGTCAAGCAAACAACATGGGCTTTGAGGATCCCTGATCTTCAGATTATAGCTTTAAGAGAGAGATCTAGTCAACCGGCCTCATCTTACTGTCGTGGTTCTCGGGAATGAACTGAATGCATGCAGGGATATAAAACTGCAAATATAATCTCTAATTCACACAGAATATAATATCTCCCTCTCCCTGGCTTCTGTTTGAGTCTTGGTTTTTCTCTCCAACACTTGGACTAGTCGTCAGATCTGAAATCTAGAGCGGTAGAGTGGATGTTGATTCTTGGAGTTGATCTCTGCTTGTATGAGGTGTGTTCATGTTAATTCATGCTGCCATTTCCAAGAAGTTTCTCTGGAACTAAGATTCTGGTATCTGTCACTGCACATTCAAATAGTGCTGTACTACTTCACTAGGAGTGTGGGTACCTTATAATAACAACATAGTTCTAATTTTTCCCTTCCCTCTCTTGTGTCATTGTCGTCGTTCATTTATATATAACACATATAAATATGTACATACATACATAAGCATACATAATAGAATACATTGGTGCTATTATTATTTTGAACAAACTATTATCTGTTAGATCAATTAAGTAAAGAAACATAAAAGCTTTTTGGTTTACCTTCACTTTTTTCTTCTTTGATGCTCCTCCTTTCTTTATGTAGAACTGACTTTCTGACCTATATCATTTTCCTTCTCTCTGTAGAACTTCTAACATTTTTTGCAAGACCAGTCTACTGACAACAATTCCATCAATTTTTGTTTGTCTGAGAAAGTCTATTTCTTCTTCACTTTGGAAGGGTAATTTCACAGGGTACAGAATTCTATGTGTAGTGGCTTTTTTCTCTGAACACTTTAAATATTTTACTCCTCTCTCTTCTTGCTTACTTGGTTTCTGGAAAGAAGCTGGATGTAATTTTTATCTTTGTTCCTCCATAAGTAAGTTGTTTTTGTTTTTGTTTTTAATCTCTGGCTTCTTTCAGGAGTTTTCCCTAATCTTTGATTTTCTGTATTCTGAAAATGATATGCTGAGGTATAGCTTTGTTGGCATTTATTCTGTTTGTTTATTCTAAGTTTTCTCCATCTGTGGTTTGGTGTCTGACAATTTAAATCAATTTGTAGTTATTATTGTTTCAAATATTTATTCTGTTTCTTTCTTTTTCTTCTGGTATTCCCACTACAGGTCTGTTACATCTTTTGTAGTTGTCCCACCAACCTTGGATATTCCTTTCCGTTTTGTTTTGTTTTTCTTTCTTCTTTCAGTCTTTGTTCTCTTTGCTTTTTGGTTTTCCAGGATTCTATTGAAATATCATCTAGTTCAGAAATCCTTCCTCAGCTGTATCCTGTCTACTAATAAGCCCATCAAAGGCATTCTTCCTTTCTGTCACAGTGTATTTTTATTTCTAATATTTGTCTTGGGCTCTTTCTTAGGATTTCCCTCTCTCTGCTTACATTGCCTTCTGTTATCGCATGCTGCCCACTTTATACATTAGAGCCCTTTGCATATTAATCATAATTGTTTAAAATTTTTGGTCTGATAAATCCCAACATTTCCTGCCATGTTTGGTTCTGATGCTCGCTTTGTCTCTTCAAATGGGGGGCGGGGGGAGTTTGCCTTTGGTATGCCTTGTAAGTTTTTCTTGATAGTCAGACATGATATACTGAGTAAAAGGAGCTCCTGTAAATAAGCCTTTAGTAATGTGGTGGTGAGGTGTGGGGGGAGAGACAGAGTTCTGTATAATCCTATAATTAGGTCTTTTAATGAGCCAGTGCCTCTACTGTGAACTTCACAGGTATTTTGAAGGTTTTTGTTTTCCTCCCCCACCTTAGTGGGGCAGGATGGCTAGAGTGGGCTGGGGTTAGGTATTTCCCATTCCCTACTTCAGTTAGTCTCTCATAATACCCCGGTAGGTTAGGTTCTATTTAAGCAGTTTGCCCTGAGGGCAGGCCTTGTTAAGAAGAACAGAATGCTCTGCTATAATTCAAAATGGTTCCTTTTCCCCTTTCCTTGTAGAAGCACAAGCGGATTTTTCTCTGATATTTACAGTGGGAACCTGGCCAAACTCCTGGAGGTAAATCTCACATTATGGTGTCCCACTGGATTCCCCCTGGAGTTTTAAACTCTCAGACTTGTCCACGCTGAGTGTCCAGCACTTTGTCAATTAGAGCTCAGGTTTTCCTGCCCTGTCACTGGTTCCCAAGGTGGTTTACGTTTATGAGTTTCTGTTCTGGTAAATGACAACTCCCTCTCTTTGCCTGCCTGCCTCTCCAATGACAGTGGTTGCCGTGTGTTCAGCCCCCGCACTCTTTTGGATCCAAGAAGAGTTTTTAATTTTTCAGTCTGTTCAGCTTTTTCTTGTTAGGTTGAATTTACATGTGGAATCAGAACTTGTCATATCTACCATACAGAAAAGTATTCTTTTTTTTTTTTTTAAAGATTTTATTTATTTGAGAGAGAGAATGAGAGACAGCACAAGAGGGAAGAGGGTCAGAGGGAGAAGCAGACCCCCTGCCGAGCAGAGAGCCCGACGCGGGACTCGATCCCGGGACTCCAGGATCATGACCTGAGCCGAAGGCAGTCGCTTAACCAACTGAGCCACCCAGGCGCCCCAGAAAAGTATTCTTTAACAGTACTCCTTGTCTATACCATCATCATCTTAACTTTGAAGTTAAATTCCTTGAATATTGATGATATCCATGATTAATTTTTAGTTGCCCATGTCCCTTGTTTGTTGTGAGAGCATGTTTTATGGAAGAATTAAAGTTTGACCTTGGGAAAATATGATGTATGTCTAATTCCAAATTTTAAGAGCATTTATTTAAATTCATGCATTATAGCTTTCATTCAGTTTCTAAATGAATAGTCATTTATATCTAACTTCTAGTTTACATGCATCTGGAAATCAGAGTGTAAATAACTATACCTTAAACTGAATTAGGTCAAAAACTTCTTTTGTTTGATTGGTAAATAATGCAAATAAAAGAATTCCAAAGTTGTATCAACATTTTCTTAAAGGCACATTTTCCCATTTGGCAGGAAGTTGGGAAAGGTTCATTCTCACACAATTTGATATATTCCCTATAAAACATCTATCCAAAGCTTTGCACAGTGGCAGTATCGTAGCCAATGAGGTTTATCCGAGGCGCAATTATTGCTAATTGAAAACATCTACCCAAAAGGAAAAAAAAAAAACAAGAATGTTTGCCATTGATAATTTTACTCTTGTGTTTCTGACTGCCTAAAATAAATTGCTGTTATGTCAATGTTTTAAAATATCTACTTGCATCATTTTTTTATTCCTTAAACATTTTCAACTATATTACCTGTACCTTTCTTTTTCTTTTTCCAGATGAAAGGAAAGAGCTCATTAGTTCTCAATAAATCCAAGGTCACAAATTTATTGAGTAAGGGTAACAGGCATAGGGTTTCTGATTTATGGTGCCCTTTGCAAGTTCTACGTTAGCCTACTTGGTTTCTGCAGACCTCTCCCACATACTCACTAGCTAATGGTCTCCTCTCACTTCCTATTCTAGACATGTCTTTCAGAGAACTCCATTAACACCAGTGTAGTTCTTAATTACCTCTTTGTTAGCGTGGGTGATTTGCTTTACAGATTCTTGCTTTAGCTGATAAAACATTCCTATGTCCAATTTAAAAAGATTTTGTTTAATCAGATCCCTGAGCTAATGAAGACCATGCTTAAAGCTATTTAAAGGTCTTTTTAAATATTTGATGATAGTATGGAATAAGTTAAAAATTTGCTGAATTTTTGTTTTTATTTAAAAAATATTAATAGCTTTTCATGTAATGAGTTTAACCACATTTACTTTGCAAACAAATTACTTTAGGCTACAAATTCAAAACCATTTTTTAAATAGAGTAAGGCATTCCTTAAATAAGAGAGTCTAGGCAAATTGGTACTATAGAAAGTGTTGCTGGTAATTGAGGATCAAAGTCTAAAAGGAAAATTCCCTGTCAACACCAAAAGACGTCCAAAGTGTACATCTGGATATTTTTCTTCTTTCCCACTTTATCTCAAGGGCAAAATCCACCTAATGGTAACCAGGAAAAAAAAAAAAAAAAAAGTCTCCCACTGAATTTAAAAATGAGAAAGTAATGTAAAATTATTCATATTTATCCTTTTTATTGCATTGTCTCTATATTTGTAGCAGAAACCTTGTATTCCCTATGTTAAGTCATACTTATTCATGTGAAAGAATTAATGTTTAACTTTCTGAAAAATAAATTCCAGCACTAGATTTCCAGGCTATAAGGCAATAGGTTTCTGAGGCACCATAAGGAATGTCTCCAGTGAATCCTAAATCACAAATATCCTCACTCTCTACATGGGAATATAGAACTTGGAATGATCTCATAATCAAATGAAGAGGAGGAAGAGACTATAATAATTGAAGACTGGTCCTTTCATTTTACTTTCGAGGCATTTCACTCAGTAATATATGTCCATTATACTTCTTCAGCACAGTACAGCTCTGTCCCTACACTAAAAGCAATACTGATTCTATTCTCATGTGTGTGTCATGGGCATAGCGCCACCTGTCCTGCAACAGCATAGCTTCAACACCTGGCCTCCCTCCGGTTTGTATTATTCATCAAGCACACGTGTAGGGGTTTTATGTTTGCAATCTGTTCCTCATGTGAATCTTCAATTCTTTGTGAAGTTATGATGAATAAGGAATGGAGACTAGAACCAGAGATATCAGCTGGCTTTACATATAGCCTGCCTCGGTGTCTGCCTATATGGTGTGATCTGGAAGGTTCTTGCACAGTAGCGTATCCTGAAATACAATCAATCCAAAATGATGTCTGAAATGTACCAGTGTGGCAAAAATCCACTTTTTTTCTCTATACATTTCAGTTTCCCTAACAGTAGAGGACAAAAATTACATAATTCAGAAGGTGAAAAGAGTAACATATAAGTCAATTATCATAGTAGTTACAGAATAGAGTCATTGTGATTTTACTTATAATTATACAAAAATTCCAGAAAATGATAAATAAGCAATAAAATTCATGATAGAAAAAATATGTAACTACAATTAATCTTTTGGTATTCTTGATTCTAGTCTTAACTCTGTATGTGCATATGTTTGCAACAAATATATATACATAAATGAATATATATATATGCACACATATGTATGCATTATATATATGACTTGAGACACTTTTTGGTTAAAACATATATTAAATAAGGACATACATAATTCAATGATTGATTTATTATTTTCATAAGGAAACAGTTTTTACCTTTCTGGTTTGTCATTTTGTCCCCAAGGCATAATTTAGTATCTAGCACATAATGCAGTCGGTATCTTGAGTAAACTGTAAAACTTATTTACACACACACACACACACATATATATAGTGAGTGAGTGTGTGTGTGTGTGTGTGTGTGTTAAATTACAAAGAGGCCAAATTCTGTGGGTCAAATACCTTTGATTAGGGATAGTTTTAGAATTAGGACTGTGGGTCTGCAGGAACTACACTACCCCCAAGCTATGTTTTATAGAGGGAGGCTATTCCCATGTTCACAAAATGGGGTTGTGGAGGCATTTTAGGCTTTTAGTGGTTGGGGCTAGAGATGCTTGCTCTACTGTTAGGCATGGGACCGATACATATACAAAATAATTATTTTGCATTTTCCATTGCTCTCTCATATGTCCTATTTTGTCTATTCATATAAATGAAAAACTAGTTTGTTACTATCTGAGCATAGAAATCAACTTTGTTTTATACACAGACATGAAATGTTTTCACATGTTTTACTATAAACTTAATTCCAAAATCCAAGTGTCTTGTGAATTGGGGAGAGGTTTTTTTTCATTTTGATCAGGTCTTTACCACAGTGACTCATTATTTATGAAAATCAGCCTACTAATAATGTTGCTATGGTACTGGATCACCAATATTAAAATATGGTTTTTTTTTTGTTTATTCTCACATGGTGATTCTATCTGCAAGTGTAAGTATTTGACTTATATTTATTATATATATATTCATTATATATTTGTTTAGTAGTACCTAAACATATTAAAACTTGTATTTACTATGAAGTATTTATAAGGAGTCCTTTATATTGTTAAGGTGTTATATATATTTGGTAAATTATAAGTATAATAGGCTATACCATACTTAAATTAATTTTAGGAGAAATGTGGGTTGAATTGTGTCCCCTGAAAAGATATGTTGAAGTTCTAATCCCAGGTACCTGTGAATGTTTACCTGGAAATAAGATCTTTGTCAATGTAATCAAGTTGAGATGGAGTCATACTGCATTAGGGTGGGTCCCAAATCCAATGACTGATGCCTTAATAACAGAAAGAAGAAGGAAATTCACATACACAAGTACACAGATACATAGGGAAGAAGGCTACATGAAGACAGAAGTAGAAACTGGAATTATGCTGCCACCAACTAAGGAAAACTGAAGATTGTCAGCAACCTCCGGAAGACAGGAAGAGAAGAAAAAAAAATGTTCCCTAGACCCTTCAGAGGGAGCATGGCCCTGCTGATACCCTGATTTTAGACTTCTAGCCTACAGAACTGTAAAATAATAAATTTCTTTTGTTCTCAGCCACTCAGGCTGTGGTACTTCATCACGGCAGTTCTAGGAGTTCTTGTAGAGAGTAAAGGGGTATTATAAAGTATATTCAAAGGAAAGGGGTGAAGATTGGGTTCACAGCAATTAAGAACACTGAAATATGAATAGACTGTTCCATTGACTTTCACAGTCCTTCAGGATATTCTTGGAACCTGCCTTTCCCAACCAATCCTTTCACTACTACCCCTCCTGGAATTTACCATTATCTGAACACACACACCTTTATTTGTGCTCATAATTCTGCTGGTAATGATAATTCCCTTACATCTTCCTGATTAAATAATAGCTACTAAGCACAGCCCATCTCAAAGGCAAACTCCTCCTTCCTGTATGCCACCAACCAGATGTATAGTTAATGTGCCACTTTGTCTTCACTTTTTTATAACAATTAAACAAGTATATCCTGACTTGTATTATGATTGTCAGTATACAAATCTATTTGTCCATAGTTTAGTGAAAACAAAAACTATGTCTTACTGACTTTCGCATTCTCAACTGTACTGACCAAAGCACACTGAATTTGCAATCAATTAAATAAATAAATAGATAAATAATATTTTGTGATATAGAGAAAGTGTTTTTAAAAGAAGAGCTCTGGGAGATTAACCACTTTTCTGGGAGAGTATAATAGAATCATAAGAATTTAAAGAATAAAAGTGCTCACTTTGGCAGCACATATACTAAAATTGGAAATAATTTAAAGACTAAAGAAGTTGATGATGACCATTAAAGGATAAAGCAAAGAAAGAATTTGCTTAAAATATATGAGAAACAGTGAAAAAAAGATACATTTGACTAGAACAAAAGCATATTTGTCTCAGGCAAGGCAGAAAGTAAAATTTACATTTCCCATTTGTGTCTATCATGTTCATGTATAGATTGATGGCCAAGGCCCGGAAGCAACCTTCATGATGTCCTAAGATGATGGATCTTGGAGGCTTAATATTTTTAACAAGTTATATAATCCACATCCCCAAAAAAGGCATTTGTTAATCTTCTTTCCTCTTTTATTCTCATTGCTTCAGAATTAGGCCATTTCAATAGGCAAGGCAATTTTATTATAGATACAAGCTACAACACATATTTGGTAAATCTTAATAACATCTTCTCACACCTACACAGTAAATTACTAGTAAAAACCGCTTTAGCTGTGACATTTTCACTATTTGCATTATCATCAACTCTTATATAGGCACATATTTTAATTTTGAAAAGAGAAGCTTTCACAAACATTATGACATTTGATTGAATGGAGTAACTTAAAAACCATGCCTTATTAAAATATTTTCTGAAGTCAGATTTCTCTCCAAAAAGCAGTATTAAACAGATCTGTAATTATAACTAGCACCCTTCCCTCAAGATGGCTAATATGCTATTTCTGTAAATTTATTTTCCGTAACTTTCTCTCTCTGTCCTCCACAATTAGTGACTTAAAATTCCAAGTTAGACCTGAATTCCCTCACACTCAGCATTCCTCAATGTACTATTCATAGCCTATAAACAGATGAACATGACATTTGACAGTCAAACTTGAATAGATTGTTATAAAACAATATTTAAAAATCATTCATGTATTTTTATTCACAAAGTTATTTGTACTTAGGAAAAGATTCCCTGGATATCTTTAAACCAAAGATATAAATATATATAAAGCAAATAACCAGAATCACTGGAATTTCACACAACATAGAAACTAAATAGGTAGACATCGCCACAAGAGCTTTTCAATAACTCATGCTACCTGGGGCTTGTCAAACTCTACTCCACCTACTTGTCTATCTGTCCTCTCTCTAAGGTTTCTTTTGTTTTGTTTCATTCTTTTGGAGCTCATATCCTTTTTTTTTCAGTGTCTCAGTAAATAATTGAAAACCATACATAATATCATAAAAATATTATATAACTATATAGCTACATAGTAATAGAATTGTATAGCTATATGGTACAAATTCATGCGTAATAAATAATTTAAACCAGTGGTTCTTAACTGGAGATGATTTTGCTTTCCAGGTGATATTTGGGAGTGTCTAGAGACATTTTTTATCACTATAGGGGTTGTACTCCTGGTATCTAATGGGAAGAAGCTACCACAGGATGCTCCTGTGGTCTGTCCTATGCATTGCAGGATGTTTTAGTATATGAGTCTTTCATCTCCTTAAATTTACTAAAACCTGTCAGGATGACTATTGTATATAAAGATAAGTGTTGACAAATATGTGGAGCAATTAGAACCCTTGCACACTACTGGGAATGCAAAATGGTACAGTCACTATGGAAAACAGAATGGATATTCCTCAAAAAATTAAAACCAGAACAACCATATAACACAGTCAACCCATTTCTGGGTATTTATCCAAAAGAACTGAAATCAGAATTTCAAAGAGATATTACCACTCTTATGTCCATTACAGCAATATTCACAATAGCCAAGTTATAGAAACCACCTACTATCCCTCAAAAGATGAATGGATAAAGAAAATGTGGTTTATACATACAATGAAATATTATTTGGCCTTAAAAAAAGAAGAAGGAAATTCTGCAATACACAACAACATAGATGACCCTTGAAGATCTTAATCTAAGTGAAATAAATCAATCACAGAGAGACAAATACTGTATGGTTCCACTTATATAATGTGTCTAAAATAGTCAAATTCATAGAATCGCAGAGTGGAATGTGGTTACTAGGGACTGGGTGGAGGAGGAAATGGAAAGTTACTAAACAACTGGCACAAAATTTCAGTTGAGCAAGATGAGGAAGCCTTAGAGATCTGTTGTACAGTATTGCACCTAGGATCAGCTTAATTGCACTATATACGTAAAAATTGTTAAGAGGCTAAATCTCAAGTTAAGTGTTTTTACCATAGTAAAATGGTTTTTCTTATTTAAAAAATAAATGGCTGTGACACACTTTTAGCTGGCACGTACTCTCTTCAGCTTCTCTTGCTTGCTTCTTTCAATGAAGCAAGTTGCTATGTTGTTAGCTGCCCTACAGAATGACCTATGTGGCAAAGATCCAAGAGTGATCCATGGCCAATGGCACTGATGAAGTGAATCCTGCCATGGGCCATGTGAATGAGCTTGGAAACTGATCCTTTCCTGCCTGCATATAAAACCGTAACCCTAGCTGGTCCCTTGATTGAATCTTGTGAAAGACCCAAAGTTAGAGGAGCTAGCTAAACTATACTCTGATTCCTTATGTACAGAAAATGTGATATAATAAATAGTGCTGATTAAAATATCAAATTATGGAGTAATTTGTTATGCAGCAATAGATACTAAAACAGATATATAATTTGGAGTTCCCTTTAAATGTATATTTGAAAAATGTTCACAAGGCTTTTAGATCTTTCTTAAAGAAAGAAAATACACTACAGGCTGGGTCTATAGACTCTATTTGACTGCTTTCAGCAAAATGATTGGTACAAATAAACTAATGAAGTAAAATGATTTGGTGGAGGTTTTAATATTTTATCATTGATAATGTAATGTCATAGCTACTATAACATTAATGCATATACAAGTCATCATTTCAATGTAATATGTCAATCACAATGATTGACTACAGGTAAAAAAAAAGTTTTACTGGTATTTTGTTACTGTCATAAGTGCTGATATAAGTTAAATAATAGCTAATAAATATAATTGCTCAATTTGAACAATATGTGACCTGGCTTTAAAGCCTAAAGAACACTAGTTAACAAAATTGGCAGAAGTTGGTGAGTAACTTAACCACTCTTTTCATAAAATTACACATCTTTAAATGAATATTATTGATCAAGATGGTAATGGTACATAACCTACTAGCTTGATTTATTTCTGCCATCATATGAAACTTTAGGTTCCTGCTGTATCAATATTATTCAGTAATCAAATTATAATGCAAGTGCTTCTCATATATCTTATAGATATGATACAGGATTTATTTTGATAATTACCATTCTTAAATATTTCTCAATTATAAATCAGTAAAATTAGAGTAGTAATGCTACTGTGTCTTCAGTTCTAAAAGTACCTGACACACAATAAGGCCAGTCTATATTTGTTGTTATATTAAAACTGTAAAACTACATTAAACTGTATTAACCATATTAAATTTTTTAATCATGATAAAAAGTCACAATTTAAAAAATATCAATAATCAAAAATATGTAAAAACAAAAAAAATTAATATTTAGTAATTAGCAATAATGTAATCCCTTCCAGTTATGTTTCTATGTGTATAAATTCAATTATGAATTCACAAAAATATGTATTAAATGCCTCCTGTCTGATCAAGCACAAGATTAGGCTCTGAGGACATACTACTGAAAAAGAAAAAAATCATACCTATCCCTATGCTAATGGGCCCAAATGGAAGAGTTGGGAAAACAGAAATGAAACCAACAAATACAAGTTAAATACTGAGATAAGAAAGTGAGGCTCTCTGAGGCAGAATGGCAGAATGAATTTGTTTTAAGAGAAGGGGTTGTCAAGGAAAACCTCACAGAGAAGACTTTTTAATGATTACTGAGTAGTGAATAGCTGATACCAAAAAGGCAGTCAGAGAACCATTCCAAGCAGCAAGTGCAAAAAGTACAGACTCCAACGTGTACGAAGAAAGCCATGATCTTGCTAGAATCTTGGACCAATGTCTACCAGCTATTATACCCAATTATATTTAAAAAAAAAAATGATGTCTAAGAACATCTGAGCAGTTAACACACAAAGCTGAAAGACTTTAAGGACGCCTTGTCCTAGCACCACTTTAAGTTCCTGAGCTTGGAATCTAATCCTAATAAAAGTGATACATGGCATTATTGTACTCTTTCATTTTTTTGTTAATTACAAAATATACATCCATATAACCTCCTATACCATGCCAATTTATATGCTGTGGGACTGCCCATTGACCTCTATGTGCCACAGTATTCCACAACCACTCATCTCAAAGCAATGTGATTATGTTAATCAAAAAGGTGCCAGGTACAGGAGTCATTTAAAAATTGCTACCCAAAGGCCTTCCATTTGTCTTGTTTTAGAGAAAAATAAAAAGAATATATATATAAATATTTTATATTTATATTTATTTTATATATATATGTATGTATATATATATATATATATGAATAGTTTAAGCATGATCCCTGGTGCCTACTAGTACAACAAAACTCTGATATGCTTATAAATACTCCCCATAGCTTTCCCAGGTCCAATTCATATTTTCTTTCCATTTTACAAAATTTCTCTATTTTTACTTGAATCTTTCAAATGGAACATTCAATATTACATTTTGGTGACTTTGGATTTTATTCCATTTTTTAAATACATATGAATTTGGTACCTATTTTTTTGGTAAAATCCTTTGAATTCAGTCATAACAAAACACAGATCTGGTCCTCTAACAGAATTTGGGCAAATAGAAAGATAATTAAAATAGATATTTATACTAAAATCTGATAAGCATTGTGATAGAGGAAATATTGAACGAGACAAAAGCAAAAAAAAAAAAAAATAGGTAGAATGAACTTAGTCTTAGGGCCAGAAAAGTGTTCCAGAGGAAGCACTGTTTAAGGGAGAGACTTAGAAGATAAGTAAGAGTTGCTCAGAGAAAGTGAGAAACGTGGAGAAGGGCAGCTAGTGGGAGAATAAAGTGACAGACTCAATTTTGGACAAAATCAAAAGCCTAAAAGGAAGACAAGGCAGGTCATTTTGGGGAGCAAAAATAGTTCAATATATCTGAGGTTTAGAGTTTATGGGCACTGAATGTATGATTGAGAGAAGTCAGGGGATGAGGTTGGAGAGAAAGGCAAAGACCCATGATGTAAGGCCCAGCAAGGCAGGTTGCTTTATTCTTAGGACAGTGGGAATCCAATGAAAGAATTAAAGCAGTGTAGACATTTTTTAAGAGATGATCCTACTACAGCGTGCAAAATGAATAAGCCATTTAAAATAATCTGTTTTACTAGTTCAGGCAAGAGATGATCTGATCATTGCCTTTAATAGAAGGATGACTACAGAGGAATTTTTTGATGCTTAGGAAATAGAAATGTCAGTATTTGGTATCTGAATAGTGTTAGTAAGGGCAGAAAGAGAAATAACTGATGATTTCCATGTTATTACCACTTTGAAAATAGGTTTAACAGTGGAATCATTTATCGTGAAGAGATATCCTCAGTTGAGAACTAACTATAATGTATTCAGTTTTGACTATACACATTGATACGCCAAACAGAAATGACCAGTGAGCAAGAAGCTATACAATTCCACCATTTCTTTAGCACTTTTTGGAGTAAAATGAAATGTATTACTCTTCTGAAAATGTTAATATACTCTCTTCAATAATATTTCTGCAATGTTGATCCACAGCATACAAAGGCCTAAAGATTGTTTCACAACTGCTGTTAGAAGATAAAGGGAAATACTGAAAGAGCCAAGGAAAATCTTGAGATACTAACAGGTGAGTTAGACAACGAATTATCTGAAAGAACCCTGAGTTATGGCACTATGTGAATGTTTTGATGGCAATTATATTCATGTGTTTTTTTGGTATGGCACAACTCAAAGTCACCCATGTGTTCTTCTGGTAACAAAAAGTAGCACCATAATCTCAAATGAAATAAATGTATTCCTATGAGAAAACACCTTTGCAAATGAAGAATGTAGATGATAGCGGCTTTAACTTGTCACCAATATTTTATTTACCCAACAAATATTTATTGAAATCTGGGAAGTAGAGACAGAATAGTGATAATGTTAGGTGAAGCAGAGAACACAGAGTCTAGTGACAAAACTATTAAAACTATATGCTTATTTTATTATCCAAAAAAACCCTTCTATTTCAAGCATCTTTAAAATGTGTAAAACTTTCATATTATTTATAATTTTAACTATGAAGCATATGTGAAATTCCACATAATTAATAACAAAACTGTCTGCAAACCCAAATACATATTTTTTCCCATAGTCCCTTTGGACAGTGGCAAAACAATTATTTAAAATGGCAAATAGTATTTACAGGCTCTGGAAAGTAAGGAAAATCATACAAAGAATAATACAAAATTTAGGTTTCTAATATGAATATATGTCGTAGTTTTAGGAAACTATCATACTTAAAAAAATCAGCATTTAGGAAAATATGTCTGAGAAACCTGCACCGTAAGTATCAACCTTGTGTTATGTATCTTACAGTCAGCCCCAGGAACCTTCTCCATGACCTGTCATGATTTCTATTTGCTATGCCAAAGTCTACTTCTGGTTAACTCAACACCTGGGCATTCAGTGATTCTGATCCAAGAGCATTATGAATTACTTCATGAAATTTAAAATTCATATAGGTTGTCTAAAATCTATGTTACGGATTTTCAAATGGAGTGTAGCAGCAAAGAAAGGAGAGTTTCCCAGGGATATTCAAACAGATTAAAGAAATTTCAAGCATTTGTGGTCTTCTCTGGAAAGAAAAGGTAATCCTAGAACAATTCTTCCCTACAGGATGGCATATTAGCATCGACTGAAGACTCTCTACTCGCAACTCAAGTAGGAAATATAATAGACCAGATTTACCACAGGGGGAAAAATTAGACTTGAGAATGTGTGTGTGTGTGTGTGTGTGTGTGGGTGGGTGTGCGCGCGCGCACACGCGCATCTGGTGGTGGTGGTGGATGGAGAGACGTGGTTGGTGTAAAGAAACATAGAAAGAAAGCAAGAGAGTTTCTAACAGTGCCCTTTCCTATCCCTAGCTTTGCCCACCTCATCTGTTTAGAGTAGGAAAATATAAATCCCCAAATCAGGAGGGATAAACAAACAGTATGAACCCAGGAAGACGGCAGAGCAGATAATGAAAGGGGGAAAACTAGCCAGCTAGACCCTAAGCTAATTATACTCTGGAAACCAAAGGACTACACAATGGCAACTCATCTTTTCAGGGGGAAAAAAAAAGTGCTCACAATCAGTATAACTTCCCAAGGTTTTGCTTGGCTCTCAGACACTCCTATAAGTGTGTAGAGAGGAGGGAGTGTGGCAAATAGGGTGTGGTTAAGCCTAAACTGGAAATGAGAGTCTTCTACTGTAGGTACTAAGTAACATGGCCAACTCACTCAAAGTTTTCTATAGATACAGTATAAGATTGGTCCTAGGCTTTCACCTGTCTTACTATATACTCAAGTGACTAGGTTTAAAATTGGACCAACAAAAGAGGAGCTTAGAAAAAAATAATAAATTGCTAGTAGTGCATGGACTGAAAAAAAAATCAAAAGCTGATTAGTGTATTGTACAGGTTATTAATTAAATGGGGCAAATAAAAATCCTAAGAAGATACCCTAATAAGACATCTCTGAACATTACCTCAGATGTAGCAAGCTAGAAAGAATGTTGCTCTCATCCTTACAATAAAGAGAAAGATGGACCAATTGCAAATTAATGATTTTTTTTTCTAACCTACCAGAGAACTGAGGTCTCAGGCAAACCACATAACTCAAAAACTTGGGAGAGATAGGCACTTTTAGGGAGAAGCAGAACACACATTTGCTTAGCTAGGGTACATATGGCCATGTGCCATATAAGCCAGTTAAAAGACAGAGTTGAAAAATTTTAATGAATTGATGAAGCCATGTATGAATTAGTGTGAGAACTTCATGATGGCTGGGGCAGGGAAACAGTGGATATTGCTGAAATTCTGCACAGGCCAGCCCTTTCCTTTCTTCCCCAAACAAAACGTTTAATCTGTAGAGGAAAAGGGAACAGGGGGAAAAGAAACAAAAACAGGAACTAACCCTGAAAGAAAGCAGTAATACATGTCGGGTCCAGAGCTATAGTTTTAGAAGGGGCAAGAAAACTTTCTTAGGTTATACCTCAAGACCCAAGGACATAGTACCTGCTGAGACTGAGGCTTAATCACAACTGTAGAGAATGCCCCATTCCTCTGCCCCTGCTACCACATTAACAAGAATTGAGTAAAAATGACAATGGAATAGATGAGAAAGCTGCAGACAGAATTTCTCCAAGTTACAGTATAAAGACTCAAAGCCAAGGGGTGAGCAGACATTGAGCAAATAACCTTTGGTACTGAGGGTATGCTCATCAAATGAATGCTATCATAGGTGTATTTTATTGGAGAATCCATGACAACTAACAATAATCATAAAGGTAAAAATGAGCTTAATTGGCATCACAGTTTGATATGGCCATCCAAAAATTTTATACAATTCTAAGCTGCTTTAGTAGGAAAAGGGCCCCTAGGATACCAAATTGTTACATTTAAATATACTCCACACTGGTTGTAGCACATTTTGATTATTGTTGTACACCTGAAGGGCAATGTAGAGGGCTATACCAAGCAGACAAACATTCAAAAGAATATAACCTAATGTGACAGTACTAGAAAACATTCAAAATGTAATTGTTAAAAAGATCAAGGCATGTTTCACCTTGAAAAAGAAAAGCCTATGGAATATATACCAGGTATTCAAAAACACTTAAAGGATTTTCAAATGGAAAAAAAAATCACATTCTATATATGGTATTGATATATAAAAATAATTAGAATCAATGTGTATCAATCATTGAGACACATGCTTTCAATCACAGGAGAAATAACTTCTCATTCATCAAAGTAGCCTAAAGATAAATATACTATTTATGAGGTGCATCATTAAAGGTACTCATGGATATATTGAATAATAAATGTTGGAAAATACTTTAAAGTAATTGATCATTATTAGATCAAATTATATTTAATATTCACTGATCATATTATTGTATCAAAGGTGAAGCACATACCAAGTTTTTCAACTCAGATTTTATATTGATATCTTTTGAGAAAGAAAGCTTATGATCATATTTAGGCTAAAAATTTTAAATGATATTAAATGCTGTAAATCTTCTAAACTAAGTCATTTGGCAGGAGATAGTACTAACTTTTTATTTCAATGGAAAACAAAGCTAAGGAGAGAGTCAATGTAAACAATTCAGAAAAAAAATATTTTTCAAAATGGGCAAGAGATTTATATTTATTTATTGAATGTACTAAAAACACTGAAGCTGCTTTGTATTATATATTGCTTACACCTTAAGAATGCACTCTTCCAAAGGAAACCAACCTCAATACATTCCATGAATCATCTTTCAGACAGGAAACACTGGGATTTGCCAATATCACTGAAGGTGACCCTCTTATAAGAGTTTTCTTTCCTTTTGTCCCCGTCTTCCGCCAGGTTCTTACATAAATTTAAAAATAGCATTGGCACTTAAAAATATATCTTAGTTTATATTTAAATATTAAAACTCTATAATTTAAAAGAAAATCTTGACAATGCTTTGTAGCTTGTGTTTATAGGGAAGATTTCATGAAACAAAAGACAGAGAACTAAAAATGGCTTTTGGGTTTGCATCTTACAAAAAAAGGAATTTGCTGCCAGGAATAACAGAATGTGAAACAAGACTTGCAATTCATCAATACTATTTTTTTTTTTTTAAACCTGGAGCAGAGTTGGTCGAACAGATGTGGAGGGATTTGTGTTCAGGAAGGGAAAAGTATTCTGGGTCCACACAAAAGGGCATTTTTTTTTTTTCAGTGCAGGATCTTGTGGGATGTCTATGATGGGGAGGCAACTCCTATAACCCTGGCTTATTCTCTTGAGTCAAAAGAGCACAAAGACATTATCCATCTATGTTTCCCCATAAGAGATAGTCTGGCATTAAATTTAAGAGTAAATACTATGGAAAACAATGTAACAAGTATATTTTTTTCTAATAAAATAAGGCAATTATTAAGATTAGCTCAGGTCTTAATTCTATATTAAAATAAAATCTAATAAAAAGGCAACTGAGGGCACCTGGGTGGCTCAGTCGTTAAGCGTCTGCCTTCAGCTCAGGTCATGATCCCAGGGTCCTGGGATTGAGTCCCACATCGGGCTCCCTGCTCAGCGGGAAGCCTGCTTCTCCCTCTCCCACTCCCCCTGCTTGTGTTCCCTCTCTCGCTGTCTCTCTTTCTCTGTTGAAAAAAAAAAAAAAAAGGCAACTGAATTTATTTAATCAACAAATAAAATACTTGTTTTTAATATTTTTATAATTTTTCCAAATATAATTACCTTAAATAATTCATACATTGCATAATTGATTTAAATCATATAAATGCCAACACTTCCAAACCTAACAGTTTTAAGCAATTTGGGGAAAAATGAACAGCAAACTATATACAAACTATATAATCAAATTTGCCTTCAGCAATGTTTCCATTTTCTTTTTTTAAGATTTTATTTCTTTATTTCAGAGAGAGCACGAGCAGAGGGAAGGGTGTAGGGGAAGGGCAGAGGCAGAGGCAGACTCCCAGCTGAGCTGCTGAGCTGAGAGCCTGACTGTGGGGGCTTGATCCCAAGACCCTGGGATCATGACTGGAGCCAAAGCAGACACTTAACTGACAGAACCACCCATGCACCCCAATGTTTCCATTTTCTATAAATTTTTACATTCATCAAATTAAATTGATATAAATTTAACCAGCCTAAAACATGGAATAAGTAGCTCCTTTCTTGATCAAGCATGTGTCTTGTGTGTGAAAACAGAATAAAAAAAAACAAGCAAGCAAACAAAACCCTGGTCACATAACATAATGTACCTGGAAATGGCACACACATTCCAATTAACAAAGCAAATTGCACAGTCAAGCCTTGTATCAGTGGGGCAGGAAGTAATATCCTACTGTAGGAGAGGGTCCAGGAGAAAAGGGAAACAAATATTTTTGACCAATAATACAATCTAGAACATATATAAAAATATAGTTATATCTTAACACTCATGTAGATATCTTAATTCAATCCTCATCCTCAACTTCAGATGAGTTTGCTGGAACTTGATATGGAAATTTAATAGATTCTAATGGGATAGGCAAGGTAGTTCTTCACAATTATTCATAGCTAATGCATATGGATGACATCTGATAATTGAAAATATAGGAGAAGGGAAAAATGAAGGGGGGGAAATCAGAGGGGGAGATGAACCAAGAGAGACTATGGACTCTGGGAAACAAACTGAGGATTTTAGAGGGGAGGGGGTGGGGGGATGGGTGAGCCTGGTGGTGGGTATTAAGGAGGGCACGTATTGCATGGAGCACTGGGTGTTATATGCAAACAATGAATCATGGAACACTACATCAAAAACTAATGATGTACTGTATGGTGACTAGCATAATAAAAAAAATTATAAAAAAATAAGAAAAATAAAATAAAAACAGGGAATACTGTTCTAAAAATCCTAATTAAAATTGCACTGAATTATAAGTATTCAGCTTAAATATTGATATAAGAAACATACATTTAATTGTGAACATGGGGGCAAGGGATGAACAAATTTGAGATTATCTCAATGAGATTTCTAAAATTCACAAATGTCTTTAGAAATTGAGGACATTGGTTTATACCAGCAATAATTTCACAACAATACCTATGATGTAAATCCCATAATCAATGCATCACAAATTTATCTTAAGCTTATCTTTAAGTTATCAATCAGGATTGTTGCATACTTAACTCCTAAAGTAAGTAAGTGCTAAAAAAGATAGGGAAAAAAAATCGAGGTAAAAGAAAGGGAAATATCACATGTAGAACATCCAAAGAACTAGGAAAAAAAATTAAAAGAAGAAAAATTATTTAACCAATAGAATAATCTGATTTAAAAGCCATCAAAGATGGAGAGTAATATGATACACAATTAATACCTTGAGAGAAATAAATACCATAGATAAACTAGTGGAGATAATTTACGTATCAGTCAGCACTTCCATCTTTGGTCAAGAAAAGCTGATTTTTTACCTAAATTGTGAGTGATAAGGATTAGGAAAATATAGGGTCTTTGTAAGACTATAGTAAAGAAAGAAAAAAAATTTAATAAACCTTATATTCTTATATACAACCTATGTATAAATTCTTCCCAGCTAAAATGAGATATATTTTAATTGAGCAGTAAGAGAATTAGAAGAAATTTTTGTTGAATAAATTTGACAGGCAACATTGTGTAAGTACTATGTGTTACTCTGATACCATTATATACTGTAATATGACTGCCAATGTAGCAATGTATTTATCAGGTTACATAATTATAGTACACTATTATAATCTATATTTACTATACTGTGCTTTAGTTCTCTATGGCTTATTTACTACTCATTACAAGTATCTACCCTTAAATATTATCACTCTTATCCTCCTCCTCCCTCCATCCCCTGGTATCCACTACTCTACTCTGTTTGTTACAGGTTTAACTTTTTTTAAATTCCACATTTAAGTGATATCATATAGTACTTGTTCTCTGTCCAACTTACCTCACTTAGCATAATGTGCTTAATGTCCATCCATGTTGTTGCAAATGGGAGGATATCTTCCTTTCACACGGCTGAATGATATGCCATTGTGTATATGAACCACATGTTTTTTTATCCCTTCATCTACTGATGGGCATTTGAACTGTTTCAATAACTTGGCTATTGTGAATAATGCTCCAGTAAATATGGGTGTGCATATATTTTGCTGTTTTCATTTTCTTTGGGTATATATCCAGAGTTGGAATTGCTGGATCATATGAGTTTTCTTTTTTCTTTAGTTAAAGATTTGTCGATTTTATATTCTCGAAGGATCTTTTCTTTTGCTGATCCTTTTTATTTTTTCTGGTATTTCATTTACTTCCATTTTAATTATTCTGTCTTTCCTTCTGGTAACTTTGGACTTAGTTTGTTCTTTTTTGAGTTCCTTGAAGTATAAAATTAAGTTTTTAGATTTTTTCTAATGTCTTAATATATGCATTTATTGCTACAAACATTCCTCTCAGAACTGCTTTTGTTGCATCCCACAATATATGACATGTTGTATTTCCATTTTCATTTGAGATTTTTTTTTTTATTTCCCTTTTGACTTTTTGACCCAATGATTGTCTAGAAGTGTGTTGTTTAGTTTCTACATATTTGTAAATCTGCTCACTTTCAAGTCCTCTTATTGCTGATTACTAAGTTTCATAACATTGTGGTCAGAGAAGATAGTTGGTATCATTCCAATCTTCTTAAATTTGCTGAGATTTGCTTTGTGTCCTATTATATGATCTATCCTGGAGAATGTTCCATGTGCACTTGAGAAGAATGTGTATTCTGCCGCTGTTGGATGGAAAGCTCTGTATTTGTCTATTAAGTCCATTTGTTCTAAAGTGTGTTTCAATTCCAATGTTTCCTTTTTGACTGTCTGTACGATCTATCTATTGCTAAAGGTGAAGTATTGAAGTCCCCTACAATTATTGTATTGTTGTCTATTTCTCCCTTAAGTTCTGTTATTAATTGCTTAATATACTTCAGTGCTTGGGTGTTGGGAGCGTACATATTTAGGATTGTTATATCTTCTTGATGTACAGATCCCTTTATCATATAATGACCTCTTTTGTCTGTTACCTTTTTAGGCTTGATATAAGTCTTTGATACAAGCATTGCTATACCTGCCTATTTTTCATTTCTGTTTGCTTGGAATATCACCTTCCATCTTTCACTTTGATTTATGAGTGTCTTTGGACCTGAAATGAGTCTCTTGTAGGCAGCAGATAGTTGGGTTTCACTTTTTTATCCATCCAGCCATTCCATGCCTTTTGGATTGGTGAGTTCAATCCGTTTATATTTAGGGTGATTATTAATATGTCACGATTTATACTGCTATTTTAACTTTTGACTTCTGGTTATTTTGTCTCTCCATCGTTTCTTTTTCCTTCTGTTTTTGTTTAGCTTTGTAAGTTGAGATTTGTTAAGTCTCCCCGTTTTTATGTTTTGTGTCTCTGTTCTAGATTTTGCTTTTATGGCTACCATGAGGTTTACATGAAACATTTCGTAGATAGTCTTTTTTTCTGCTGATGGCAATTTATCTACATTCATCTATAAAAGTCCCATCCTTATATTCTTCCTCTTTTATATTTTTGATGTCACAGATTATCTCATTTTATGCTATGCTTTCATTACCAAGTTGTGATAGGTAGTTATTTTTAATGCTCATTTATTTTAACCTTTAGGCTATAGTTAAAAGTTTAATATACTTTTAAAAAGACTTATTCTAATTCTGACTCTCATATTAATCTGGATTTTGTGTACCTCTGTCTTTTTTGCTTTAGCTGAAAGGGCTCCTTTCAACATTCCTGTAAGCCAGGACTTAGCTTTTGTTTGTCTGGGAAAGACTTTATTTCTTCTGCATATCTGAAAAATAACTTTGCAGATAGAGTACTCTTCTCGGCTGGCTTTTTAAATCTTTCAATATTTTGAATATGTCATTCTACTCTATGCCTGTTTGTAGAGTTTCTGCTGAGAAGTCTGCTGATAGATTAATGAGGGTACCTTTGTAGGTTACTGTCTTCTTTTCCCTGACTACCTTTAAAATTCTTGATCACTGATTTTTGACAGTTTTAATATAAAACTGGAGAAGGTCCTTGTGCATTGAGATAATGAGGTGTTCTATTGGCTTTTTGGTCTTATATATCCAGTTCCTTTCCAAGGCTTGGGAAAGTATCAGCTATTATTTCTTTAAATACACTCTCTGCCCTCTCCTCCCTCATTTCTCTTTCTGGGATGCCCATTATTTTTATGTTGGATTCTCTAATGGAGTCAGATAGTTCTTGCAGGATTTCTTCACCTTTTAAAAATTTTAGTTCTCTCTCCTTTTCCACCTGCATCATTTTTTGTATTTTGATCTTCAAGCTCACTAATTCTCTCTTTCATATGATCTGCTCTATTTCCAATGCATTCTAGTTCATCTCATTATTGAGTTCTTCAACTCCAGAATTTGTTTGGTTCCTTTATAGAAATTCAATCTCTATGGTAAAGTACTCCTTCTGTTTGTTAATTTTATTTCCAAGATCACTGTACTGCCTTTCTGAATTTTCTTGCAGCTTGTTGATTTTCTTCATAAGAGCTACTTAAAATTCTTTATCAGCTATATTGCAATATTCCATGTCTTTAGGTTCATTTGCCGGAAAATTGTCATTTTCTTTTTGTAATACCATATTACCATGATTTTTCATGGTGTGAGATGAAAAGTGCCTCTGTCACTGCATTTGAAGTAGTAAACACGTTTCTTTATTAGGCAAGCCTTGTTTACTTTGACTCTAACAGTTCAACAAGTTGATAGTAAGGAACGTTCCCTTTGTTTTCCAGAAGGTAGTGTTACAGCACAAGTTTTTGTTTTCTCTTCAAAGAGCTTACTCACCACTAAGGTTGGGAGCATGCATATAAAAAAAAAAAAGAAGAAGAAGAAGAAGAAGAAAAAAAAAAAGGCAAAGGGTAGCAGCAGACTGGGGGAGGTATACACTTAGTACTTGTGTGCCCACAGCTCAATAGGGGGATCCTCAAGTCTGGGGGAGTACCAGAAGTCTGTGGGCTGTCCTCTTGCCTCTCAGGACAGACAGTAGGAGATGCATTCTTTTGTTCCTCTTTGTCTTCTTCCCTTTCCTTACCTCTCCCCTGAGCCTTTCCCTTAGCCTCAGAGATCAATGGGTTCCTTCAGCTATAGTCCATGTGGCTGAGCAGGCCCCTACTCATTGTCTTCTTTCCCTACCTCCTCTGCCAGAAAAGTCAGTGCTGACTCACAGCCAGACTGCTCACTGCCTTCTCTGCCATCACTGCTCCTGTCACCACTTCCCTCACTCTGATGCCTCTTCCACAATCCAATCAACCTACTTTCTGGTGCACAAATGGGTGAATTTCTTACATGTTCCAGTACACTATACAGATTTTTTTTTTTTAATGTTCAATTAGTTGTAAATCAAAGAGGAGTGAAAAAAGTAATGACTCCTGACACCACGATGTTTATATCACCTGTCAGTACAACAGAACTTTTTTAAAAGGTATTTACATTTTGACTTCCTAGGGGGAAATAGACAAGAAGTTCCAAATTATAAAAAGTGAAACATTAGAGAATATGCAGAGAATAAAGTCTTCCAAGATATCAGGAAAAAGAAAAGCATGATTTGAACAAACGGATTAGTGAATAAGAAAAAATAGAATACTTATGGCTTTTTTGGTTTGTTCTAGCATTGAAAGACTTTAACCTTCATTACCTATACTGAGCTACAAAGGTTCTATGTTCCCGATTCATTGCATTTATTTCAGCCCTTATATTCAAAATAAGTGGATCTATATGTAAACTTTAAAGAAATAATAAATGGGCAACTTAGAATGTGGTGACATCTTCTTCAGTTTAGAAAAATTAACTTTTGAGATGGAAGGTATTTTGCACAGATAATGATGTGATCTAGTTAGGTTTTTGTATAGTTATTCTACTATTTGTTTTTTTGTTTTACTTTTGTTCTTTACCTGCAAGTGTGGATGTTGTTTTTAAAATATCCTGTTAGAAGTTTTGCAGGGGAGCTGTGGGGTGGTTTACATTAGAGTAAGATCACTTGTTAAGTAAACCTAAACCTAGTAGCAAGATAATAGTTATAACTCTCCCTTTACTTTGTAAACACACAAAAATGTTGAAGTTTGTGATGCTCCTCTGAAACAGAGTAATATTATTGAAAATAGGATTTAACATGAGATATGAAGGAGTATTGAAGCTTTAAAGTTGAAGCTATGCTTAATATCACCCTTCGCCTCCAAAAAAAAAAATGCAACATCAAATTTTGAGAAAATAAAAAAATATTTAAGATTATAAGATTAGAATAATATTATGTGTCATACTGTTATAGTTCTTCAAATCTTACCCCATTTTTATGCTCGTCTTATTTAATATTTGAAAAAATAGAGATAGAAACTTTGAAACTAAAAGAATCCCTAGGTAGAATTTATCCATAACTCTCATTTTGAAGAGAATAAATGGAGAGGTTTATTATGTCTGGGTGAGTTGTCTAATGCCACATAATTAATTAGTAACAAATTTGAAATTTAACTGTTGGTGTTCTTTTTTTCTTTAAAAGCATGGTAGATTTTATCACATGTATATAGCCTATTTTATGTTTACTTATACACACACCTGGAAGTTTTCAATTTTTGTAGACTGCACTGAATGAAACACTACTTACTATGTCTGTTTGTCAAATTATTTATATCTAGTTCTGCATTTTCATGAGGTATCAAGAGGCCAAAGAATAAACATCAGTCATGGTGCGCTCTTTAGGTATATTTTGCTCTTTCCTTGCTGCACATCTCCAACCTTACAAGTAGGTGGTAGAATAGACAATCCTCTGTTATAAAGGCACACAGATGGACCTTTAGATAAAAGCACATTAACCTTACTTGCTTATTATGGGTTCCCCCAAAATCCATATGTTCATATGCTCATTCATATTTCCTAAAAACCTGTCCTCAGAGTGTGTCCATATTTAGAGATAGGGTCTTTGAAAAGGTGATTAAGTTAAAATCAAGTCTTTGGGGTGGGCCCTAGTCCAATGTGATTGATATCCTTGTAGGAACAAGAAATGTGGACACATAGATAGAAATACCAATCATGTGCATGCAGAGAGTTGACCATGTGAAGACACAGTAAAAAGGTGGCCATCTGTAAGCCAGGGAGAGAGATTTGAAAAGAAACCAGGCTTGCTAATACCTTGATCTCAGACATCCAGCCTCAAGAAGGTGAGAAAATAAATCTCTACTGTTTAAGCCAGCCAGTCTGTAGTATTTTGTTATGGCATCGTCAGCAAATTAACACACTGCCTATTTGCATTTATGAATATACATCATGAGTAATCCACTGCCCTGAGCCTTTTGGTTTCTATTATTTCTTTACTGTTACAGACAATTTTTACTTGCCATTGTTTCACCTTTACTGGAATAATTGGTTCAGAATCAGGAAACATTAAGAAGTTATCATTTGTGTATCAGCACCATGTGTAAACAGGAAGCTTTCAAGAATCTGTACATTGTATGCTGCTATAGCTGAGAGGATGTATTTGGAAATATAGCAATAAGTCTAGTTACCCTGCCTCACTCAGACTGTTAGAATGAATCCATCTTGCCTTGGAGTTCGGCTGACCCCAGTCACTGACAGAAGTCTCATCCTTCCAATCAATCTAAGATATCATTTCTGTATATTTCCTAACCTAATCCAAACCACCATCCCTTCCTTTTCTCTCCATAATTTCCACCAATTTATAATCAACAAACCTGCCTATATTTGTACCACTTTGCCTTGTTCTTACTATCTTTGCTTTTATGGAAAACCAGCTGTTAATTGAACAACAGCTTCTCCTATAATTTCACCTATCTGGAACTATTTTTGTTGTTTTATATGCCTGTACTGGGAGGGTAAATTGATACCTCTTTCCTTGCAGTAGCCACTTCTAGGTCTTAGTGTCCTAAAAGATACCACTACCACCAAAAACATAATAGCAAAACTTTCTCTTTCACTGTGTGTTACTCAAGGCTCAAACATTATCATCTCTCTTCACCTAATTGTCTCTTGTTCACTCCTCTGGCAGTCACTGAAGAAGTTAAATACTTGTTTATCTTTCTTCTCTTCTCTACTTATCATTTTTCAGTAATATCAAAATCCACATGGATACCATTTTATCAATTAGAACTCTCATTTCTCTACTAGTGTTTTAGTTTCTTGAACTAGCCAAATTCATTTCTACATCAGAACCTTTTGCATCTATTTCCTGAAATGCTCTTAGTCATCTTTCCATGTACAAATTTTTCAATGCTAACTACAGCTTAAGAAATATAAATTCTAAAAAAAGTGCCTTTCAGGGGTGCCTGGGTGGCTCAGTTGGTTGAGCATCCAACTCTTAATTTCAGTTCAGGTCACGATCTCAGGGTGGTAAGATCAAGCCCTGTGTGGGACTCCATGCTGAGCGTGGAGTCTGCTTAAAATTCTCTCTCCTTCTGCCCCTCCCTCACTTTCTCTCTCTCTTCTTTCTCTCTCTAAATAAATAAAATCTTAAAAAAAAGAAATCTAAATTCTATATCATGCTTGTTCATGGCAAAAAAAAGTGCCTTTCAGGAGGGGAGAGGGGAGAAGGGAGAAAGGAGAGGGAAGATGAGGGGAGAGAAGAAAGAAAGGAGGAAGAACAGGATGGGATAGGGGAATTAAGAACAAAGAAAGATTAATATGGAAGTGAATCACTAAACTTTTTGAAGTATAGAGCAGGAAAAAAAATAATATAAGCCATATTTCCCATCTTACTCTTAATAAACATACCTAGGCATGTTATTTTGAATTCCCATGTCTTTACTGTCTACTTTTTTAAAAAGTAAACCACTTTGGCCATGGCCTAGATAAAATTCATTTTTAAAAGACTTTAACCAACTATGGCCTCAGGAAAAAAAAAATTAGCTACTGAAATATATAAATTTGAGAACTTGCAAAATGTGCATAATGGAACTCAGAATGAAAGTGATGTCACCCAAAATCGGTGTCTGCCACTTTTTAGTCAGAAGACAAAGTTTAAGGGGAAGAGTTTATCTAAAATTCATTGAAGTAACAGGGCAAGGATAACATCATGAACCACTTCCAAAGAATTAAAAGACCAATTTTCATTTTTTTGTTATAAAAATATTGGCATGTTATGCTTCATAATTAGGTCACATGTGAGGCCATACCAGGAGTCAAAGATAATTCAGGAAGTTGATTAGAAAATGTACCTTTCAGCCATCTTGCTTTCAGCTTATCTGAACCTGACACTTGCAGCTGTTTGCCATGCATATTGAGGCAGTGAAATGATTTTTATTAAAACACAGTTAGTGTTGTCAGTTTGTTTCCAAAACTTGGTCTTGGCTAAAAGGGACATTTCTTCCTGAATATCCAACACCCAATCCCACAGGGTTTATATTTGCTTTGTTTGAATATTCAGTGTCCAGTTTTCAATTGGAAAATTCTACGGGAGAGATTTTTTACCACCGGAGGTAATGAAAACACCACACAAAACAGATGAATAAAATCTGCAGAAATCCCACTTAAACAGCAGCATTATTTTTCCCCAATAAAATATCTTTTTAAAAAATCTCAGGTATTACTTGGTAGACTTTTCAGTCATAAATACTCCTGTTTAGAATGGCATTTCCAAATCATGATTGTACTCCACAACATATTTTTCTGGAATTTCCCTTACTCTTTTGACTCTTTTTGCTCACCTGAAAATAAATGTGATCTTTTCTGGTTTGCAAACATTTTCAAGAAGACCTTTTGCCTATGTGTATGCCGATAACATATAATTAATAGAAAAAAGAATCTGTTTTGAGGTATAATAATTTGCCAGTTTTCTTCTCATTATATTATCACTGCCATAAACTGTTCATCTAACTAACTTCTAAGCTCCATCTGTTTAAAAAGAAGGCTTTATAATTATGTTACTGCATAGGCAAAGGAGAAAACATTATCCTCCTGAGTGGATACATTTTATAAGATTATTAGAGAGGAATTTTTATTTTTATTTATGTATTTATTTTTTAAGATTTTATTTATTTATTTGAGACAGAGAGAATGAGAGAGAGAGAGCACATGAGAGGGGGCAGGGTCAGAGGGAGAAGCAGGCTCCCTGCCGAGCAGGGAGCCCGATGCGGGACTTGATCCAGGGACTCCAGGATCATGACCTGAGCCAAAAGCAGTCGCTTAACCAACTGAGCCACCCAGGCGCCCGAGAGGAATTTTTATTAATGGAATTTTTATTTATTGTATTTCACACCATGAAATACAATGATCTTTAATATAGAAAGACAACACAGGTAAGTCAAAACAATATAAAAACTCAAACACATTAATTGCTTGGTACAAAATAAAGTAATAAGATGCCACAAATATACAGATACACACTCACATGCATTGATTGGTTAAAGCTTGATAGCAAGTGAAAATAAGTGAGAGCATAAAATAAAAGCTACAGGCAACAAATGTAGCAGAAGGGAATGAGACAGGAAGGATAATAGCTTGCTATAAATTAAGAGGGAAATAAAATTAATGATGAGTTTTTAGTAGCCAAGATACTGAACTAATATTTTAAACTTGTCTTGAAGGGAAAAAATGGGAGAAGAAAATCTAGACATTTGGAGAGTAATGGAGATTAGACTAATTGCACTTTTAAAAATCTAATAAGAAAATAGAGTACACCTAGAATTAAATATGTAAAGTGATAGAGTTCAGGTGCAATTTGTAATAAAGTAATAAAATAATTATAAGCCCCTAAGAATGTCTTAGACAATCCTATAGCACAGAGAGAAATATAGCCTTAGCTTCAGAGGAGCTAAGAAACTATACCCAGGAAATTACTGTTCATCTAAATTTAGTCCCAATAGATAACTCAATTTTAAAATTTTGTTTAGGGGAAAAAAATACAAACATTTTTGCCTAGTTGGCAATAATTCCTTGGGCGATTTCTTTGTAGGAAAATATATAATTCATTTGCTTTTTAAAGCATATCTTCCTATTGTATGTACATAATAAAAACAAACCAATATACAAGCATACAATGAACACTTCCAACATAAAGCCACCAATATTGACAATCTAAAAAGGAAAAACTTATTTTACACATTCTTCTATGCAGCATAAGAAAGCTGAAGTGGCTCTATTAATATCAGAAAGAAAGTGAATTAAAAAAACAATAGTACAAGATTATAAATTAAGGCCATTTGATATTGACAAAAGGGTCACGTTACCAACAATACTTAAAGTGTAATATATGTATGCATGCAGTAGTACAGATCCCAGATAAAGGAAAAAAGTCAGTATTAAAGAGAGAAATAAACACATCCACAAATATAGGGGCAGATTTTAACATTACATTGTAACTGAAAGAAAGATTTAGACAAATCTAAAATGATGTAAATAATTTGAACAGCACAAATGACCAGAGTGATGTTATATATATGCATAGAAAACCCCACTCCATAAAAGTACATTCTTCTCAAGTTAATATAAAACATTAATTCAGAATCATCAAAACAATTAGTCTCCATGAATTTCAAAGGATCAAAATCATTCAGAGCATGGTTTCTGAACCACAAAGGTATACTATTAGAAATCATTAAGATATTAAAAAAATCTTCAAATACTTGAAAATTAGACTAAACACATATCTATGACGCAAGAATCGAAGAAAAAAATCAAAAGGAAAAATTTTAAAATAAATTTTAACTGAATAATTAAAACATAACATTCTGATATTTGTAGCTATAGCAATCCTTAGAGGCAACTGTATGATTTTTAATGGTTAAAATAGAAAAGAAAAGACATGTGACTTAAAAAAATCTGATAAGAAATATTGTTGAGAGTATGGAGCTACCTGAACTTTCTTACTGATGGGGATGAAAAGGTCCAACTGTTTTTTGGTTTTTTTTTTAACTGTTGAGCAATTCTTATAAATGTTCACTTACTCTAGAATTCAGCAATTCCACTTCTAGACATTTAAAAAATGAAATATGTCCACACTAAGACTTTTACAAAGATATTCATAGTAACTTTACTCATTCTAGCCCAAACTGAAAACATCCCATGTTTTCATCAACAGAAAAACAAATGAACTGATCTATTCATACGATGGCATACTACTCGGCAATAAGAATAGACTATTGGTACATGCAACTACATGGATAATGTCAAGAATATTCAACTGAATGAAAGAAGTCAGACACATAAGAGTACATAACTGTATAATTTCCTTTGTGTGAAATTTGAGAGTAGGCAAACCCATCATAAGAGAAATCCATGGTGATAGAAATCAAAACAACACTTGCTTGAGCAAAAGTTGGAATTGACTGATAATGGGCAAGAGGAAGAATTCTGGGGCAGAGAAAATATATATTGCTATATATATATATACACATACATATATATTTATATTGCGAGGAATGTGTCTTACACAGGTTTATGCCATTGTCAAAACTTATCCAAATGTAAACAGGAAGTGGGTTTCCCTGTGTTTCAATTATGTCTCAATAAAAGAAGCAGTCTTACAAAAATGAAGATACCGTTTAAAGTAGCAACAGAAAATCTAAGGAATCTAGGAGTTTAAATAAAAATACATACAATCTCGGGCGCCTGAGTGGCTCAGTTGGTTAAGCGACTGCCTTCGGCTCAGGTCATGATCCTGGAGTCCCAGGATCGAGTCCCGCATCGGGCTCCCTGCTCAGCAGGAAGTCTGCTTCTCCCTCTGACGCTCCCCCATCTCATGCTCTCTCTGTCTCTATCTCATTCTCTCTCTCAAATAAATAAATAAAATCTTTAAAAAAAA
>NC_138371.1:132187828-132215007 GCF_054177405.1 Leptonychotes weddellii
AAAAAAAAAAATACATACAATCTCTATATAGAATATTTCAAAATTCTATTAGGGAGCACAAAATAAGATCTGAATAAATGAAAGATAGCCCAACTTGATATTAAAAATATGTTAATATATTCAATGCAATATTAATCAAATTTTCATCTAAATTTTTGAGAAGTTTGACAAATTTATCCAAGAAAAAAATATATGGAAAATAAAAAGGCCATGGATAGCTGAGTCAACCTATATAAAAAAGAAGAAAAAAGAAACAGGCAACAAAACAGAGCAAAACAATGAAAGACTGAGGAGAACTTACCCTGCCAAATAATAAGACTGCAAATATGTATTAGTGTGAATTTGATGCAAGAACAGAAACAAAGTTTACATTGGGATAGAATAGAGAAGGGTAGGGAAAACACATACATATATATATCTGCACTAAAAATAAGTGCAGATAGATGTAGAATTGAAGACTTGGTGGCAGGAATTTGAGGTGGTTGCTTGTGATAGACTTTATTTGTTCTACCAAGTCGGAGGTAAGGTCATCTGCTGAGAATCACTCAGGTAGAGGAGTGTGGAGGATAAAAAAGTTTGACTACAGAAACTAGACAAAACAAATGTAATAATAAAATTTTCAGCTAGTACTAAGGTCCAGCTGAGGTTAGTGACTATGCACTTATATTGCTAAAAGTCTCCTCAGTGTGTGATTTTTCTCTGACTGTTTTTAGTTGCCCAGTGGGAGGCTTAGAGAAGGCAGATAGTGAATCAGTCATTTAAAAAAAAAAAAAAAAAAAGGTCTATTTACCTGAATAAATGAATGGATCTCTTGCTTCTTTTTATTTTTTTTTAATTCTCTGGGCAGTACTTACTTCATATTTACTTGATACTCTTAGTGAAGAACATAAAATGAGCTCTGATTAAAAATAACAGAATTTGGAACAGATGAATTTAAAGGCTAACAGATGTTTGGAAATCTAATCAAAAGTATGATTTCAGGTAGTTGCCCTTGGAAAAATCAATCTTTCTTTCTTTCTTTCTTTTTTTTTTTTCTTTCTTTCTAGATTTTACTTATTTATTTGAGAGAGAGAGAGGAAGCATGAATAGGGGAAGGGCAGATAGAGAAGGAGAAGCAGACTCCCTGCTGAGCAGGGATCCCAACATGGGGTTCGATCTCAGGACCCTGGGATCATGACCTGAGCTGAAAGCAGACGCTTAATGGACTGAGCCACCCAGATGCCCACCCCTCTTTTATTAGAAGATGGAAAAGCTTGCTTTAAAATGAAAGAGATTCTATATAAATCAGGAAGGATTGATTGTAATCCTGGCACCATCACTAGTGAACTTTGTGAGGTAAGATCCCTTCCCAACTCTTTTGAACATCAGTTCCATCATCCATGAAATGGATTTTTGTTCTTTGCATTTCTCCCACTGCAGACTTAGTAAGGTAAGTCATTCTAGCTGATTATGTCCCAAATTTCCACCAAATTTTTGAACAAACATAAACTCTACTAAAATTACTTAGATTTGCATTCTTATATGAGGACACCATAATGGAATATAGACAATGTTTTATTTTTGAATAGTGATCTCAAGAGCTATTAAGCTAGAGATTTTAGGGTGCCTGGGTGGTTCAGTTGGTTAAGCGACTGCCTTCAGCTCAGGTCATGATCCTGGAGTCCCGGGATCGAGTCCCGCATCGGGCTCCCTGCTCAGCAGGGAGTCTGCTTCTCCCTCTGACCCTCCTCCCTCTCATGTTCTCTGTCTCTCATTCTCTCTCTCGCAAATAAATAAAATCTTAAAAAAAAAAAAAAGCTAGAGATTTTAGGGTGTATTCTCTTTATCTCCACTTCCTGCACTAAGAAGACTTTGAAATTAGGTTCTAGTAGTCACTAAAGACTATAGCTGCACCCATTATTGTAAATAGAATGAAGACAGACAGTTAACATTTGTTTTCTGATTTCTTTATCTGAAATAGGACTATTATGGAAGTCATGCAGTTAAGAATATATTCATTATATATTACCTGAATCCTATGGTTGCCTGAAGTCTTTCCTGTGGATCCATTTTTGTCCAAAACACCTGGCCCTGAAAACAACAATAACATTATTTTAGGAGCTCACTTTCCCCAAGAGAAAAGTAAATATTAAACAAACCATTATTCTTTGTGGAAAAATTTCAGGAAGATAGACAATGAAATAAATAAATGCTTCATGCTCAGCACTGTGCTTCACATATAAGGGATGCATTTAGGAAGTAACAAATCTGATATCCTGACTACCAAACTTAAAGTAACCCCATTTGTGTCTTTCAAACACCACAATTAAATCACCATAAGATATGAGAAAAAAATATATGGAATAAAATATTCTAATTGTTTTAAAAGGCATATAGCCTACATGGCATATGTATAGTGGAAATAATACTGTATAGTGTAATAATGGATATAATGTATAGTATGAGGTGAAATGGTATAGTATAAGTAAAAAGGTTTTGATAAAAGTAAAATTAGGACTTGATGCTCTTCGACTTTTTAAAATGTGACTTAAGTATTAGCAAAGGATGTGAAATGGTAAAATTAAAAACATTTATTTAAATTCATCCAACAGCTGGCACATGGGTTAATGTCTAATCTTCTTCCTAATAAAGAATATAATATACATACAAATATATTTCACATATGTGCATATATACATATGTGTAATCTACATCCACACATATACACATGTATGTTTGCGCACATTATCTGATTTCTTTTCTTTCTCAGACACAGATTATATTTTCTACCCCATTCTTTATCTAGATAGTGCCATGCAACTTATTTTGGCCAATGGCTTGGGGACAGAAATGGCATGTGTCTCTTTCTGGCCAGTGCATTCAATTGCTAGTACAAGATCCTACTCTCTTACAGTAATCACGGAAGAATGTATTTAGATGGAGCCACAGATTGGAAGTCAGCTCCCTTGTCAAATAACTCAAACCTGCAGTGGATTTTATATGAATAAGGAAAAAGTACAAAACAATAAACACAAACAAAAACCTAACCCGCTCTCCCATAAAAACAAAAGATACTTTGTTGTGTTAGCTACTTTAGAGGTTATGTTTACACAAAACAGATGGTCTATGCTGACTGGTAGAATAATCATCATAAATATTCCCATCTCTAAGTAGATTGAGAGACACTTGAGACAGCTCACTATACTTGAGACAGCTCAACAGTAGGTTGGTATAGTGTCAAGTAGCTTAGAATGCTACATTTTCTGATATAATATTCACTCTTGTTTTTATAAATATGATTATCATAGTTGTATTAGTTTATGAAAAATTTAAAAGATTCATGATTCTGAAAACCTGATGGGTCATTTTTATTCTTCAAATTTATTATTATTTGCTGAGAAAACAGTAGGTCTTATTTTGCTTTTGTTTCTCAATCACAGCAAATTCAACTTGTTTAGAAGTTGTAGATTTATTGTTCTTGCAGTTGTTTTCCCCATTCTCTTTAAAATAAATAAATCACAGTGCTATTTTATAATCAGAAATTCATTGCTGTTTTTAATAGTTCATCATTTATTACTTTTGTTATAGATTTCTCAGATATTTGTTTAAAATATAGATATCAGATTTTATATGTCAATTTTTTTTTTTGGTGTTCATTTAAAGTTAAAAAGGATTTAGAATCTTCAACTAATATGCCACCGATTGGTATAACCTAAAACATGGTGATTCTCAAATTTTGCTTTTTTTGTTTTTTTTCAGTGTCACATAGTAAGAGTACAGCAATACTGAAAAACTCCGTGCTCTTAACGTCTCATGAAAGGTTCTGACCAATTTTGAAGAGGCTACCTTTCCATGAACAGATGGTTGTATGTGAACTCATCCAAGACATCCAAACAGATGTCTGTCCTGAGGTCATCTTACCACAGATTAGAAGATGTGCAAATGCTAACCCAGATCTGAGCTAGATAACACAATTTTTTTTCAGTAAAATTGGATGAATTAAATAACTTAATTTTTGAAAGTTGGCTTTCAGGAAACCACAGCTGTTTGAAAATCACAGGCTACACTCCTCATTACAACAGCATCTCATTCCTTCTAATGTTAATATTTTTTACAAAAGGGAAGAAAAATACAGACTATTTGCCACATCCTAAAACTCTTAACTTCATAGAAAATATGATTTTAAATGATCTTTCATGTGAATCTAAAAGACACAATTATTTTGTTAGGACACACCATTTTAGAGTTGTTACAGGCTAAGTGGAAAGATAGCAGATCTGCTGATTATCAGCATTTCTCCAAAAAAATATTTTCAGCAGTCTATCAAGTGTTTAATTTCAGTGTTTCAGGGATTAACTACTTAAATGACATTTGGTTATTGGACATTAGCCAAAAAATATATTTATAGTATAAACCCAATCATAATTAAATAATATACTTATTTGTTTTATTCCACAAATACCTATAAATTCTTAAAATGTGCCAGTTTCTCTTCATTGTCACCCTTAACTGAGACTGTTTAAATAAGAGAAAAAGAGTAGAGGGGTTACTTTATATTTCAAGGTCAGGTTATCAGATTTATGATTTCCATAGTAATGACAGCAAATACTGATGCATTTAGAAGACTGTTTTTGAAAAAGACTTTGACTTTCTCTGTCATACATAAATTTCCCAGAACTTTTATAAAGCAAATACAAATTTCATAGGCTGTTTTATAATTTGCTCTCTGAACTTTCCTAATGGGGGAGATGAAAAAATGTCAGAGGCACTACCTCTTTGCTTCACCTATTTGAATTTTTGAAAGTTTTATAAGAAGCTCTATTTGTTTAAATCTTCCAGATTATCTTATTTTCACCTAATATTATACTTCCCCAAACCAATTTACAATTATATTCAAGTACAGGTAGTGGCTATTTCTATTATTACTATGACTGACTAGCTACCCCACAAAACTAACACACATGCTCTCCCTTCTATTCCATTTTATTTTATTCTTAATTTGGCTCTTATTTGTTAATCACATTAAACAGAAATAATACTACTTTTGACTCCCTTTAACATTTTAAACACAGAATTCCTGGAAGTGATTTATTCTTATCTTTTTGAAATTGTTTTGTTTCATAACAAATGACATGAAGTTGATTATGCTACTTTATCCAATTACTGGAACCAATAGAAGAGCCATTTTAAAGAGGGTAAAAAACATATGGTGGATTATTCCTGTCATCTTCTCTGAGAATTGGTCTATATTATGAATACAAATATACCCAATTCTTATGTGTATTATAAGGAAACTTTAGAATAATCTTGACTATATTAGAAGACAGAAAGTACAAAGGAAAATGCCAGTTTATTTTAATAGATATTTTAAAAATTTCAATAGATATATTTAATAGATATTATATTTAATAGATATTACTTAATAGATATTTTTAAAAATTCATTATTTCATTTTTTTTTCTGAATAATCATGAGAAACGGGCAGGATGTACATAGCTTTTCTTTTCTACAGATGATAAGGTGAGTTGAACTGCTAACTTTTAAATGGCAGTGATTGGCCTAGAAAAAAGGGCTCTTTTTATAGTTCATTTCCAATGAACTTGGTATGGTTAGTATATAAGAAATATAACCGAAATTTCACTAAAATATTAAAGGAATTTTAATGTAAATAGACATTAAATGTGTAGTTGTATCAGTGAATACTATAGGAATTCTGATAAACAAACAACAAAAAAAGCAACTGTCCTGGTGGGTTGTTGGTGATGGATTCCCAAATTTTGGGCAGACATGTGGGAATTAAGTCAGCATGAGAGTATTAAGAATACAGATATGCAATTTGTAAAAGTCATAGGATTCTTTGAACTCTTCAGATATAATTTTGTTTGGGAAGATGCATGAAGATACATTAGGAAAAATAAACCTGAACTGGTGTGAAAACATTCTGAATATCAGTCAGAAGAGCTAGATTTCTTACTCTAATAAATGGAGAACCGCTGAAGATGTTTGAAGAAGTATATGTAAACAATATTTTGTATTTGTGTAAAAACAATTTGATGCTATTTTTCAGTAATAAGTGTAGATTAGAGAAATTTACAAAGTTATATGAGTTGAGAGGAGACTTAATTGTATAGGCATAAGTTTATAGACTGGGAGATAGTTTCACGGACTCTTGAATGGTTGGAAAACTTCTACTGCATGGAATATATCAATAGGAAGTAATGAATAATTAGAAAAATGAATTATTCATAAATACTGTTACATTATTTATGATGGTTAAAAGTATAATAAAAATTATATTCCTAAACATAAGAAAATGCTCGAATTTCATAGGTGTGTTATAACATGAGTAATAGTAATATGTATTTATACTCTTCTAACATTAAAGAAATAAAAATTAACTCTAAAATTGAATATGCAAAATTATTATATTGTGCCTTATAATGGGTTATTATGGAAGTATATAAATTGTGATTTTGAAAAAATTAACTCAGAAAATGCTTATGATATAATGCTAAATAAAGAAGAGTTAAAAACAATATGAAAAACAAAACGAAATAAACAAGCAATACAGAAAGTGGAAGACTTCCAGGAAAGATGGAGTAAGAGGATTCTAAACTCACCTCATCCCACAGATACAACTAGATAACACCCAATCTGTAAATAACCTAAAAAATGACCCAAAGACAAGTAGAACAGACTCTCCACAGCTAAATGTAGAGAAGAGGCCCATTGCAGAGAGTAGGGGGAGTTGGAGATACTGCCAGGAGCTAAATAGACTAGAGGGACTCTTTGTGGGAGGGAGGAACACTGGGCACATAGAGGGGAGAGAAACACACCTAAGACATGGGAACCCACATGGGGAAAATGAACCCCAAGACACTTGGCTTTGAAAACGAGAGAGGCTGAATTTCATGAGTTCTTAAATCAGTGAGGCTTAATATCTAGTTTTTTGTTTTTGTTTTGTTTTTTTACCTTCCAAGTTTTTATTTAAATTCAAATTAGTTACATATCACATAGTATCGGTTTCAGGAGATTTTAGTGATTCATCATTTACATATAACACCTAGCGCTCATCACCCATTTGCCCATCCCCCACCCACCTCCCCTCCAGCAACTCTCAGTTTGTTCTCTATAGTTAAGAGTCTCTTATGGTTTGCCTCCCTCTCTGTTTTTATCTCATTTTATTTTTCCTTCCCATCCCTTATGTTCATCTTTTTTGTTTCTTAAATTCCATATATCAGGGAAATCATATGGTTAAAACCTAGAACTTTAAAAATCAGCAGGTTTGGTTCTGGGAAAGCCAGAGGGTGACAGAAATCTGAGTCCCTAACCCTAAAGAAACAGTACAACAAAAAGCTCCTCAAAGATAAAGCACAGAAACAGCAGTTTGAAAATCACCTTGGTTATATGGGAAAGATTTGTTTACTAATCTCAGAGAACGTGCTTGAGGAGCAGGGATCATTGCAAAGCTTTTCCAGAAACAAAGAGCTGGCAGTTATCATTTCCTTCCCCTCCCCCAGCCTATTCACACAGACACCTGTGGGAACCAGCACAGCAACAACACTCTCCACCTAACTTGCCAACACCACTGGCTCCACCCCCACACACTTCTGTGGGCCCAACCCCTCAACCATCCAGCCTTGGCAGGAGTTTTGGGCAGCTGCCAGGCCTCTCCTGCTAACACTGCTGCCCTGCCCTCACACAATTCTGCAGATCCCCTTCTTCCACCAAGCCTGTCTCATCCCTGGTGGCTGCAGGTCCACTCCTGTGGTGGCATAGATCTTGCTGGCACTGCACACCCCACCCCACATTTTTATGTGGACCTAGCCCCTCCAAGACACACTTGGTAGAGTTTGTTCAAAGCAGTGCCGCAAACTTGGTGGTGTGCAAGCAGCCCAGACAGGGGCCAGCACCACTCCAAAGTGACTCCTACCCCAGGGAGAGGGGAAGATAACCACACAGGCCAGTCTCATTAAGGTCCCAGCAGGGGACTGAGAGCAGACATCTGGTCTGACTGCCGGCATCACCCAGCAAATAAGCTTCTCAGTACACAACACAGGGAAAGTACCCTGCAATTCGGTGCTACCGCATCTCTAGAAAACGCCCGACCTGACTCAAACCCAAGACAACTCCAGACTGGCCCACAAACAACACAAGGACCAAATTCTGCCCACAACAGGCAAAGGGAGCCAATGCAAATAACTGGGATAAAGGCAAACTTGGCTGAAGCACAATAGTAAGGTACACACAACACACATAGGAGACACCCTTGAAATACTAGGTCCTGGTGAACAGGGGATATTACTCTACAGGAACTATAGACCTCTTCTTCATGAGGCCATTACTTTCAAGAGCAGGAGATGTAGTGGGCTACCCTAACACACAGAAACAGAATTTGACAAAATGAAGAGCACAATAATATATCCCAAATGAAAGAACAGGACAATTTATACCAAGATAGCTACATGAAATGGAGATAAGTAATATGCCTGATAGAGAATTTAAAGTAATGGTCATTGAGATAGTCACTGGACTTAAGAGTGGAGGACTTCAGTGAGACCCTTAACAAAGAAATAGAAAACAAAAGAAAGAACCAATCAGAGTTGAAGAACTCAATAACTGAAATTAAATATAAACTAGATGGAATACATAGCAGACTAGAGGAAGCAGAATGGATCAGCAACTGGAGGGCAAAGTAACAGAAATAAACCAAGTGAAACAGGAAAGAGAAAAAAAAAATAATAATAAATGAAGACAGGGAATTCACTGACATCATTAAGCATAGTAATATTTGCATTACAGGGATCCCAGAAGGATATCAAGTATGATATCATATACCTAAAATGTGAGGGGGCAAGAGTAAAGAATGGGCTCAAACTTAAGTGACCACCAAATTAATATTGGCTGCTATATGCAGAAAATATTATATACAACATAATGATAACCACAAATCAAAACCAGTAAAAGATATGGAAAAAATAAAGAGAAAGGAGTCCAAGTATATCACTAAAGAAAGCCAACAAACCATGAGAGAAGAGAGCAAGAGAAGAAAGGAACAGAGAACTACAAAAACAACCATAAAACAAGTAACAAAATAGCAATAAGTACATATCAATAATTAGTTTGAGTGAAATGGAGTAAAAGCTCCAATCAAAAGACAAAGGGTGACAGAAGAATGAAAAAGTAAGACTTTTCTATATGCTGCCTACAGCAGACTCATTTCAGACCTAAAGACACATACAGATTGAAATGAAGAAATTGAAATAATCTATCATGCAAATGGAAATGAAAACTGGGGTTGCAATACTTATATGAGTATTTGCAATTCAGTCCTACAAGAAATGTTAAAGGGGACCCATTGATTGGAAAGGAAAGACCATAAGTCCATAGTCTCAAAGACCATTTACATTCATAGTCTCAAAGACCAAAGACCATAAGTCTCAATGGTAAAGACCATACGCAATGGTAAAGCAAACACTGTACCCTATTCAAATGATACAGCAAGGATTGTAACAAGAGACAAAGAAGGACACGATGATATCTTAAATGGAATAATCCAACAAAAAATATAAAAGTTATAAATATTTATGCATCCAATGTGGGATCACCCAAATACATAAAGCAGCTAATAACAAACATAAAGTAATCGATAGTAATACAATAATAGTAGGGGACTTTAACACCGCACTTACATCAATGAACAGATCATCCAAACAGAAAATGAACAAGGAAACAGGGGCTTCAAAAGACACATTGGACCAGATGGCTCTAACAGATATATTCGTAAGAGGCCATCCTAAAACAGCAGAATACACATTCTTTTCAAGTGCACATGGAACATTCTCCAGAATAGATCACATATTAGGCCAAAGACAAGTCTCAACAAATTCAAAAAGATGGAAGTCATACCATGCATCTTTTTCACTCCAACACTATGAAACTAGAAATCAGCCATGAGAAAAAATCTAGAAAGAATACAAATACATGGAAGTTAAATAATATGCTACTAAACAATAAATGGGTCAACCAAGAAATCAAAGAGGAAACCAAAAAATTACATGGAAACAAATAAAAATGAAAACATAATAGTCCAAATCTTCAGGATTCAGCAATAGTGGTTATAAGAAGAAAGTTTATAGCAATATAGGCCTACCTCAAGAAGAAAAGTCTCAAATAAAAACTTAACCTTACACCTAAAGGAGCTAAAAAAAGAAATAAATCCCAAAAACAGTAAAAGGAAGGGAATAATAAAGATTAAAATAGAAACTAAAAAAACAAAACAAACAATAGAACAGATCAATGAAACCAGGAACTCCTTCTTTGAAAAGATCAACACAACTGATAAATCTTTAGCTAGACTCCCCACCCCCTGACAAAAAAAAAAGAGTGTGTGTGAGAGAAAGTCTCAAATAAAATCAGAAACAAAAGAGGAGAAATAACAACTGACATCACTGAAACACAAAGCATTATAAAAGACTATTATGAAAAATTATATGCCAACAAATTGGACCACCTAGAAGAAATGAGTAAATTTCTAGAAACATATAACCTACCAAAACTGAATCAGGAAGACAGAAAATTTGAACAGACCAGTTACCAGCAATGAAATTGAATCAGTAATGAAAAAACTCCTAACAAACAAAAAGTTCAGGATCAGATGGCTTTACAGGAGAATTCTAACCAAACATTAAAAGACAAATTAATATCTATTCTTCTCAAACTATTCCAAAAAATATAGAAGAAGGAAAGCTTACAAATTCATTCTGTGAGGCCAGGATTACCCTGATACAAAAACCTTGTAAAGATACTACAAAAGAGGGCGCCTGGGTGGCTCAGTCATTAAGCGTCTGCTTTTGGCTCAGGTCATGATCCCAGGGTCCTGGGATTGAGCCCCACATCCGGCTCCCTGCTCCACGGGGAGCCTGCTTCTCCTTCTCCCACTCTCCCTGCTTGTGTTCCCTCTCTTGTTGTGTCTCTCACTGTCAAATAAATAAATAAAATCTTGGAAAAAAATAAAAAGGAAACTACAAAAGAAGATAACTACAGGCCAATATCTCTGATGAACATAGATGCAAAAATCCTCCACAAAATACTAGCAAACAGAATCCAACCGTACATTAAAAAATCATTCACCATGATCAAGTGGGATTTATTCCTGGGATGTAAGGGCAGTTCAATATTCACAAATCAATCAAATATGATACATCATAGCAAAAAGAGAAAGGATAAAAACCATATGATCATTTCAATAGATGCAGAAAAAGCATCTGACAAAATACAACAATGATCCATGATAAAAACCCTCCACAAAGTAGGTTTAGAGGGAATATACCTCAACAAAATAACGGCCATATATGAAAAACCCACAGCTAACATCATACTCAATATTAAACCCTGAGAGCTTTTCCCCTAAGATCAGGAACAAGACAAGGATGTCCACTCTCTCCACTTTTATTCAACATAGTAGTGGAAGTCCTAGCCACAGCAAGTAGAAAAGAAAAAGAAATAAAAGGTGTTCAAATTGGTAAGGAAGAAGTAAAACTTTCACTATTTGCAGAATGATATGTTATTATATAGAGAAGACCTTAAGGATTCCAACAAACAACCACTGGAACTGATATATAAATTCAGTAAAGTCACAAGATACAAAATCAATATACCGAAATGTGTTGCAGTTTTATTCGCTAATAATAAAGTAGAAAAATTAAGAAAAAAATCCTGTTGCACTAAAAACAATAAAATACTTAGGAATAAAGTTAACTACAAGGTGAAAGACCTGTACTCTGAAAACTATAACGTTAATGAAAGAAATTGAAGATGACACAAACAAATGGAAAGATATTACATGCTCATGGTTTGGGAGAAAAAATATTGCTAAATTGTCCTTACTACCCAAATCAATTGACACATTTAATGCAATCCTTATCAAAATACCAACAGCATTTTTCACAGAACTAGAACAAACAATCCTAAAATATGTATGGAACCACAAAAGTCCCCAAGTAGCCAAAGCAAACTTGAAAAAGAAAAAAAATTGGAGGCATCACAATTCCAGATTTCAAGATATACTACAAAGCTGTAGTAATCAAAACAGTATGGTACTGACACAAAAATAGACAAATAGATCAATAGAACAGAACAGAAAACTCCGAAATAAACCCAGGATTATATTGTCAATTAATATTCAGCAAAGGGGGCAAAATACGCAATGAAGAGTCTCTTCAATAAATGTTGTTGGGAAAACTGGACCACTACATGCAAAAGAATGAAACTAGATCACTTTCTTACACCATACACAAATATAAACTCAAAATGGATTAAGGACTAAATGTGAGACCTAAAACCATAAAAATCTTAGCAGAGAGCACAGGCAGTAATTTCTTTGATGTCGTCTGTAGCATCATTTTTCTAGATATGTCTCCTTGAAACAAAAGCAAAAATAAACTATTGACACTACATCAAAACAAAAAGCTTTTGCACATAAAGGAAATAATTCACAAAACTAAAAGGCAACCTATTCAATGGAGGAAGGTATTTGCAAATGACCTATCCAATTAGTATCCAAAATGTATAAAGAACTTATATAATTCAACACCCAAAAACCAAAACATAAAATTAAAAATGGGCAGATGACATAGACATTTCTCCAAAGAAGACATACAAATAGCCAATAGATACATGAAAAGCTGCTCAACATCACTTACCATCATGTAAATGTGAATGAAAACCAGAATGAGAAACCACCTTACACCTGTCAGAATGGCTAAAGTGAAAACTCATAAAACAGCTAGTGTTCACAAGGATTTGGAAAAAAAGGAACCTTTGTACACAGTTGATGGGGATGCAAACTGGTGTAGCCAGGGTGAAAAACAGTATGGAGGCTCCTCAAAAATTAAAAACAGAATTGCCATACGATTCAGTAATTCTACTACTGGGTATTTACCTAAAGAATATGAAAACACTAATTCAAATGATATATGTACCCTTATGTTTATTGTAGCCTTATTTACAACAGCTAATATATGGAAGCAACCTACCTGTCCACTGATTAGTGAATGGATAAAAAGGATGTGGTATATACATACAATGGAATGGTACTCAGCCATAAAAAAGAATGAAATCTTGCCATTTGCAACAACACGGATGGATCTAGAGTGTACAATATTAAGTGAAATAAGTCAGAGAAAGACAAATATCACATGATTTCATTCAAATGTGGAATTTAAGCAAATGAAGAAAAATTAGAGAAACCAAACAACAACAACAACAACAACAACCAGACTTTTAACTATAGAGAACAAACTTATTGTTAACAGATGGGAAATGGGGGGGGGGTCTGGGTGAAACAGGTGAAAGGGATTAAGAGTACACTTAATCATGATAAGCATTAGTAATGTGCAGAATTGTTGAATCACTATATTGTACACCTGAAACTAATAAAACTGTTAACTATGTTAACAATACTAGAATTCATATTTTTAAAAATACAAAGAAACCTCCAATATGTGAAGTGTATAGATACAAATGCACCATATGTATTATCCACTATATAACATATATGTTATAAAGCAAAATACAATAAACACTTTGAAACAAAAACCAGGGAATATGAAAGTCCAATATTCACTAAGAACTAGGTACAATTTGATCAGTTTCACAGCATGTTTTGCAATCACATTATTCACTTTTTTTGTAATAACTACTGCCCTAAGTGATATTTAGGACCTCTTCAAAATATATTATTCTGATAATTCAACTATATATTCCATGTTGATGAATTGGGTTTGGTGTAATTTTGTCTCCTCTGTCTACCATAGACCCTGACACATGATAGATGTTCAATAAATCATAAATGAATAAAGTAAAGCTTGAATTTAAAAGACAACATCAAAGTGTCAAAGTTGATACATGTGTTGTGCTTAGATAATTCACTGAATCACAGAATTATATTTGAGAAGGAATCTCAGTAGGGAAATGTTTTAACATGCTGATTTTCAACATGAAGAAAATGATAGGTGAAATTACTTCCTCAAGATCACACAAAGACCAAGAAATTCCCTTTTAAATTTGAATGTTCTTAAATTCAGAAAGGATTTTTTTAAACCATGGTTTTATTTGCTATCAATGTTAGAAGTGCCAAATATTTGATACACTTAAAAGGAGCTCAATTTCATTATTTTATATACTCAGAATATCTATTCAGTCAAGTATAATTGTAAATAGATAAATAGTAAAATAATGTCTTTGTAAGCTATACCCATTAACTTTATTTCATATAACATACTTGAGAGTAAATTTAGACACAAATACATGTTATACACATACATATACACACATATACAAACACACAAACTTGCAATTGAAAAACTTATTTCATAGTTATTCTACTTTAATAAATTATCTTTTAGTAACAGTGCATTGAATGCAAGTTTATGGATCAGAAGGAGGCAATATTTTCTTCTTTAGTATCTAAATTTACTGGGAGGGAGTGACTTAGGCACCGGGGAGAATTTGGCTTATTATTTCTCTATGTCAGTGAGGAGCAGAGAAACAACAAACCTCTGGCAAATATACTTTGTTCTCAAGAAGAAAATGAACTGATTTTGTTCTCTCACCAGGGCTATTTGTGCTAGATATGGATAATGGTCACAGGTGGTCTGATCTGATCTTTTCCTATTTTAGTTGAGAAATAGCTTTTCACACTTAGGAGAGTTCACTCCTATTTAGCTCTGAAAATGAGATGTTCCTGCCTTTGTACCCAAACTGAAGTCATCTTCCTTTTATCTTGATAAAATCCCCTCATAAATAGACCTTGGAGAACAGTTTCATAGTCAGATGGTAAAAAACTAGTCTTTTATAATCTTTTATAATAATACACACAGCAAAAATTAAGGTGTAGATGTGGTAATTTGATTACTTTTTACTATTAATCTGAATTCCAACTTTTGTTTTCACAACTCGAAATAAATGGTTTGTAAGAATTCCCACTGAAATAAAGTTACTTTGATATGTATTATGTCAACATGCTTTTAATTTTATAATCTTCAATTACACTATGAATTCTGAGTTATTCTTGGGATATGAACTGAAATGGTCTATGTAAAACAATTAAGGGTATTCCTAACAAAGGTAATATAGAGAATAAGGTTGTGGGTCTGGAAGTAATTACATGTGTGGTCAAACATTTGCTATTTATTAGATAATATTGCTAAATTTTTTAAAAAGTAAACACTAAAATAAAATAATGTTGCATTCACACAAACTTCTTCTTGTGACTGACTGGGAGAACAAACAGTTATACCCTAACATTCTAACAAGAATTACAACCGCAACAGGATTAACTGTTTCTTTGAGTCATTGACTGTACTTTATTATGCTTGCAACCACAAACTACAAATAACTAATTGCAGTAAAGATATCCTATAGGGCAGACTGAGAGATCTGTTACTGTCTCTGAATCAGTAAGTCTTGAGGAATGGATTGCACTGGAAAAAAATACATATATTTATTATTTCCAGTGAGAAGAAAATACAATAAAAAACAGAAGAGTTTAAGAAAGCCACATCTTTCAGGATTCCTCTCTGGCAGCTCATTTATATTTGCTCAACCTGTGTTGTAGGATTCATTCAGCCCACCTTGTTTAATTGTTTTCAAATCAACCCCTAAAAATGTATGTTTTGAACACTTCAAAATTATGTTTATTGATCAAGTAAGTTATAAATGAAAAAACAATCTCCACTTATTTTGATATTCTGATAAAAATACTTAAATATTGAGATGCATATTATTTAAAACTACCCAATAATGTTACTGTGAAGATTTTGCTCAGGCAAAACTATTAATCTTTTAAGATTTTATTTATACATCATTTCCTCCAAGTTTCTGTGCTATGCATTACTCTTAAAGCTGTTTAATGCTGTTTCAATTTCATTATCATAACAGCCTCAAATTTTTAAAATATGTAATTCAGTTCTCACCAGGAGGTCCTGAAAAGAAATGGAAATGCCTTCCACAATGACAGACAAACTGAATACTGAGTCACACATGTACTGATACTTCTTGGCGCCACAGCACAATGCTCACCCATTTCATTTGCAGTTCAGCACCACCTGTTACAGACATTAATATATATTTTTTCCAAATAACCCATCCCATTGATAGCATCTGATTATTTTTCCTTAGTTTGTATTTCCATATGTTCCACTTCAAGTGATTACTCCTTTATCACTGTAAAATGCAGTTCTTGATTTCTTTACTTTCTAATATATTCTGCAAACTTCCATTAAGTATCCCTATATTATAAGGTTTATTAAAATCTAATTTAAAACCTCTTCAGGGATGCCTGGATGGCTCAGTCGGTTAAACATCTGCCTTCGGCTCAGGTCATGATCCCCGGGTCCTGGGATCAAGTCCCACATCTGGCTCCCTGCTCAGCAGGGAGCCTGCTTCTCCCTCTGCCTGCCGCTCTCCCTGCTTGTGCTCCTTCTCTCTCTGACAAATAAAATCTTAAAAAAAAAATAAAATAAAACCTGTTCATTCTTTTTCTCAGATCATTAATAACAAAGTTATCTATCTGGACCTTCCATCAGGCAGTTGATGTTTATGTTGATATTTATCATAAACATTTTCTTATGGTCCATTATCTGAGAATCCATTGCTATGGTACTGATAAGGGTTTATATTTTACATGAATCTGTGTTCATGAATTCAGGCATATGAATTTATATTATACAAAAGTTATATAATACATTATAAAACATGGCTAAAACCAAAACAAATGGTATACTTCTTAATACTTACAATTAAAATACTTTATGAATAAATTTTGTTCTTAAACATATTTCATTTATTATACATGACTCATTTGCCCTGTTGGGGATATTAAATACATATTTATAAGCTGCAGCATATGTTGTTTTCTTTATCTAACAAGGCACAACATTTACTTAGTTCCTCAATGTGCACATCCTGTAAAGCACCCTTAGTGTAATAGATATTTTGGTGTGGAATTTGGATAGTATTCCAAAAATCATTTTAACAGAGGATTATAGATCATAAGTACTTATTTTAATGACTTTGTATCCCACCTCTTTCAAAAAGAGATTTAGAGCTATTGTTTAATTATGACTTAGGATGCATATCGGTAAATCTAGAAGAACGTGTATTTTCATGTTTGACTACATAGGGTTAGCAGCTCCTGAAATTCTGTGTGTGTCTTCGGCAGACAATTTTCTAGGATCATTTTGTATCAAGAAATTTTAAGAGAATACTGCATTGGTGGGGCTTCACTGAAGCAGTCAAAAGAAAAATGGCACACTATGGTTTAACAAACGTAGGATATGTTATCAAACCTTGATTCCTGTGCAGGATTATCATATCTGAACCATGACAATTCATCATCCAGGATAGGACTTTTTGGTACAAATTGTGACTCAGAATAAACGTTCAGAAATCGGCAGATATTTTCACTTTTTATGATTATGACAAAACAATATACCAGAATAACTAATAATTTCCCATATTTCCTATCTCTATTTTTGTTTTGTTTCATTGTTTTGTTTTACATCTCTCTACTTAAGACTGACATAATTCAAAAGAAAAGTAACAAAGTAAATTAAATGACAAACCATGAAATGAATTATAAGATTCTCAAGGCTGAATAACAAAAAGTATTGATGTATACTTGGTTAAATTTATTGATGCTTTATACTCAGAATATGGTCTATGTTGGTGAATGTTCCACATACAGCTGATAAAAACATTTAAAGTACTTTCTTGTTGGAGGCAGCATGTTATGATAATGTGTTCAGATTGATTCTTTTTTTTTTTTAGGTCGTCTCTATTCTTACTGAATTTTTGTAGATGTGTTATATATTTTATCAAAAGGAGAGTTAAAGTCTAAGGTTATAATTGTGAACTTATCTATTTCTTTAAATTTTATAAAACTTGAAATCATTTTATATTAACACTCTCTTAAGTGCCCACATATTTATAATTATTAGATCTTCTTGGAGAATTGACACTTCTAACATTAAGTAATGCAACTTTTTTTTTTCCCATGGTAATATTTCTTGTTCTGATGTTTCCTTTGACATCTAAGCTGCATCTTTTTTAAAAAGATTTTATTTATTTATTTATTTGAGAGAGAGAACACAAACGGGGTGAAGGGCAGATGGAGAAGCAACTCCCTGCTGAGCAGGGAGCCCGATGCAGGACTCAATCCCGGGCTCTGGGATCATGACCTGAGTCACCCAGGTACCCTCTAATCTGTCTTCTAATTAGTGACTGGTCTACCCTACTTTTAACATATGTTATTATATTTAAAGTGGGTTGCTTGTAGACAGCCCAGAGATTACTCTTATTTTTTCACCCAATCTGACAATCTCTTTTCATTGGTATGTTCAGAACATGTATGCTTTCTATAATTATTGCTATGTTTGGATTAAAATATAACATCATACTTGCTGTTTTCTATTCCATCTATTCTTGTTTCTTTTTACCCCCTTTTCTGCCTTCTTTAGGATTAACTAATCATATATTACAATCCCATTTATCTCCATGTTGATTTTGAATTTATTAACTCTTTTAAAAATGTTGTTTTATTTTTTTGTGGCTGCCCTAAGATTTATAATATATAGTTTTCATTAACCAAAGTCTACCTTCAGATAAGGATACACTTCTTCACGTATAGAAAAAGCATGCTACAAGAGTATGTTCCCAATTTCTCTCCCCATATTTTTGTTTAATGCTGTCACACACTTTTTTTTTTACTTATGTTATTAACAAAATGCATACTACTAATTTTCTGAGCTCCTAAGACCTATAGCTTTGTGTTACTTTTCTTAACACCTCTGATACTCTCTCTAGTGAGAGAACAAGGACTGTAGATCTCTGAAAAAGAACTAGGAGATTCACAAACCAAAAAATTTGCATGTTGTTTCAGAGGCTTTGTTGTTGTTGTTGTTGTTGTTTTTGGTGGACCAAGCCTGTCCTCAAAGGTTTCTGAGCCTAGGAACTTGCTCAAATTTGGCAATGGGGCAAGGGATAATGATCTTTTAGTAGCACCACTTCCCCCAGCCTCTTGCTCATCCAAATTAACCAGCAACTCAGACTACTCAGGTAGGAGGGTCTAGATCACCCCACAAGATAGGCAGCATGGGTCTATAATGGAACTGACAAAAGTAAAGGGAATTTAGAATGGTTGGTAGAAGTGAACAAGAGATAGATAATGAACAACAGTTACAGCTTCAAGATCAGTGCTGTATTTTTTTTTCCACAAACTTTCCTACTCTATGAATCCCTAGGGGGGAGAAAAACAACCAGAATATTAAAGAGCTGTTCCCAGATGGAATAAAATTATTGTGTAAAGCAAGAGGATTTGAGAAGAGCAAAGAATGGACAACAGTATATATGTAATCTGACAACCTATTCTCTACTTTAGGAATTTGACATTCATTCCCAGCCACAAGCACTTTTATGGAATTTGCCTTTCACTGGGGAAGGTTACATCCCCTAACCAGGGGAAGCCCTAACCCCATTGACTGATAGATGCAGAATACAATGGCCTAGCCCTCTTATTTCAATTCTCACCGAATCTAATGCACTTTCCCAGCTCCAGAGCTCCCAGTGGGATTGGCTGATGTCTCTGGTGCTGTGCCATAATTCAATGTCTCCCTTTCTTCAAATCTGTCCCACTTGTTGCCATATATGTATTATTCTAAGAACGCTGCATAATTGACCTATTTGAAAATCTCTTCCTTATGGGCCATTTCTTAAGGAAGCTAGCCTCAGATGCTGTACTTGTAGTAAAGTACAATTTTTCTTGATTATATAGGATTTCAGTGTTTTGAATAGATTTTTTATTTTACTTTTTAACCTAAATGACCTTGAATTGGGTCAACCAAAAATTTCATTTTAGAGGAGTTCAAGCACATACCTTCTGTGGTTCCCTTGGCTTTTTTATTTATTCATTCATATATTTTGCATTCCTTTATCATTTAATACAGGGGTTTTTTTGTTTGTTTGTTTGAAAGAATTGATACTTAAGGTATTTACTAAACTTTACCTGGGTTTCTTCGTGTATTGAATAAGCATGATGGCATTTGCAGGAGTGTTGTGGGAAAGAAAAGAAATAATGGAGTATATAAACCATTTTTCACAGCAAAACTCATAATAGAGAAAATTGTTATTTTATATCCTCTCCTTCTATACTCCAACTTAAAGATGTCAAGGTCCTTGGTTGATGGGATCTTTGATAACATAGCCCCAATCAATTCAGCAAAATACTATAGATTGTTAGTCATAGTCTACAACAATAGTTTCTCTAAGGAATCAAGAACAAAATAGAAAAAGAAAACCCCCTCATTTGAAAGAAGATTTTCTGTTCCTAATTCCCACTAATGAAAGTATTTATAGAGAGTAGGCACTTTGAAAGAGGATATGCATTTTTTTGCTTCCCAAAGCAGAAATACATATATTTATGTGTACGTATGTGTGTAAGTAAATATATGTAGTTTTTGTATGTATATATGTATACACGTATATGGCATATACATACAAAGACACACATAAATATATACATATAGTGGATCTGGGTCTGCTTTGCTTATGGGAACTTAAAGAGATAGGATAGGATCAGGAAAGATATATTGGCAAAAATAAAAATAAAAATAACTAAGTCCTACAAATTTTACTCAGACTCTATTTTCAGGAAAAGAGATAGAAAGGATTTTTGGCTGCATTCTTTATTTCCAAATCAGTTAACAGCCACAGAAAAACTTGAGAGTAATTCAAATCAAACACACACACACACACACACACAGGTCACTATTATGAGAAACCAGCAAATTTTTTCTTTAAAGGGACAAAAAATAAATATTTTAGGTTTTCCAGGCTACCTAAGTTCTCTTGTGCACCTTGCTCTTTGTGTTTTGCAACTCTTTTAAAATGTAAAAAATATTTTAGTTCATGGGCTGTATAAAATAGTCTGGATTGTGCTCCTGGGCTCCTATTCCACAGCATTTTCTATAACGTATAGTTCATGAGTGTAAGTGCAGTGAGTAATGGCCGGACATGGCCAGCAAAGGAGGAAGGAACTCTCTATGCTAACAAACATGACTCCTGTTAATACTGTGGAACAAAGCATTTGGAAATGGAATAGCACTCTCACTTCTTATTTGACCTATAAACTATCAAGTGAGTCTGTGTGGGTGTAGTCAGTCATCTCCAAAATACTCACCATGAGAGAGCATCCCTGATTTTATACATGGAGTGACATCTTGAGCAAAGAAAACTTACCAAATTTTTTTACCTTTTCCCCTTAAGAGTCATTTCAGAGCATCTTAGTTTTTTTTAATTTATTTGTTTTGCCATCCTTAAAATGTGACCAATTGATAGAGAACAATCATGGATAATGGTGATAAGCTTAGATACTGGTGCTACAAGTTTTCTAAACTTAATTGAACTAAGGCTGACTCAATGTCAGAAATGATCATGCCTTGGCATTCTGTGCTATAAATAACTATTACATAGGCAATGGAATTTGGAAAAAAAATATATGAGATGAAACCAAGAGAATTAAAATATTTATAAAAACAGAAAGGCTACAAGCAAGATTTCTCCCAAATTATGGTGAAAATAAATACAAATTTTACATAGAGTCATTGGAAGCTTTGATAAGTATTTATGTGCCTTTATTGGTTTATGAAGCCAGTCCAAACTTTGCTGTATCCTTTTACCTTATGTTAATAATATAGTATAATGAAGATAATGATATGATAATGATGATTATGATTAGAACGGTCTGAATTCTCTATAACATATAACAATTTGATTGAATTGCAAATAACTTGAATTCCATATCCCCTGCCACTTCCAAACACATTTTCAGACTAAGGTGAAGCACATGTCAACCTTGAATTAAATGCATTTATTCTTTCCATGGAACTACATGAAAAGATAAATCAGGAATCTATTAATATCAAAGTGGAATTTATAATGGTAAAGAGCTCAAGGTATTTGCCTTAAAAAACGTTATTGCATCAGTGAACGTAGGTGTCAAATATTTAGCCAACAACTTGAGATATAAAAACACACATTATCCTGGAATAGGATAAGCTTTAATTAACCAACCCTTAGATTTGCAAAAAAATCCTGAAAAAACGTGTGTGAGAAACAATGTCCAAGAATCTATTTAAAGATTTTTTAAATTAAATATGCTCTTTGGATATATCATTAATAGTGTTGACTCAACAGTCTCAAGGGTATGTTGAAGGTAATTTTCAGAGCTAAGAAAACTATTCTGGATTGCTTCTTTTCCTCTCTTCCTCCCTTCCTCCCTCCCTCCCTGGTTCGGGTTTCATAATTTCCATAATTTGGTTTAACACTTCCCAAAACATCCTTATGATACACTTTAGAATTTTTGTCTGTAAACTACTAAAAGCGAGCCAGGGACATGGAAAAGTTAAGGGACTCACTCTTAGAGCAAGTAAGCTAAGAAGTGAAATTCTAGAACACAGACCTCTTTTAAGTCTTAAACATTATTTATTGGGAGAGGTATAATTTTTATCATTTTACTGAAATTCTGTATGCATAAGAAAAATTTTAGTTTCACAAAAATTAATGTAAAAGCCATCATTTTAATTAAAAAGACATGTAAAATAATGGGAAAGTTAAATTTTTCTAGAATAAGACCACTTGCGTTTTTTTTGTTTTTAAAGATTTTATTTATTTATTTGAGAGAGAGAATGAGACAGAGAGCATGAGAGGGGGGAGGGTCAGAGGGAGAAGCAGACTCCCTGCTGAGCAGGGAGCCCGATGCGGGACTCGATCCGGGGACTCCAGGATCATGACCTGAGCCGAAGGCAGCCGCTTAACCGACTGAGCCACCCAGGCGCCCCAACCACTTGCGTTTTGATGTAAAAAAATAACTGCATATATCTGAGTCATCATAAGTAGTGACTCTTAACTTCTTAGTTTGGATGATGATACTCGTGTTTATTTTTTTTCTTCTGAGGGACATATTTTTGAGTGTCAAAAATTTAGTTTGCATTAACTTTTGCAATTTAATCTGATAATTGTAATTCAGTTATTTAAAAATGTATTTTTAAAGCAAAAAAAAAAAAACATGTCTAGGAGTCATGACTACTGAATGATTTGTCATATTGCATCTCCTTTGTTGAACATCCCAAACAAGCTCTTGCGTACCAACTCTTTTTCTCATCAGCTGCTTTTTAAAATCATAAAGCCAATTGTGCATTTATGCTAGAGAATGAACCTCAGGGCATGCCCATCTGTCTAAACAAATAAGCACATTTCCAACAGAGTTATGGGCAGATCGTTCTTTTAACTGAGGTGATGAATGTGAACATTTAAGAAATTATGAATTATTGAAGAACACATAGCTTAATATATTACTCTTCATCCCTATAGTCATATTTTGAGACATATTATTGACTTGGGAGTATTTTTACTATTATTATTAAAATGTCATTAACATTAAAGTGTTTCCAGATTAACATAGGTAACTACACCCATTAAAAAGTGCACTAAAAAGGCAATTGACACTGTAGAAATAAAACTCCATATGCATTACTCTTAAAGACATATACCTATTCCGGGGCACCTGGGTGGCTCAGTCGGTTAAGCGGCTGCCTTTGGCTCGGGTCATGATCCCAGGGTCCTGGGATCGAGCCCCGCGTCGGGCTCCCTGCTCGGTGGAGAGTCTGCTTCTCCCTCTCTCTCTGCCTGCCTCTCTGCCTACTTGTGCTCTCTATCTCTCTGTCAAATAAATAAATAAATAACCCATGCTTTAGTTTAAAAAAAAAAAAAGACATATACATATTCCTAGTGACTTAAAACAAATTTAAAGTACATTAATTCTGTTTTAACTAAAATTTGTATGTAAAGGGTAGAACAGTAATTCTCAATAAAGGTTAGACATAACATTTAAAAAAAGAACACCAAGATGTCTGTTATATCTAATATTAATATGGCAATTATTCACTTACTCTTAGAGATTTTGACCATGCTATTACAAAAATCTTTTAAGATATGTATATGAAATTTTAAAGGACAATTTATATTTACAAGATTACAAAATAACAAAAATGATCTTCTCCAAAGTTAGTTAAAGGTTATCCTAAATTAAAAGGAACATCTCTTTTACGGGTTGGGGTGAAAAAGTAGAAGTTAAATGTGAGTAGAGTTAATGTGAACTAAGAGAGAAAAACATTAAAGTGTAAGTTAAATTTGCCCTCTGCTTTGTGTGTGTGTGCGTGTGTGTGTGTTGAGAAGCTTTCCTCACTACTAATTTTCTTTTGAAATATAAAGGTCAGCATTGGAATGAATAGGGAAGGGGAATTATTAAAAACTATTAACAAGGTACAAATGAGGGCAGAAACTGGAGGGAACAGGTATGCTAATGAGAACACAGAATTAGTCTAAGAAAAATTGTGAGCATCAAAAGTATTTTTCTTTCCTAATCTTTAGAAAGGTGGTTCATGCAATTAAAGGTAATCATTTATATTCATAGAGTGGTACACAAAGACTTGGAATGATATCCAGTCACAGTAAGCAATTTCCACACTTCTGAAAATTATCCTTTTTTTTTTTTTTTTGCATATGCAATATTGTGCACCTAAAATCTTAATTATAGAGCGCCTGGGTGGCTCAGATGGTTAAGTGTCTGCCTTCGGCTCAGGTCATGATCTCAGGGTCCTGGGATCGAGTCCCACATCGGGCTCCCTGCTCCTTGGGAGCCTGCTTCTCCCTCTGCCTCTCTCTCTCTCTCTCTGTGTCTCTCATGAATAAATAAATAAAATCTTTAAAAAAAATAAAAAAATAAAATCTTAATTATGACCTAAAACCTTCTCTCTGGGAAAAGCAAAAACAATAACAACAACAAAAACCCAAAAACCAAAACAAAAACAACAAGAAAACAAAAAACTTCCTTTGTTTGAAAAGTCCAGTCTTCCAGTTAGGATTTAAAAATATTGGCTCTTTATTTTTTTAATCTATTTTGCAACATTATAGTTTAGTTTAGAATTTCCACTAGAATAAAGATTTCCATGTTGGCTTGATCTTCGATTTTATAGAAATTCAAATAATATAGCTTGTACTCTTTTGCACCAGTTTCTCCCATTCAATAGTATAACTGTGGGAATTATTCATATTATAGACAATTAAAGTATTAATTCTATATTTTACACTTAAATGTTGAAGATATATTAGTTACTCTTCGTATTTCTACTCTCTTTTGATATCCTTCTTTCTCCCATAGCTTTCTCATTCATGGAGCAGCATGTTCTCCTTTCTCTTAGTTTGTACTTGTTTTGGTGAAAAATATTTTCCAGTTGATTTGTAAAAAGTGGACTCATGGGAAATATCTTTTTAAAGTTGTTGCCCATCAGAGGGACACCTAAGTGGCTCAGTTGGTTAAGCATCTGCCTTGGGCTCAGGTCATGACCCCAGGGTCCTGGGATCAAGTCCCGCATTGGGCTCTTTGCTCAGTGGGGAGCCTGCTTCTCCCTCCGCCTGCCTCTCTCTCTCTCTCTCCCTCTGACAAATAAAAACATATAAAAAAATAGAGTTGTTGCCCAACAGAAAAAAATTTTGATTAGAATAGAAATCCCTACTATAAATTTTTTTCATTAAGAATTTTCAAACTATGCCTCCTTTGTCTTATTCTCTTTTGCTGTTGACATTAAGATGATTTATTTCACTTTTTCTTTTATCCTGGAAGCATTCAGAATCATTTTAATCCTGGTGTTCTGAAAATTCACAATGATATATGCCTTAGGCTGGGTATTTCTTTTATTTTGTTCTCAGGGTCCTTTCTAGACCCTTTTACTCTTGAGATGATTAACTACAATCCAAGGAAGTTTTCTTGTGTCATTACTTGAATATTTCTCCCTTTATGTATTTTTTCTTTTAGAAAATACTGTTAGTTGGATTTCACGCCTCCTGAATTCATCTATTTATTTTCTTTGCTTCAAATCTCTTCCTACTTTTAAGGATTTCATCAATTTTCCAACTTTCCTATTAAATTATTTCAACTGTTGTAGTTTATATTATCTTGTATTCAGTGGGTTTGTGATCTTTTTGTGTTACAGATGCAGTAACTATTCTAAGGACATTAATTGGAGTTTGCAGCTTTTGACACTTTATTTTTCTACATTTGCTGTATTCTTTTCCTCTCTCCACTACTAGTTTTGTTTTTGTTTTGTTTAGCTTCTGTCTTTCCTGATGGAGACTCGCAACAAATTCTACTGATTCTTTGGCATTTCATATTCAAAATTTAAGTACTAAACAGATACCTGAAAGTTCTGTTAAGGACAGGTTGTGCTATCTGGTGAAACTGAATACAGGATGGTCAGGGAATGAAAAATATTCTGTGAAGTTACCCTAAAAGTCAGTATCCACAGGCTTTCTAAGGCTAATTTTTTCTCAGGAAAAAAAAAAAAAAAAAGAAATCCTCCAAGTGATTGAGTAAATTAGTACTGTAACATTCTCACCATTTATTGAGCTAATTTTTATTTAAGATGCTCCTTTTTTGCTCATAATTTAATTCTCTTTACTGTGCCTATGCCTTCCAGTCTAGAGATTTTTGCTTCAATTTCTCCAGTCCATGTTCTTCCTGTTTCTTAAGATAAACTGGATGGAGAAGACATTTGGATTTCAGAGTTTTGTAGCTTTGGGGGAATCAAATTCTTGGCAACGTCTTGCCTTTTATTGCTCATTCTCACCCCTATCATTCACAGTACTTCATACAACCACCTTTTTTTTTTTTTAGACAGAGTGAGAGAGGTGGGAGGGAGGGGCCAAGGGAGAGAGAGAGAGAGAATCCCAAGCAGGCTCCACACTCAGCACAGAGCCTGATACTGATACTGGGCTCTATCTCACTACCTTAAAATCATGACATGAGGGCGCCTGGGTGGCTCAGTCGTTAAGCGTCTGCCTTCGGCTCAGGTCATGATCCCAGCGTCCTGGGATCGAGTCCCACATCGGGCTCCCTCCTCGGTGGGGAGCCTGCTTCTCCCTCTCCCACTCCCGCTGCTTGTGTTCCTGCTCTCACTATCTCTGTCTCTGTCAAATAAATAAATAAAATCTTTAAAATCATGGCGTGAGTCAAACTCAAGAGTTAGTTAACCAACTGAGCCACCCAGGCACCCCTCATGCAACTACTTCCTAGATATTTCAGG
>NC_138371.1:132215507-132232042 GCF_054177405.1 Leptonychotes weddellii
GCAGGGAGTCTGCTTCTCCCTCTGACCCTAACCCCTCTCATGTGCTCTCTCTCATTCTCTCTCTCTCAAATAAATAAAATCTTTACAAAAAAAAAAGTCAAAATTACTAGTGAATATAGTGATAATGAGTGAGTCTCTTAAATTACACATTGTATGCCATAGGCCTGAAGAGCTGTAAACAGCTACTAGCTATTACAAATCAAAAGCACTTGGCTCAAATACCTATAAAATAGACATAAGAATACTGGCTTATGGGGATGTCTGGGTGGCTCAGTTGGCTAAGCTTCCAACTCTTGATTTCGGCTCAGGTCATGATCTCAGGGACCTGAGATCCAGCCCCACATTGAGCCCCACATCAGGCTCCAGCTCAGTGGGGAGTGTGCTTGAGATTCTCTCTCCCTCTCCCCCTGTTCCTCGCCCCCGCACTCTCTAAAATAAATAAATTATATTCATGAACAATTTTTACACCTGAATTTATTGCATTATATTATATATTTAAAAACTTGGTTTAGAAACAAGAGCCAGGGATTGAAATTTTAGGTAATTTAACAAAACTTCTTATTAGTCATATATATTTTCTCCACCCATGTAGTCTTTCTTTTATGGGTAAGACTGCATATTTTCCTGAATTCAGATAGTAGAAGCACTCTGTAAACTCAACTGCATTCAAATATATTACTCTGTTGGAAATTATCAATAGTTCTTATATTTTTCTATGTTTCACTGGTCTTCTTAATATGCACAATCAACATATGTTATGCTTTCATGTATATCTGATCACAGTTGGGGGCCTTACACAGAAGGAGAGAGAAAACACACTACACATTCCAAAATGTACCAGATAATTCTATGCTCCTCTTGTGTTTCAAATTTCTCAAAACAAACCAGCTTTTGAGGAAAAACGTACCACTTTGGTTAATTGTTTCAGAAGAGTGGCAAGAATTTTATATTAAACTGGCTTGTGTTTAAATGTATTCTTTGCTTTCTAACCCACCTAGTTAAAAATTCTTCTAAAAATCCCATTATTTTTCTAAAATGCTCAGAAACAAACTAGATAGAAATACATATTAATAAATACGTATATTACAGTGTTGAACTTTGTATATTTTGAATTATTTTATATCATTATATAGGAAAACCAGGACACCAGAGACATTCTTTGGTGTATTTAACAACTTGGGGCACTTAGTAACTTTTAGGGTAAATATTTCACTGAACATTTCTGAGGAATTCATTTTCTAAACTTTTGTTCAGGATGTAATTCTTAAAATGTAACAAGCTTACTTATTGTATTTTGGATTTTTATTTAGAAATATTCCATAAGGATATTTTCCTATGTATTATATTTTTAAGAGATCATGTAATCAGAGTTATTATAAGCATTTTCCTAATCAAGATATAATTAAATTATAATCCAATATTTATGCTGTATTTAAAATCTTCTTTAGGAACATATTCTCATTGAGGATTACCCAATCAGCCAATAGTGAAGAGAATCTGTTACATGAGCAAAATCATTAGTGAATAGGCAGGTAGACTATATTTCAATGTTAAGTAAACAATACTCCTGGGGAGGGGCAGGAAAATAATTCAGTTAACCATCTCTTTATACACAGGTTCACACTAAAATTATTTTTATATCTGAAGAACTGTTTATTATTGCAATTCAAACCATTTCAAAATTTGTACCCAAAGCAAATTTTTATAGTACAATTATTGAGAAGATAAAAAGGAGTTAGTAACAAAAATGCTGATACATCCATAACTACACTCCTGCAACCAGACTTTGCTATAATAAAGCACAGTTTTATTAAGCAATTAATTAATTGCTACATTAAAATGATAGGGGCCCAACTCATAAAAATGACTTATGAGAATGCAGCTTCTTTTGCTGTGTTAACTGAAAATGCAAGCTGTACACACCATTTAATTAAGAAAAATGTAATCAAGCAATAGTGTGGGTGTTTAGTTTGGAAGCAAAACTTGCAGGTGTGAGGGGACAAAGAAATGTGATCATGACATCTTTAGCTGAGAATACCATTTGTTGGAAGCGACTATAAGCTAAAGTTTCAGAGGCTTAACAACTGAAATAAGTAACGGTGCTCAGAGGTTTATCCTATAGCTTTTACCTATTTTTAATTTTTAATTTAGAGTTGCATTGAAGACATGCATACAGCAATCCTAATTGTAGACTATATACTCAGTGTCATTTGAGGCAATTTGTTTAAAGGCAACTTAATAAGAAGAAATATTTAAGTTCTTATTCTATTGCAGATATTGTGCTAAGGACTTTATATGGATTAATTTTATATCTCTCAACAGCCCTTTCAAGTTAATTCCAGTTTTACAAATGGAATCTTAGGGACATTAAATAACTTTTCTAAAACCACACCACATGTGGTGGACGAGACAAATTCCTAATGGAGCCAATATACATGACTGCACAGCCTGTGCATTTAAACCTTATGCCCGCTATCCCTGTTTTTAATTTAATCACCACCTGTAAAATTGTGGTCACTTTCACACTCTATAAGATAAGATCTGGGGCAATAGTTTTGTGTATAAATTACCCTAATTATTTTAGATTTCCCTCCAGAAAAAAAAAAGAAGACAAAACAGAAATTATCGTATCTGTTTGGAGACTCTAGGGATGACAGAAGAAGCAACAGGAAATGTAGTTTTCCCTAGTGGTTAATCTGGAACCCAAATAAAATTATCATTTTCCAGAGCTGGCCAAATTCGAAAGCTTATTCTTGTCTCCTTGTCTATAGCCATTATTAATGAAATGAAAGCTATACTTTCCTTTCCTAAAGAAATAAGCCTTTAGCTGGCCTTCCCAGAGAGCTATTCATCACCATCATTTAATTATGAAGCAATGACTCACCCTCACAAAATATTGTAAAGGAGTGAGAAATAAAGACAGTTGTTATGATAGAATTGAAAATCATAGCATTGAGTTCTAAAATTTTTTCTTGATACAGACCCCAAATTTCTAAAGTATTTTACTTATTTACCCTTCCTTCAGATTTTTATCTAGTTTCACCTTTTTCACCCTATTTATCAAGAAAATATGCCTCATTTTTAGTTCTCACATGTATCTGAAATCTGGTCAAGATAATATAGACCCCAAAGTAAGATAACTTAATTATGCTCCACAGAATATATTATTACTCAGATCAACAATATTTTATGCAATATTAGACAGGTAAAATTTAATATCAAAATGAAATATTGCTGATCAAGAAATTTGCTGATAAAAATATTTCTCTTTTAGTGACTTCAATGATAAAACTTTAAAATTAAAAGAACTGTCAAAAGCAAACAAAAACAAACAAAAGAAGGGTCATTTTTCTTCAAATATTCAGGGCCTTGGCCACCAATATCTTAAGCTTATTGTTCCTAAGGTAAGTCTGAGCAATTGAAGCAACACATTATCCATACAATTTTGGCTACATTAAAGATCACTATACCAGATAACTGAAGATAAATTATTTTTTACAGCAAAATTATAAAATATTTAAAACTCCTAATGTAACATGCTAGAAACACAGTAAGAAGCAAGCTAAAAAACATGAAGTGAGGACTTTAATCATCAACAACAAAATATATAAAAACAAAGCATACTTTTCTAAAAGAATAAGAGTGTTCAAATTACATTAATAGGAGATCTCAAAGCAAAAAAAAAAATCAAACAGATTTTTAAGTCATAGGTATATTACTGAAGAAAATCGCTGAAACAATAAACTTTTTACATATTTACTTTTAAATATAATTGTTATTGGCAATCTTCATTTTTCTGTATTTCTTATTTTTAGAATTACCATTCTATAATAAATTTGATCAAATAATCAAGTAGAAATTCCAGGAGCACTTTTACTACTAAAATCATTCAGCTGTCTTTGAGCCATTCCTCAAAAGTTTCTATATTGCATATATAATTTAGTATCTATCAAATAGGACCTGTGCTCTTTGAGACAAATGATTCTTTGGTTATTTTTTACCATTAAAAAAAAACAAAAACCTAAGACAATAAGACACACATACTGATTTATCTGCATAAAACTTTGTAGTTTTTGTTTCTTGGTTTTTGGGTTTTTTTATTGTTGTTGTTGTTATTTCTAAATCAAATAAAGTACAAAGTGTTATGCTGGCCAAAATTGCCAGTGTTTGGGCAAAGGTAGAGTCTGTCAATTGACTGAATAGTAAGTACTAAGCCAAAAAGTAGGTGCAACTAGATTGTCAATGGTAGCACAAAATGAGGGATTTTTGCAGTGTTGAATCAAAATTCTCCAAGTAAAACAAGATACCTGCTGCAGTAAATGGAAATAAATGTTTCTACTTGTCCAAAGGAGGAAATTATGTGTCTCCAAAGAAATTCAAAAAAGATTTCTCTCTACCCATTTGTGGAATATAATGGAAAAGATTTCTCTTTTACCCATTTTTAAGGTAAAACAATCAAATTCACCCAGTTTAAGTGTATAGTTTGATAAATTTGGTAATTATATGCAATTGCAATAACCATTACCACGATCAGGACCTAGGACAGTTCCACAGATCTAAAAAGTTCCTCCTGCCACATCGCAGTCAATCCAATCTGACCTCAAAACACAGCCATTAATCTGCTTTATTTTACAATTTTTCATTAGCATAATTTATTAGAATCAATTCATAGATAGCCTTTTTGATTTCTTTCAATTAACATAGTAATTTGTGATTCACCTATATTTTGAGTATTAATATTACATGTCTCTTTACTTCCAAGTAGTAGTCCATAATATGGATATACCAAAATCCATTAGTATTATTATTGGTGATTATTTTATTGATTATTGATTTACTGATTAATGGACATTTTGTTTCTAGTTTTTAATGAATAATCCTGCTATGATTACCCATATGAACATATTTGTGTCAACACATATGTTAATTTCCACTGTATAAATACCCACGAGTGGAATTTGTGAATCTTAAAAAGAAGAGTAGCTTTAACATACAAAATATCGCCACTGTATTTTCCAAAACAACTGTCCAATTTTCTGTTCCCAGCAATATTACATGGAGTTCTAGTTGTTTAAAATCATCATTACCTTGATATTGTCACTTTTTAAAAATTTAGTTATTTAATGGATTCCTTATGGGATATAATTAGGGATATAATTTGCATTTCCCAAATGAATAATAAGGTTATATACATCTTTTTATGTGCTTATTGGCCATTCATAAGTCACCCTTATGGAGTAAGTATTGAAAGCTGTTTCCCATTTTCATATTGGCTTTTTAGCTTATTATTAAGTTATAATACAAGAACCATGGGACAATTTCAAAGTTGCAATATGCATGTAAGTGTAATGCCAATAGAAGAAGGAGATAATGAAGCACAAGAAATATCTGAAGTAATAATAGCCAAGAACTTTGCAAAATTAATAACAGACACCAAAATACTTACACAAGAAGCTAAGTAAACAAAAATTAAACATTAAAAAATACCCCAAAATCCACATATAGACTTAGCATATTGAAACTTTAGAAAATCTTAGGATAATGAGAAAAATCTTGAAAGAAGACAAAGGTAGACAAAGCATCTTACCTCTAATGGAACAAGGATATAAATTACAGTGGACTACTCATCAGAATCCATGTAAGCAAGAAGAAAGTAGAGTTGAAAAGTTTTGAAAGAAAAAAAAAAAAAAACCTACCAAACTAGATTTCTACATCCAGCAAATTTATCTTTCAAAAGTGAAAGAGCTCTTTGGTCTCAGCAGCAGAAATGAGATGACAAAGGGGACGTCATCCCTTTGGAAAGGCTCACAATAAGACACACATGTTGTGCTGCTGCTTTGCTCTAATACCACTTTCAGAAGTCGACCTGTGGCAAGTGTGGCTATCCTGCCAAACAGAAGAGAAAGTATAAATGGAGTGCCAAGGCTAAAAGATGAAATATCACTGGGATGAGTGGGATAAGGCACCTAAAAATTGTGTACCACAGATTCAGTTATGTATTCCAGGAAGGAGCAAAACCTAAACCCAAGAGGGCAGCTGTTGCAGCATCCAGTTCATCCTAAGGATTTCAATGATTAGTCACACAATAATAAATGATCTGGTTTTAAAACATTAAAAAAAGGTGAAAGAGAAAGACAATCTAGGTAGAACAAATGCTGAGGGAATTCATTACCTGCAGATCTCCCCTGCAAGAAATGTTAAATGATTTTCTTTAGGCAGAAGGAAAATACAGGTTAGAAACATGGATCTATATAAAGAAAGGAAGAGTTTCAAGCAAGGAATAAAAAGGTAAAGTAAAATATTTTTTTCTTATTCCTTACTGATCTAAAGGATAATTATTCAAGGTAATAATACTAGCAATATATTGGATGATTATAACAAATAAATGAGATGAATGACAGCAATTGTCACCAAGGATGGAGGAAGGTTGAAAGGTACCTGCACTAAACTTAAAGTGAGATAGTTTTATTTTAAAGTAGACTAAAATTTGTCATAAATGAACACTGTAAATTCTAAAACAAAAAGCAAACAATTTAAAGTATAGTTGATACACTAAAAGATGATTTACATAAAATATTCTTTTGGAGGAGGAAGATAAAGGGAGCTCTGGCAACAAAGAGAAAACAGTTCCAGACATAGTAGATATTAATCCAGCTACTGATGCAAAAGTGATATGCATTTACTACAAACTATATTTTGAATTTTGATCTTTTCTTGGGCAGGCAATATGAGATATGATACCCTCTCATGATATTGGGCAGTGTAGAGAACTATAGCTCCCAGTCAGCCACACAATCACAAGGGTAAATAACTCATACACTTACAACCCTTATGTGTCCATATAAATCATGTTTTTCACTGTCAGTATTCAATAAATTACAGGAGATATTCAACACTTTATTATAAAATAGGGTTTGTGTGAGATAATTTTGCCCAACTATAGGCTAGTGTAAGTGTTCTGAGCATGTATGAGGTAGACTAGGCTAAATTATGATGTTTGGAACATTAGGTACATTAAATGCATTTTCACCTTAAAGTATTTTCAACTTACAATGGGTTTATCCAGATGTAATGCCACTGTAAGTTGAAGAAGAGCTTTACAGAAATACTTTAAATATGAATGCTATAGATGCACCAATTAAAATATAATGATGGGCAGAGTGGATTTAAAAAAGACAACTATATGTGTCTAAAAGAAAAACACTTTGAATAGGAAGACTAATATCTTAAAGGTGAAGGAATGAAAAAAGATATACCATGCTAGCACTAATCAAGGCAAAGCTGGAGGAGAGCTATATTATTTTCAAACAAAGCAGACTTGAGATCAATAAAAATTATCACATATAAAAAGTAAGAGATCAATATGCAACAATGTATAGCAATCCTAAATGTGAATGCATCCAAAAATAGAATGTTGAACTATATGAGGTAGAGTGTCTGGGTGTCAGTTAAGTGTCTGTCTGGTGATTTCAGCTCAGTTCATGGGTGGTGAGATTAAGCAGCATGAGCAAAACATCAATCTCTAAGCTCAGCAAGGAGTCTGCTTGAGATTTTTCTCCTTCTGTCCCTCCCCTCACTAGCATTTGCTTGTGCTCTCTCTCTAAAATAAGTAAATCTTTATATATATATATATATATATATATATATATATATATATATATATATATATATATGAGGCAAAACTAAATGGAAATGAACAGAGAAGTAGATAAATCCACTATTACGACAAGGCTTCCACGGTCCATGTTAATAATTGATAAATCAATATTGATAAATATTGATAAATCAATAAGGATATTGACCTAAAGTTGACCTGAATCAGACTATTAATCAACTTGATCAAATTGAAATTCAAAGAAAACTTTATCCAACTTCAAAAGAATACACATTCTTCTCATGGAACATTCACCAACATCACCCACATTCTGAGTCATAAAACATACTTTAACAATTTAATAAAATAGAAATCATGTAAAGTTTGTTCTCAGACCATAATGGAATTAAATTAGAAATCAATAACAGAAACATAGCAGTATGTAGAGGGACATCTATAGGACATAGTGCATGTATCAGGAAAGAGGAAAGATCTAAACGTCAATAACCTAGGTTTAACTTTAGAAACCTAGAGAAAGAAAAGCATATTAAGGCTTGAACAAGCAGAAGGAAAGAGATCATAAACATTATCAGAAATCAAGAAATTGAAAATAGGAAAACAGTGGAGAATATCACCAAAACCAAAAGTTGTTTCTTTCCAAATGAATGCATTTATAGGCAGGATAACAAAGAAAGAGAGAAGACACAAATTATAAATTTCAGAAATGTAAGAGACGTTGCTTATTTCACAGATATTAAAAAGATAACGATGTTACAAACAACTCGATACCTATAAATTTGTAAGTTAGATGAAAAGGGACAATTATTTTAAAGGCAAAACTACCAGGGTGCCTGGGTGGTGTAGTAGGTTGAGCCTCCAACTCTCATTATGATCTCAGGGTCCTGATATCAAACCTTGCATCGAGCTCTGCACTCAGTATGGAGGCTGCTTTAGATTCTCTCTCTCTCTCTTCCCCTCCCACTCATGCTCTCTAAAATAAATAAATCTTAAAAAAAAAAAGGCAAAACTACCAAATTTATTTGAAGAAAAAGATGACCTGAATAGTATGACATCTATTAAATAAATTGAATCAATAATTAATAACATTCCAAAAATGAAAGTACCAGTCCATTATGATCTCAATGGTACATTCTCCCAATCACTTAAGAAAGAAATAATTCCATTCTTCACAATATTTTCCAGTATATAAAAATAGGGGGAATACTTCTTATTCCACACATTACTTTAATAATAAAATGATATAAAAATTTTATCAGAAAACTGCACACTGATATTTTTCATAAACATCCTCAACAAAATATTTACAAATTGAATACAATGTATAAAAATAATTATTAACCTTGGCCAATTGAGATTTATTCCAGTATTGTAGAATTCTGGGATTCTATTCCATATATGAAATGTTGGTTCAGTATTTGAAGAGCGATCATTGTTCTTCAAATAGAAGAATAGAACAAAAAAAAAAAGGAAGAAAAAAAAGGAAATCTGCTAGAAAACATAAGTTGTACAAGATAAGAGGGTTGATAATATACAGATGTCAAATGTTTTCCCATATAGGAACAATAAACAGATGGAATTCATATTTAAAATTACCATTTATGGGACCCCCTAGGTGGCTCAGTCGATTAAGTGGTTGCCTTTGGTTCAGGTCATGATCCCAGGGGACTGGGATCAAGCCCCATGTCAGGGTCCCTGCTCAGTGGGGAAGTCTGCTTCTCCCTCTTCCTCTGCCCCTCCCCCCAGCATGCTCACATGCTCTCTCTCAAATAAATAATCTTTTAAAAAAATAAATACCATTTAGAGTTGCATCAAAATATAATACTTAAGTATAAATCTAACAAAATATGTCAAAAAAACCGGTCTGTGGAAAATTACAAAATGACAATGAATTTTTTTATATTAAAAAAATGTATAGAGAGTCTTTAATCACTCATTAAAAGACTTATAGCCTTTATAGAGTCAGCACAGTATTGAAAAAGAACAAAGTTACAGGACTCATACTACCTTAGTTCAACCTTTCTACAAGACTTTATTAACGAAATGAGTGTAATATTGATGAAAGAATAACATAGGTTAATGGAATATAAGCTAGATCCCAGAAATAGACCCTAACAAACATAGTCAACTAATCTTTGACAAAGATCAAAGGCAAATCAATAAAGGATAATCTTTCCAACCAATGGTTCTATATCAATTGGTCATCCATATGCAAAAATATTAACCTAGATCTTATATATTACATATAAAATGACTCAGAATGGATCGTAGACCAAAATGAAAAACACAAAACTATTAAACTTCTAGAAGATAACTTAGGTGAAAATCTACATGATCTTGGATTTTATGATGAGTTTTAAAAATATAATACCAAAAGCAATACCCATAGAAGAAAAATTAGTCTTTCTTAAAATTAAAAACGTGGTCTTTATGAAAGATATTATTAATAGAATAAAAAGATAAAGACTTGGAGAAAATATTATCAAAATACATAACTGATGAAGGATTTGTATCTAAAATATACCACCAAGGGGCACCTGGGTGGCTCAGTCATTAAGCATCTGCCTTCGGCTCAGGTCATGATCCCAGGGTCCTGGGATCAAGCTCCGCATTGGGCTCCCTGCTCCACCGGGAGCCTGCTTCTCCCTCTCCCACTCCCCCTGCTTGTGTTCCCTCTCTGACTGTGTCTCTCTCTGTCAAATAAATAAAATCTTTAAAAAAATAAAATAAAATAAAATATACCACCAAAAAATGACTAGGAGGAAAGATGGCAGAAGAGTAGGGAACCTCATTTAATCTGGTCCCTTGAATTTAGCTAGATAACTACCAAATCATTTTGAACACCTATGAATTCAACCTGAAATATAAGAAGAGAATTGCTGGAATTCTACAAAGAGAAAAGTGACCACTTTTTACAAGGTAGGAGGTGTGGAGAAGTGAATTGGAGGGACTATATCAGAAGATAAACGGTGGGGGGAGGGAGCCTCTGAAAGCTGGCTACCAGAAAGTGATATAGCCCCAGGGGGCAAAATCAGAACTTTTAGAAGTCTGCTCCAGTGAGAGACATCCTGCCTGAAAGTGCTCAGGTGGCAAAGCAGGGCAGAATCCTAGGTGGACAGTGTGGTCTCAGGATCCCTGTGGTCACAGAAAGAATGGGGGTGCCTGAGCCCACAGAGTTCCCAAGCATCAGCGTAGGAAAGTGGCTATGTTCAGCAAGGAGCCCAGGGGGTGGGCTCTCAGCTGGATTTGCCATAAACACAAACTTCAGCATCATCATTCATCCCTTCTAGGTGTGGGGCCCCTGCAAAGTGCAGAAACCAGCCACCCTCAACCTTCCCCCGGGAGGGCAGTGTAGGTCTGCACTGCAAGAGTCTGTAGCGTTTGGCACACACAAAAGTGAAGACTGCTTTTCCCTGGGGGTTTACCGAAGAGAGGGGGCCACAGTCTTTCAGCTCAGGGCTAGAGATCAGGGTGCAGCCATTTTCACCTTCATCCTCTAAAGCAGCCAGAAAGCCTTCAGGGAACAAAAGCCACATAGAACAAACCAAAGCAGCATACACTGAGCCTGGCCCCCTGGCAAGGGGCAGTGCAACTCCGTCCAGACAAAGACACCTGAGATTCAGTGCAGCAGGCCCCTCCCCCAGAAGACCAGCTAGAACATCAGGGGGATACCAAATTTATCAAGCACACAAAACTGCGAAACTCCAGTACTAAGGGAAAATAGTGTATAAAATTCGGGGTCTTTTCTCATGATTCTTTTATCTCAGTTTAAAATGCTCATTTTTTCTTTTTTTCCTTTTCAACTAGTTTATCAACTCTTTGTTTTTAAGTCTTTTTTTAACTTTCATTTTTACATTTATATTTTATAGATATATTCTTCATTTTTAGCTCCCTTTCACTGTATTCAATTTTACTTTTGCATATATAAGTTTTACTTCCTTTACAATTTTGGGATTTAGTGTCTCCTAACAAACAGGCCAATACCCAGGACCAAGTGGGTACTCTGTTTTGTTCACCTGGGAGATTATATTCTCTCCCCACCCCCCCCTTTTTTTCTTCTCTTTTCTTGTTTCTGACAGATTTGTCTAGCATGTATTTCATTTGGGTCATGGTTGATATTTTTGATTTTGTTCTCTCATTCATCCATTTTTCTCTGGGCAAAATGACTAGAAGGAGGAATTCACAACAAAGGAAAGAACCAGAGGTAATACTCTCTGCCACAGATGTAATCGGTATGGATATAAGTAATATGTTAGAGCTGGAATTCAGAATAACAATTATAAAGTCACTAGCTGGGCTTGAAAAAAGCATAAAGGACACTAGAGAATCTCTTAGTGCAGAAATAAAGTCTAATCAGGCCGAAATTAAAAAAGCTTTAATGAAATGCAGTCTAAAATGGATGATTTAACAACTAGGGTAAATGAAGCAGAAGAGAGAGTCAGCGACACAGAAGACATGATGGAAAGGAAGGGAGCTGAGGAAAACAAAAACAACTAATGGACCATGAAGGGAGGCTTCAAGAAATCAGCAATACCATAAAGCAAAACAGTATTAGAATTATTGGGGCCTAGAGGAAGAAGAGAGAGAGAGGAGGACAGAAGGTATATTTGAGCAAATCACAGCTGAGACCTTCCCTAATCTGGGGAAGGAAACAGGCATTCAAGTCCAAGAGGTAGAGAGAACCCTCCCCTCAAAAATCAATAAAAATCAACCAATACCCCAACATATAATAGTGAAGTTTGCAAATTTCAGAGATAAAGTCCTGAAAGCGCCTCAAAACAAGAGGTCCTTGACCTACAATGGTAGAAACATTAGACAGGCAGCAAACCTATCCACACAGACCTGGCAGGCCAGAAAGGGCTGGCATGATATATTCAGGGTACTAAATGAGAAAAAACATGCAGTCAAGAATACTTTATTCAGCAAAGCTATCATTCAGAATGGAAGGAGAGATAAAGAGCTTCCAGGACAAACAGAAACTAAAAGAATCTGTAATCACTAAACTAGCCCTGGAAGAAATATTAAAGGGGATCCTGTCAGCAAAAGAGAGAGCCAAAAGTAATATAGACCAGAAAGAAAGAGACAATCTACAGAAACAGGGACTTTACAGGTAATACAATGGTACTAAATTCATATCTTTCAACAGTTTCTCTGAATGTAACTGTATTAAATGCTCCCATCAAAAGACACAGTGTATCAGACTGGATAAAAAAGCAATACCCATCCATATGCTGTCTAAAAGAGACTCATGTTAGACCTAAAGACACCTCCAAATTGAAAGTGAGGGGGTGGAAAATCATTTATCATGCTAATGGACATCAAAAGAAAGCTGGGGTAGAAATCCTCATATCAGATAAATTAGATTTTAAACCAAAGACTGTAGTAAGGGATAAAGAGGGACACTATATCATACTTAAAGTGTCTATCCAACAAGAAGATCTAACAATTATAAATATTGATGCTTCTAACTTGGGAAGCAGCCAAGTATATAAACCAATTAATAACCAAATTAAAGAAACACATTGATAATAATAATCATAGGAGACTTTCAACACCCCACTCTCAGCAGTGGACAGATCATCTAAGCAGAAGATCAACAAGGAAACAAGGGCTTTGAATGACACTGGACCAGATGGACCCCACAGATTTATACAGTGCATTCCATCCTAAAGCAACAGGATAAACATTCTAATCAAGTGCACATGGAACTTTCTCCAGAATAGATCACATACTGGGTCACAAATCAGGTCTCAACCAATACCAAAAGACAGGGATTATTCCCTGCATGTTCTCAGGATCACAATGCTTTGAAACTTGAACTTAATAACAAGAGGAGATTTGGAAGGAACTCAAACACTTGGAGGTTAGAGAGCATCCTATTAAAGAATGAATGCATCAACCAGGAACTTAAAGAAGAATTTTTAAAAATCTGGAAACAAATGAAAATGAAAACACAACTGTTCAAAACCTTTGATACAAAAAAGTGGTCCTAAGAGGGAAGTACATAGCAGTACAAGCCTTTCTCAAAAAATTAGAAAAGTCTCAAATACACAAATTAACCTTACAACTAAAGGAACTGTAGAAAAAGAACAGAAAATAAAGCCTAAACAGGAGAAGAGAAATAATAAAGATTAGAGCAGAAATCAATGAAATAGAAACCATAAAAACAGTAGAACAGATCAGTGAAACTAGAAGCTGGTTCTTTGAAAAAATTAATAAGATTGATAAACCCCTAGCCAGACTTATCAAAAAGAGAAAGGACCCAAATTAATAAAATCACTAATGAAGAGGAGAGATCAGGACCAACAACACAGAAGTACAAACAATTTTAAGAACATATTATGAGCAACTGTATGCCAACAAATTAGGCAATCTGGAAGAAATGGATGCATTGCTGGAAACTTATAAACTACCAAAACTGAAACAGGAAGAAATAGAAAACCTGAACAGAGCCATAACCAGCAAGAAAATTGAAGCAGTAATAAAAAATCTCCCAACAAACAAGAGTTCAGGGCTGGATGGCTTACCAGAGGAATTCTACCAAACATTTAAGGAAGAACTAATATCTATTCTTTTGAAGCTGTTTCAAAAAACAGAAAGGGAAGGAAAACTTGAAAACTTGTTCTATGAAGCCAACATTTCCTTAATCCTAAACCCAGACAAAGATCCCACCAAAAAGGAGAATTACAGACCAATATCCCTGATGAACATGGATGCCAAAATTCTCACCAAGATACTAGCCAATAGGATCCAACAGTACATTAAAAAGATTCACTGCAATCAAGTGGGATTTATTGCTGGGCAGCAAGGTGGTTTAATATTTGAAAATCAATCAACGTGATACATCACATTAATAAAAGAAAGGACAAGAACCATATAATCCTCTCAATTGATGCAGAAAAAGCTTTTAACAAAATACAGCATGCTTTCTTGATTAAAACTTTCTAGTGTAGGGATAGAGGGAATATACCTCAATATCATAAAACCCATTTACAGAAAGCCCGCAGCAAATACCATTCTCAATGGGGAAAAACTGGTCCCCTCAATGGGGAAAAAAGGTCAGGAACATGACGGGGATGCCCACTCTCATCATTATTATTCAACATAGTACTAGAAGTCTTAGCCTCAGCAATCAAACAACAAAAAGAAATAAAAGGCATTCAAATTGTCAAAGAAGAAGTCAAACTCTCACTCTTCACAGATGACATGATACTCTATGTGGAAAACCCAAAAGACTCCATCCCAAAATTGCTAGAACTCATACAAGAATTCAGCAATGTGTCAGGATATAAAGTCAATGCACAGAAATCAGTTGCATTTCTATACACTAACAATGAGACAGAAGAAAGAGAAATTAAGGAATCAATCCTATTTACAATTGCCATAAGATACCCAGGAATAAAACAAAAGCCATAAGATACCTAGAAATAAACTTAACCAGAGATAAAGGATCTGTACTCTAAAAACTACAGAACACTTATGAAAGAAATTGAGGAAAACACAAAGAATTGGAAAAACATTCCATTCTCATGGATTGGAAGAACAAATATTGTTAAAATATCTATGCTACCCAGAATAATCTACACATTCAATGTAATCCCTATCAAAATACAATCAACATTTCTCACAGAGCTGGAACTAATAATCCTAAAATTTGTATGGTACCAGAAAAGACCCCGAATAGCCAGAGGAATGTTGAAAAAGAAAACCAAAGCAGGTGGTATCACAATTCTGGACTTGAAGCTCTATTACAAAGCTGTAATCATCAAGACAGTATAGTACTGGCACAAAAACAGACACATAGATCAAAGGAAGAGAATAGAGAACCCAGAAATGGACCCTCAATTCTATGACCAACTAATATATGACAAAGCAGTAAAGAATATCCAATGGAAGACCGTCTCCTCAACAAATGGTGTTGGGAAAACTGGACAGCCACATGCAGAGGAATGAAACTAGGCCACTTTCTTACACTATAACAAAAATAAACTCAAAATGGATGAAAGATCTAAATGTGAGACAGGAATCCATCAAAATCCTAGAGAACACAGGTAGCAACCTTTTTGACCTCGGCTGCATGAACTTCTTGCTAGACACATCTCCAGAGGCAAGAGAAACAAAAGCAAATGAACTATTGGGACTTCATGTGGATAAAAAAGCTTTTGCACAACAAAAGAGACAGTCAACAAAACTAAAAGGCAACCTATGGAATGGGAGAAGATATTAGCAAATGATGTATCAGATAAAGGGCTAGTATCCAAGATCTATAAAGAACTTATCAAACTCAACACCCAAAAAACAAATAATACAATCAAGAAATGGGTAGAAGACATGAACAGACATTTCTCCAAAGAAGACATCTGAATGGCCAAGAGACCCATGAAAAAATGTTCCACATCACTTGGCATCAGGGAAATCCAAATCAAAACCACAGTGAGATACCACCTCACACCAGTCAGAATGGCTAAAATTAACAAGTCATGAAACAACAAATGTTGGTGAGGATGCAGAGAAAGGGGAATGCTCTTACACTGTTGGTGGGAATGCAAATGGGTGCAGCCACTCTGGAAAACAGTACGGAGGCTCCTCAAAAAGTTAAAAATAGAACTATTCTACAACCCAGAAGTTGCAATCCTAGGGATTTACCCCAAAGATACAAATGTAGTGATCCAAAGGGGTGCCAGCATCCAATGTTAATAGCAGCAAAGTCCACAATAGCCAAACTATGGAAAGAGCCAAGATGTCCTTCAACAGATGAATGGATAAAGATGGGTATATACATATACAATGGAATATTACTCAACCATCAGAAAGGATGAATACTTACCATTTACACTGATGTGGATGGACCTGGAGGGTATTAGGCTGAGCAAAATAAGTCAATCAGAGAAAGACAATTATCATATAGTTTCACTCATATGTG
>NC_138371.1:132232142-132275577 GCF_054177405.1 Leptonychotes weddellii
GGAAGTCATTATAAAGGGAGAAAAACCATGAGAGACTCTTAAATATAGAAAACAAACTGATGGTTGCTGGAGGGGAGGTGGGTGGGAGAATGGGGTAATTGGGAGATGGGCATTAAGGAAAGCTCTTGATGTGATGAGCACTGGGTGTTATATACACCCAGTGAATTATGAATTATTGAACACTACCTCTAAAACAAATGATGTACTAAATGTAGGCTAAATGAATTTAAATTAAAAAAATAAAAAATATACCACAAAAAAATCTTAAATATTTAGAAAAAAAATAATCCAATTAAAATGGGCAAATATCTAAATAGATACCTAAAAAAGACACAGAGGGCAAAAAAGCATATGCAAAGATGCTTAACATAATTTGTCCTTAGGAATTGGAAAAAAATTGTTTTAATTTCCGATACATACTTTACAATGGCTACCATTTAAACAAGAAATAAATGTACTATGATATATGTACTAATGATAGGGTACAACAGGAACTCTCATTAGTTGCTGGTGGGAATAAAAATTGATACAGCACTTTGGATAGCAATTTGGCAGTTTCTTACAAAATTAAACATCTACTTATATCTACTTAAATTCTTGCACTGCTAGGAATTTACACACTAATTTGAAAATGTATGCCCAAACACATACACAAAATTGGCACATGGATGTATATAGAAACTTTATTCATAATCACCAAAAAATGGAAGCAATGAATATGTTCTTCCATAGGGAAATAAACTGCAGTTTATGTATACAATGGAATTATCCAGTGATAAAATGAGCTAGCAAGCCATGAAAATACATAGATAAATCTTAATTTCTTATTTATACATGAAAGAAGCTAGTCTCATAAAGCAATATAATGTATGATTCCAATTATATTTCATTCTAAGAAAGGCAAAACGACAGAGACAATAAACAGAGCAGTGATTGCCACGGGGCTGGGAAGGCAAAAATGAACCATAAAAACTATTTTAGGGCAGTGAAACTATTTTGTATGATACCATATTAAGCATTGGTCAAAATTCATAGAATTCTAGAACACAAAAAGTAAACTTTTATATATATGCATATTTTACATAAATGTGATACATATTTTACATACATATTACAAATATATATATATTTGTATATATACATATATATATACACACACACATATACATATATATATATATTTTTTTTTTTTTTTAAGAAAGTATTTAGGGGCACCTGGGTGGCTTGGCCGGTTGAGTGACCAACTTTTGATTTCGACTCAGGTCATGATCTTGGGGTTGTGTGATCTGGAGCATCCGGCTCCACACTCAGCAGGGAGACTGCTTAAGATTCTCTCTCTCTCCTTCTCCCTCTGACCCTCCCCCTGCTCATGCTCACTCTGTCCCTCTTTCTCTAAAATAAATAAATAATTATTTAAAAAAATAAAAATAAAGAAAGCATTTAGGAGATCAGGGATTCCCTAGGTAGAATACAGAATGTGATAAAAAATATAAATGTATCACAAATGTATAAAACAACAGCAAAAAAGGAGGAGGGAATAATGGGCTATCCTAAGTTACTTTGAAAATAAGTAGATTCTGTAAAACTAAAGGCAAAAGAAGCTGCACATAAATACTATATTCTAGCTGATAGAGTAGTTTTTCACAGTGGTATGGCAGGGAATATATTTGAAAGTTGCTAAGAGAGCAGTTTTTTAAAGTTCTCACTACACAGAAAAAAAAAAATGTATGTGAGGTAGTGAATGCATTAACTAATCTTATTTTCATAATCTTTTATAGTATATACATATAAAAATCATTATGTTGTGTAACTTAAACTTACACAATGTTATATGTCAATTATATCTCAATACAACTGGAAAAAATAACTAACAATTCTGAAACCATTTTACAAGTACACTGTAACTGAACACTTCTTTCCATTAAGTAAATGGAAGGCAGAGTATTAAATCCAGGTTCCTCATGGTTGGAGTGGGCAGCTACAGGTAAACAAGAGGAAGAAAATAGAATGATCTGTGTGGTAATGGATTAGAGTTGGATAGATCAGTATTAGGTCAGGTTTCATTTAGTATACAGATGGTTATACATAGAAAAGTTTATAAATATGTGCTACACGCATGGATCTCCTGTCAGCTAAAAGAACCTAGGTGTAAAAATATCCCAGAGCAGCAAGTATACCTAAATACCCAGATCTTGGATTCTAATATGATTTTCCAATAAAATAAACCACTGAAGAAATGACTGATTCTCTGACTGGGGCAGGAAATACACAAAATGAGCATAGACCATCTTGTATTGACAGAAAAGATGAAATTTCTGGGGGGGGTGGTGAATTATAAAAAGAAAACCCCAATGATGGGGGTGTGTAAAAGGGACATTAGAATAAACTAAAAGAGCTCCCACTGAAAAATTTGTAATAATTCAGCAACAAAATAAAGACAGTAGTATGAAATCATAAAGTATAAAATAAATATCCATGAGTCCATTCTAATATAAATAGATTAAATAAATGATTAAATCTCTCATGCAAAATAATCCCAAATAATGTATGGAGATACTTCACCCTTAACAAGTGGCTCATAACTTCATTCATTAAGTGTGGGGTATGCACAGTGATTTCCTTTCAAAAGTAAAAAAGAAAGGGGTAAAAAATAGTAACTTTATGGTGGAGAAAACTGACAAACATTACCTCAAGCCAGGTGATTATTAACATCGACAGTGATAAGTCATATTGATAGTATGTACTGTCGACTAATGTAATGAGAATGGCATTTTACTTTTATGATGCTCCTCCAAAAACACATTATCTCAGTGAGAAAAGCATCAAACAATTTCCAACGACTGACAACCTATAAAATATTTGACCAGAATTCCAGGTCATCAAAATAAGAAAAGTCTAAAATACTGTCAAAACCAATAAGAATCGAAGGAGATAAGACTACTAAAGGTAATGTGGAATCATGGATGGGATCCTGGAAGGGAAAAAGGATACTTTAAAAAAAATAGTAAAATTGGAATAAATATGGACACTAGTAATAATAATACATCAATATATGTTCATTAATTTTAACAGATGTACTGTGTACATGTAAGATGTTAATAAAAGGGAAACTCAGTATGGGACATAGGGGTACTGTCTATACTACTTTTCCTTTTAGCAGCTTTATTTAGATAGAATTCATATTCCCTACAATTCACCAATTAAAAGCATACAATTAATTATTAGTATTTTACAGATATGTGCAACCATAACCACAGTCAATTTAAGAACATTCTCATCACCTCAAAAAAAACAAACAAACAAACAAACAAAAAACCCCTGTGATCTTAAGCTATCACCCACTATTCTCCCATCCCATCTCGCCAGCCATAAGCAATCACTAAGTTAACTTTCTGTCTCTATAGATTTCCTATTCTGGATATTTCATTTGAGTGGAATAATATGTGGTATTTTGTGACTGGTTTCTTTCACTTAGAACAATGTTTTCAAGGCTCATCCATGTTGTACCATGTATCAGTACTTCATTCCTTTTTGTAGTTGAAAAATATTCTATTGTATAGATATATGACATTTTTATCCATTCATCAACTGATGGACATTCAGGTTGTTTCCACCTTTGGGCTATTAATGATTGATGCTGCTATAAATATTTGGTTTTTGTATGGACATAACTGTCAACAATTTTCCTTGGTTGTTTTCTTCTCAGTGTTGCTACTGTGCCCATTTTGATAACTAATTATCATGTAGTCAGTATATGCTCTTATGGCAAAAATGAGGTATATATTAATAAACCACTATATCGTAAACATTTTTATGCCTTGGACAATACTTGGAAATATTAACTTTCATTATGGCGTATGTAACTTTTGTATTGCAATGAATGTATGGAATGTGACACATAATTATAATTGTCTCACCTCTCTGTTAGCAAGAGCAGAGAAACCCCAGAGATGCATGATTGACTAGATATCTGCATCCAAATGAGATTCATAAATTTTAAAGCAGAGCTTTTAGAAATATCTGTCATATCTACTTCCTTCTACTGTTATCCTAATTATGAGTATTTGAAATAAAGATATTGTGTGATATGATTCATATCCCATCAGAAATGTTAGTTCCCTTCATGATTCTGTGACATATGTGTTACATAGTTTAGAACAATTCTGATGAAAATGTTAAAAATGTATAAATTTCTCTCCCCACTCCTTTTTTTTTTTTTTTAAATAACACCACTGAAATGTAATAATGCCTAGGAGCCAAAACAACATATAAGCCTGTAGCAATCCTCAGTCTTATAAGCAACATTCATTATAACTTCAACAAATACTCCAGTTAATCTTGACACCTCAACTCCAGCTAAAATTGGTCTAAATATTTTTAATAAGCAGAGCATTTATCACCCTATGGACTACAGATTCTTGGAAATAAACCAAAAATCACAATTTCTTAAGTTCCCTTACCTTTCTTAGTTACTCCCCATCATTTTCATATATTCCCAGAAATTAGTTTTATTATTAACTTCACATAAGCCCCCAATCAGTAGCTGAATGATAATTAAATTACAAACATAACAAATTAAAAATCAGTATTTTTTTCCATTTTAAGTAAAAAAGATAGGTTTTGAATAAACACCTTGTCAATATCCAACAGAAATTCGAATTAAAATAGCTATCATGTAATTTAGACCAAAAAAAAGTTTGATTTCAAATGAGTTAACATGTCTTAAGTCATAGCCATAATCATTATGTAGTTCATTGCTTAAAAGGCAGCATAATCTAGGATAAAAATGTTCTCAATTACTTTTTTTTACTGAATATAATTCTTACTAAATTTTTTTGGAAAGAAAAACAGAACCACTAGGCTAAGATGCCTTGCCCTCCTCAATGTTGGGCTCTTCTGTCCCTCTTATTATACTGGCCAGGAATTAGCATCTAGCAACTTTAATTCACTAATTCACCCATTTATTTATTCATAGAACATATGAAACATCTGTTATGTAGCTGCTGAGTTTTATTAAACCATTTTTTTAAATTATGGAGAATGAAGGCTCATAATACAGACTGATATCCTTGATGCTCCCTAGGAGTTTATCCTGTTAACCCTTCATTTTACAATTTTAATATAAATTAAGAGGAGGAAACTATAAAATATTTTATGAACTATAGGAGATAGGAATAACTGTAAGACAAAATATGCAAGAGAAGAAATAAATATGTGATGTTTTCACAAATAAAAATGATAATGATCACTGCTATCAGGCTCCCAAGTGAATGAGAGATTTTTCAGCGTAAACTTCAGCTCAGATCTAATGCTGGCTCAACTACTATTTCCATATTTTTTCTTCTTGTCATTCTCACATTTCCTCAAACATGCCATTGATCTTTTAACAGAACGTTTGACTAATCAAATGCCTATTTAATAAGCACCCATTTTGTGATCGTCACTATAGAATCAGAAAAAAAAAAAGGAAAAATTTCTCACAAATGATTGGAAGACTGGAATGTATATGCAATAATGGTATATTAAATAGTGTATAAACTGTACTGTAGTGGGCTGTAGGATGGCCACCAAAAATATATGCCACATCCTAATTCACAGAACCTGTCAATATTATCTTATATGATAAAGAGTGATTATTACCTTATATGGCAAAATATGTGATTCATCAAGGATTTTGGAAGGAATTGATTATCCAGATATGCCCTAAATCCAATGACATATGTTCTTATAACCATGATGCAGGGGGAGATTTGATAGATAAGAGTAGAAGGTAATGTAGCTACAGAGGCAGATAAAGCAGTGATGCAGTTTCAAGTCAAGTAACACCTGGAACCATCAGAAGCTGAGAGGCAAGAAATGGATTCTCCCGCACAGAACCCTCAGAGAGAAAGGACATGGCCCTGCCACAGTTTGGCCTCCAGAACTATCAGAGATTAATTTCCCATTTTTCTAAATCACCAAGTTTGTGATAATTTGTTTACAGCAGCTCAGGTGTATATATGTATGTGTGTGTGTATGTACACACACACACACTAGAATTACATATATAACATATAATGTGTATACATATATACACATTCATGCACATATTAGAATTACATATATGACATATAACATATGCATGTGTGTAAGAGTGTGTCTGTGTGAGTATAGTAAAGAAAAAGCAATTCAAAGGCATGTATAAGGAAAGACTGGCTCTCATTAAATCACTTGGATTTGAACACAAATGTCACCTCTCCTATTTTCTTCCATTCTCTGTTTTATATCTCCCTGTTTAATAATGTTGGTATCAGTTACCTTTGAAAATTATTTTTCTATTTGTTTTCTGTTTGCCTGTTGTTTATTTGTACATTTTCTGTGTCTCACCAAGACAATGCAAGCCCTATTAAGGCAAAGAAAACAAAGAACTTATCTTTCATATACCAAGTGCTAAATAAATGTTGAATAAATGAAATAAATGAAGAAGGTTGATGGGAAAGAAGAACCTTATTGGACTACTTTTTATGAAGACACAAATATGAAGATACTATTCTTAATTTATCCATTGGATTAATTGAATAACCTATTTCAGTATAAAATATTAAAATGATACTTTAGTTGTTTACCTCTTTCTAAGAAAAAGTACTTCTTTCTCCCATTTTTCCTATTCCTTGTAAGGATCTATTGTTTAATTACCTGTGCTGGAAATTTATCTTATTTCTTTTTCTCTCTTAAATCATCATCAATCATCAAATTGATTGCCAAGTTTTAAAAAAATTATCTAAAACACCAATGCATATAGTATGATTCTCATTTGGAAAAAAGCAAATAATTCTCAACATATGGACACACATGCTTGCATATTTTTACTCGAATAGAGATAACACAGTGTAAAGATACACACTAGGGGGATTAAAAATCAATTAACTCCAGGACACAAGAGAGCTTTGTCTGTATGTGTGTGTGCATGCTGGAAAAAAGAGGAAGAAAATGGTGTTTCACATTTATATTTTTTGTATTGTATTTCAATTGTTAAAATATGCACACATTATTTCTATAACTTGAAAATCAAATAAAGAAAATTTTAAAACAAAAATCTTGTCTGTTCTTTTAAATTTCATTTTCATTCAGGCTACCACCATCTTAATTCAACCTAAAGTTACTTCATCCTTGAACTAATATACAGTTGTTCTCTCCTCCTTCAACATCTTCCCATTTCAGTCCACCCTACATAGTTCTTAGATTTATCTTCATATAACTCAACTTAAAAACCTATAATCTCTCTCTTGAGACTACAGAATTATTAACGAAGGCTCATATAACATCCATAATATTCAAAATGAGGCTCTTTTTAACTTTTCTATTACTTTCCTATCCTTTATAGAAAAATGGAACTGTCTGTGCACAAAATAAAGCTGATCATTTTACTTTACCAAAGTTATACCTCCTATGTTATCTCTACCAATAAAGACATCATAGATTTATCCATCCATAATTATCTAAGCAGAAAAAAGTCATTTGATATTGAAACAAAATTACATATTTATCTTAAAACACTCATGCTTTTTAATAACGATACTTGTAAACTTACCTTTTTAAAAGCAATTGCAAATTTTGCTACTACTTTACAAAGTTTCCCCCTATATGAGCTCATTTAATCCTGACTATAACTGTGTTAGATATAATTGTTATTAAAGCCCACAAGCAAATTGATTTGACCAAAATCATGCATTTGGTAAGTTATAAAACCAGCACTTGAAGATCAGTTTCCGACTACAAAATGTGGAGTCTTGTTCCATTAAACAACAATTGCCTCTCATCCTGCCCAGTTCATTCAATTTGACTGCAAATTCTCTGATAGAACTCTTGGCTTTATCTTTTTTAACTTCAAAGGTAAATGACAAAATACTTTGAAACAGAACTTCAATAAATATTTAACTAAATGATTTGTCATTCAGATAAATGATGTGATTTTAGACATTACCAGAAAATATGGTCACAACACTTAGACAAATTTTCAATCAGTTGGATAAATATACACAAACACAACTCTGTTCTAAAAAGTTTTTGATAGATTAAAAGAATGGACTTAAATTTAATAGAATAATATCAAAGTTTTGTAGTTAGTTCCAAAACAGCAATCACTGAAATAGAGATAAAATGATGTGTGATAAATGTTTAAGATTATTTCATTTAATATATACGTATGTATACAGTTGATTCTAGTTACTCATGGTAGTCGGTAGGCATGTTCTATAAAGTTGCTGGAAACACTAAATTAGTGACTATTAAACCACTGCTCCTAGATAAAATACAGATTCTTGTGAGCTTCTGGTCACACTTCCACCAACTGATCAATACATAACCTCGTTTTATGTGTGTTTCTGTTTAAAGACAACTTATATTATCATTGACTATTATTATATATAATGATATATTACTGACCTTTTAACATTAAAATCATGCCAACAGCAGTATAACACATGCCTGAATAAAACTAATCTAACAAATATTTTCTCCATAAGACCCAAAGCAAACTTCTTTTGATTAAGAACACCAGATAGCACTTCGGTACTATGCTTAGGGGGTCATTTGAAAAAGTTAAATCACCAACAAAAAAACACCAATGTGGAAATGTGACATTATGTAGACCATGAAAAGGATACTTGTTTACAGTATGAGAGCTGAAATAAGAAGGCAGAGCCTCACTTTGTTGACCTTATTCAGCCGGGAACTTGCAATTGGGCGATGCAAATTTTCACTGGTATGCACCTGTTCATGAATGACATACAGTGAAAGCACATGAGTACTGATTTGGGGTTACAAGTACATTTTAGCCAGCAGGTGAATAGGCAAATACAGAATCTGCCAATAACAGGGATTGGCTGTACACATACATGTAATTTTAGTCTACTTTTCTTTAAACAAATTCGTGTTTTCTTATTAATGTAAAATCCAGGAAAGCACACAGGTTCACAATTGTCTTTTTTTTTGGCTAGTAGGGTATTTAAGAGGTAGTGATTACTGTCTTACAAATTAGATGTTGAGGGGGTTCCACTGTTTCTGGAGTCTGATGAAAATTATGGCACTTCATCCTCAGAAAATACGTTCATGAAAATAATATTTTGCACAGAATTTCAGGTAGTTCAGGGAGATTTAAGGCATACATAATCACACAATTGTAAGTTTCCTTGACTTAGAAAACTGCACTCCATTCTAGTAAACACATTTCTAAAATATAAAAATACAAATGAAAATGAATATAGGATAAAATGAAAACTAAAAGCTACATAACATAGCTCAAAAAAGTGGGGAGAGTTAAACTGGAGACTTTTTGTAATACAGCATTTATACCAAAGACTAGCATATGGAAGGTACTTTCTTCATTTCCATGTAAGAATTCATAGGACAGAATAAGAATTAATGGGGGTGGCGGGGCTGGGTGGCTCAGTCAGTTGAACATCTGCCTTTGGCTTTCTCATGGTTCTGGGATCAAGCCCCACCTCAGGCTCCCTGCTAGGTGGGGAAGCCACATTGGGCTCCCTGCTCCTTTCTCCTGCTTGTGGTTTCTGGCTCTCTCTGTCAAATGAATAAATAAAAATCTTAAAAAAAAAAAAAAAAGAATTAATGGTGGGGGAAAGCTACAAAAGACTATAAAATGTCATCTTTTGCCAACAGAATTATCCAAACATGATTGAACTGCCTCATACTGTAGATTACCTAGCATACCAGTCTCTGAGGTCTTTAATAAAAATGAATATTTGTTGGAGATACTGAAGGTGTTCAAACATTACATGATATTTAGACAAGATGCTTAAGGCTAAGAATTTAGAATCAGATTCTAAAATTAATGAATATTAAATTTTATTTTTTAAATCAAATACTGATAAGCAAAAAAATATTTCAAAAGTAAAATAATGTCTTTCCCTTAGGAAAATGAAAACTTAAAATAATGAGTTAGTGCTTTAAACTTGATTTTTGAAATGGTTGTATAACATAAATAAGTTTTGTGTAAGGAGAAATTTGGGAATAGAATACTTCTAGGCCCAGTAAAAACTCTCTTTTACTATAGTTACATCCAAATAAACTATTTATTTTTAAAATAAATAATACAAAGCAACTTACAATTAAAAATTTACTAAATCAGAGCCCACAGCTTAACTTAAAGATATTTTTCATTGTATAAATGGGTAAGAATAATACCGTTAGTTACAAAAGTCTTTGTTTCTAAATTTCTCAACATCAATTTTGTGTTTAAAAATTATTTTGTAGCTTATTTCCAAAGTGAATTTCACTTTCGTTTTTGATTTTCTTAAGTTTTTCTGTAACTCGCAATAGAACAATCATGAAATACTAGTTTCAGAATGCAATAGACATTCAATAAATGAAGTGTATCTGATTTTTACTGAACACTGATAGAGTAGTCCAACTATTTGTGTTGATTTCCTCACTGATTGGCAGCTGGGGATTGAGATGAAGAAAAATGTCCTGAAAAACTATAACATGGAGGGCGCCTGGGTGGCTCAGTTGGTTGAGCGACTGCCTTCGGCTCAGGTCATGATCCTGGAGTCCTGGGATCGAGTCCCGCATCGGGCTCCCTGCTCAGCAGGAAGTCTGCTTCTCCCTCTCCCCCCTCTGTGCTCTCTCTCTTTCTCAAATAAATAAATACAATCTTTTAAAAAAAAAAGAAACTATAACATGGATTGTCAGTCAGTAGGAAAACAAATATGTCCCCTGAAAACTTTATCCAAAAAGTTTTTCTGAGCACAGTTCTGCTTAAAGATATTCAAACCATGAATCAAAACATCAGGTGATCTGAGATAGAATTTAAAAACAGAACATAAAATCATAATGATGAAAACACATTTCAAAGTTATTTTCTAGTAATTCTAGGTCATTACAATCTAAGAGGATAGCAGATCAAGATTATTATAAATTTGTTGTACAACAATAAGGAAAAATTTTATATATTTTAAAAATATTACTGTCCCTCCTCTACATAAGTATACCAAAAACCCTTCAGCATCAGAGGCAAATGTGAGAGCATATTTTATAACTTATCTACTGCTTTTATGAAATGTATCCTTTTCACACTTACTAAAATCATAAGAAAAGTATTGTGCATTTCTTTATTTCATCAGGGAGAGAGTTGAGAGAAGGTGGCAGTTTTGCAAAAGTTGTCATTCTAATACTTAAATGAGCACTACTGTGTTATGCAATAGAATGTATGTCCTTTGGGTAAAATTATCCAGAGAAAATACAGTTAAAAGAATTGTGGAAGTTATCAGAAAATAATGAATTATTTCATTCATTCCATTTTTCTTTCAATATGTCTACTGAGGATCTGCTTCCAAGATTACTTATATGGCTGTTGCAGGATACAATTTCTTTTGGTTTTTTGGTCTGAAGGCCTAACTTCCTACCTGATTGTTGGCCAGGGGCTGTCCTTAGTTTTCTACAGTATTGCCTTCCTCAGATATTGTGATTTATAAGAAATATATCAGATGACCAAAATATATATATATATATTTTAAAGATTTTTATTTATTTTTTGACAGAGAGAGAGAGACAGCGAGAGGGAACACAAGCAGGGGGAATGGGAGAGGGAGAAGCAGGCTTCCCTGCCGAGCAAGGAACCTGATGCGGGGCTCGATCCCAAGACCCTGGGATCATGACCTGAGCCGAAGGCAGACGCTAAATGGCTGAGCCACCCAGGCGCCCCTGATGATGAAAATATATTTCACTTATATTTTTACGTCAAGTCTCCAGCTTACAGCTCCCAAGACCCTTGGAATTTACTGGAAGATAAGAGCTATGGAAGTATCTTCTTTTAATGATATTTGATCTCTTATTCTCAGTTCCTAAAAAGCTCCAGAACCATAAAGGTGAAATGGATATCTTTTTAATTCATAAAGCCCCTATCAACCACAACTGAGTTTATGTTAATGAGATGACTTTTCGAAATCTAGAGAAGGTAGGGGGTGTGGGGGTTGGTTGGTTAAATTCCAACCAATTTCGAGGGAGGCCAGAGGGGCCGGAGGTTGAATCAATCACCAGTGGCCATGTTTTAAGCAATGATTTAATGTCTATGTAATGAAGCCTCTATAAAAAAAAAAAAAAATAAGGGGGTTCAGAGGACTTACAGATCAGTGAACCAGAACACTTCCACATACCACCACACTGCCCCAAACTTCACAAGAACAAAAACTCCTTTTTGGGGTACCTCACCTATTTATCTCTTCACCTGGCTGTTGACTGTACCCATTAATATCCTTTGTAATAAACCAGTAATCTAGTGACTAAACTGGTTTCCTGAATACTGTGAGCCCCTCTAGCAAATTAACTGAACCTAAGAAGGGTTTGTGGGAATCTCTGATAGCCAGTAGGTCAGAAATACAAGTAGCAACCTGAATTTCACCTGACATCTGCAGTGAGGGACAGTGTTGTGGGACTGAGTTCTTAACCTGCGGAATCTGATGCTCTCTCCTGGTAGACAGTGTCAGAATTGAGTTGAACTGTAGGACACCCAGCTTGTATCTGAGAATTTCTTGGTGATGTGGGAACACCCCCCCACCCCACTCCCTGCACCCACACATTGGAGTTGGTGATTAGGACACTTACCTTCCTGCAGGAACACCGACAACATTGATGCCGTCTTTGGCCCTCCATCTCGTGCTCCCATTTAGTGCACAGATGGGGCTACTTTAAATAACTAGCGATCCCTCTGGTACACAGGTGGAGCCACTTAGATAACTGCCCTCTGACCTTCCCACTGTGCCTCTCACTCCATGAGAGCTGGGGATTAAGTTGTGAAAAATGGAGGGTGGAGAATAGCTGCATAATGTCCTGGATCAACTGCCCAAGTCAGTGAGTGACCTTGAATAAAACTATGTAAACTATAGGGAGTGACTTTGTTTTTCAGTATTAAAGTGCTTTCTCCGTTTGGAAGATACATTACTGAACCTCCTCCGCCTTCTAACACTTCTCAACATGGCAATTTGCTTCATGAAAGCAAGAAAGAAAAAAAAAATAAGTGCTAGCAAGATGGAAGTCAGTATTTCTTATAGTCTAATCACAGAAGAGATATCCACTGCAGTTGAGATTGTCTAAGAAGTATTTAGAAGCTACCCAGCAAACTATGCATCCAATAAGTAAGACCTGAGTGGCTATTATACCCCGGGGCATTGTTTTAGGTGTTGGAGATACAGTGGTAGGCAAGACAGAACAAGCACTTTGCTTCATAGAACTTAGTTTCTCCAATAGGAGTAATATGTCATATTTCTGTTTTAAAGTCATCCATCTGGGCAGGACAAAAGAATGATTAAAGGAAGGCATTAGAGACCAACTGGATGGCTATAGTAATCCAGATGAAAAAAGCTGACGGTGAGGTAGAGAATTTAGATTAGAACAATGTATAGCCTTGAACAATTGGTGTCACTACCAAAATAGGAAATGTCTAAAGGGATGGAAGGTAAAAGGAATGAATCATTTGAATTTGTTCAATTTGAAAAATGTGCGGATGTCAACATAGAAAGTGCCCTAGGAAATTAATTTCAGAATTTCTGGAGTTCTAATCTACGTAACACTCTGGAAATCACATCATATAATGTCTGCTTCCTAATATGTCCACAAAAGTTTGTTAACATACCTTTATTCAAAGCTTATCTTGTATTCTATCTCTTTTTTTGGGGGGGTGTTTTGTTTCTATTCCTTATACCTCTCCCTAACCCACATTCACCAATGCACCCGCAATACTGGATTCAATATATGTTCTCCTAAAATACTTCCCACGATTGGTTTACATAGTAAAAATCTACATGTGTATAAAAAACACCCTTCTAAACTACCTTCCATAAATGGGTTTTCCACCTATCTACCTATTCTTAAAAATACGATTTGGGTTTCAGAGTGTATACATTGAAATATGCTTTAATAGTATCCTAATTGTCTATTTTTTTCATTTAATAATATAAGGCCTCCGTGTGTACATCTAGTTCATTACTTCTAACTGCTGCATACATTTTAATCAAGTATATATACTCATTTTACTTTTCCATTTCTCTATAATGAATGAATACCTCTCTCTAATCTTATCAATATGATCTTTTGGTGCATGCCTTAAATGTGACTCCTTATGAATGTGTCCCATAGGTTTACTGGGTTAAATACTTTGTAATAAAATTACTAGTGTATAGCATATACAAACACTTCACTTTAAAGGTATTTCCAAAGAGCTCTTTTGCAATTGCTTATGCTCTCACCAGCACCAGAAATTATGTCGCTTATTAATGTTTGCTATCTGATGGATATACAGTGTTATCTCATTGTATTTAAACTTGTATTTCTCAAATATAATGACACTGTGTCTCTGTTTATAACTTACTTACTAACTAACTTCCTTACTAAAAATGTTTTTCTTCCTTTTTGGCAGCAAGAGCTGACGAATATATATCATATGTGTATCTTCAATTTTAGCAAGTAATATGTTTTCTAAAGCAGTGCCATCTCGATAAACTCCCACAACAGTGTATTAGTCCACATCTTACTAAGATTCTCCCCTAGCCCCTGGCCAATCTTTCATTCACAGCTCTCTGTGTTTACATACAAAACACATACACACACACAGATGTACTCTGGGTATCACACATCCACACATCTATACACCAAGGGGATAAAACCATTTCTAGAATACTTGTAGATTTCTTGTAGTCTGTGTGTGTGTGTGCGCACGCACACACACATGCATGGAGACATGCATGTGCATGTGAGAGAGGGAAACAAAAAGAGAGTTATCAACATATGTCATCTTCAGGATTCTGGTGGTTTCAGGGAAGGAAGCCAGAAACCTACGCTGGTTTTCCATCTATTTGGAAAAAAAAAAAATAGTACAAAGTTTACACATCAGTTCTTTTTATCGTTTAATACTTTATAAATGTGAAGTACTTTCACTCATCAAGATGATGATTTCTCTAAGTAAATAATGCTACAACTTAAAAATTCCTTCCTCCAAATACATTCCTTCTAAAACCAAGTAGAATCACTGTAGGCACTGTACTCAAGGCAATTTTTTCCTTTAATATTTACTGATGCATGTATACAAAACATGTGTAACAAAATGATGGCTTGTTTCAGCTTTCTTGTTTACATTTTCTAACATATAGCCACAAAATATTTTGCTAAAAGTATAAAATATATGCAAATTTTAAAATATGTATTTGGAAATCTCAGTGTGATAATGAGAATTGCCTTCTGAAACATTCATTCTAGGAGCTATGTTTGTAGATTTAAATATGTCAGAGGGGAATACCTTGGAAGCAATTTGACTCATCATTTTGAACTGACACTTTCTTTTTCTGACCTAGGATGTGCACTTTGTTCTTATTTGTAGCCTTTCCACATTCATTTGCATTTAGCAACCTTGATTCCAATGGTTGTTATTGCTACTTGTGATTTCTAACAGTGTAGTCCCCCCAGGGTCATTCTGCCAACAGATCTAGATGCTTCTTTCAGTGGTACAAAGTCACACATCAGGGGTGACAGTTAACAGAGAATGACCCCGCTGTGTTTGCTCTTAACAAAGCAGGAAGACTTGTGCTTATTATACTCTATCTCATTGCTAGGAGGCAGTGTTATTCTATTTGCTTAAAATTACCTTGCAAAGATTCATTCAAATTCTTTGTTAATCCAAGAGAAGTGAATAAGTAATTTTTATTGTACGTGCTTACTGTAGAGACTTTTTGTGTGATTTACAAAACATTTTTATTATATCCTTCTATAAAAAGTTTTCTAAGATTGGTTCCCAGTGAGGAAATCACCTAAACACAATAGTTCCAAGATAATATTGTTGGTACAAAAATTTTAAATGCAGTATATTATAAAATTATATAATTAACTTGTTTTCAAGAAATTATTTTGAAATCTTCTGTCTCCACATATGCTAAAATTGTGTGCGTTCTATGGATATGGCAGAAACAATTCCCTTGGAGTTTTTTTTGTTTGTTATTTGTTTTTTCATAAAATTTGAGTTAAAATAAAAATATGAGCTTTGAATACTTTTCTAACACTGATACATACATAATGGACTATTTAGAAAATGTTGAAGATATTAATTTGTCTTACTTTTGCATACCTGTTGGAATTGCTAAATGAGAACTATCAGAAGATGGCAATTTTGAATATGTGAGAATGCACAGAAATTCATTAGGAGGAGGAATTTTAATTCTCTGGGTAAAAAAAAAAATGAGTGAAAATGATAAGAAGCCAATAGTGCTATCTTTTTTTTTCCCTCTATTTACTTATATTTTCTTTCTTTTTTTTTCTTGTTTGGAATTTTGGAATTACTAAAGAACAGGAAAAAGCCAAGACTCTAACCTGGTTCACATTTACTATGAAAACTGGAATAAGAAGACCCATATACAACTGATCAAGAATAAAAAGAAATATCCAATGGGTTTTAACATGTGGCAATCTATTGTTCCCCTGGCAAGGGCCCAGTTGGGGGTCTAGGATGCACAGGGCTGAGAGCATAGCTCCTATGGGTGGAGAAAGCAAAGAATGAAATTATTTCATAGTTTGATATTCCTTCTTTTCAGGTTAAATAAAAATAATAAAATTTATCCAATAAAGATAAAGCAGATAAAACTTAAATTTTCTTTGCATATGGCTATCAATTACATTAAAATGAAAACAGAATAAAAATGAGTTCTTGACATTGTAACCTAAAGTACTCTAAGAGAAAATAAGTATTATAGGCTTCAAAATGGATGTATTTATCTACCATGTAATTAGATATATATAAACACATTGACCAAATATTTTTGATAAATTGGCCATTTTGCATGTTTGAAAAATTTTGGTAAATTAATAAAATAGTGGAATGCTTGAAATTACCCTATGAAGGAGGGCTATAATGAAGGCTATAATGAAGATATGTAGGCAGAAACTTGAGGATTAACAGATTTCTTATTTCAGAGATAGAATAGTTACTTATGTGGGTCATTGCCCTTATTAAATCAAAAGCTCCTTGAGGTTAAATGGAATAATATCAATGAGCACAATATTTTGTGAACAACATTTAGTCAAAACATTGATTGAATGAATGAAGAAATGTTAGGAACCTTGGCAGGACTATTTATGTTTTTGACGCAATAGGACAAAAAGGTATGGGAGAAAAATACAAAGGAGAAAGAGAAGTTAACAGATGAAAGAACATCGAAGTGAGTAAAAATGTAGTTGAATCACAAATAAGCTAAAGCATGAGAAGAAATAATAAAAGAGTATGATTATTTAATATCAGAATCAATCTATCTACAACAATGTTTTGTGATGTGAAACAAGGCTTTTATTTTATTTTATTTTTATTTTATTTTTTTAAAGATTTTATTTATTTGACAGAGAGAGACACAGCAAGAGAGGGAACACAAGCAGGGGAGTGGGAGAGGGAGAAGCAGGCTTCCCGCTGAGCAGGGAGCCTGATGTGGGGCTCTATCCCAGGACACTGGGATCATGACCTGAGCCGAAGGCAGACGCTTAAGGACTGAGCCACTCAGGCACCCCTGAAACAAGGCTTTTAAAATGGGTCCTTTCTTTCCAGGTTTTGACAAAGTGAGGCCAACAAAGTTCAAAGTAGACATTGAAAAATTGATTAAATGGCTATTTAAAAATAACTAAAGATTTTTATTTATTCATTAGAGAGAGAGAGAGCAAGTGGGGTGAGGGGCAGAGGGAGAAGCAGACACCCCGCTGAGCATGGAGCCCGATGCCTGGCCTGATCGCAGGACCCTGAGATCATGACCTGAGCTGAAGTCAGAGGTTTAATCAACTGAGCCACCCAGGCGCCCTGAGGATGATTTTTTTTTGGAGAGAACTATTGGCAATCGGCTGTGATTCCCGAACTCCAGAAGGGAAAGATATACTTCTTTCACTTTAAGACAAGGGAGAGGAGAATTGTGAGGTCCACATTGTAAGACTCTGGTAGGGGTTTTCATACTAAACAAGATATGAGAAAACAGAAAAACAATGTCTATGTAAATGTCTGAGAAATCTAAAGGACAAGATTAATTATAGTTTGGGAATTACCTATGCTCAGGCGGCCAGTGAGGGCTTACAGTAAACTTTTATATGCCCGGGGCTACAAAAAGTGTGGCACATGACTAGCCAACATAGAAACTTAGTAATTCTGGTGAAAATTTAAATACTTAGAAGAATGGACACCACAGGAGTGAGTTGGGCTGTTGATGTCTTCAACAATGCAAAGAAGTGCCCAAAAGAAAAAGAGTGAAATATATTCCAAGTTCAAAGAGCAAAGATTATAGATGACCACGATGTTATCAGTCTAGGACACATTTGTTTCTAAATTTCTTCTTTTGACTCCCACTACTCCAATTTGGCAAGCTTCAGAAACTGAAGGTAACTACCTGGATGAAGAGGAACAGAAACAGGAAAGATGACAGAGACATAAAGTAGAAGCCAAACACACACTATCTTGCCTGGAAAAGGCGGGAGACTAAGAAGAGAAGAGTGACTTTAACTACAAATCTCAGAGCTTTGACTATTATAAAGGAACTGATCTAGTGATTAAATTGAACCCAAATTTTATCATCTGTATTAATTTCCTATCATTACCGTAACACATTACTGCAAATTTAGTGACTTAACCAACATAAACTTTTTATTTTACAATTCTATGGGTCAAAAGTTCAATACAGGTCTCACTGGGTTACAATCAAGATGTTGACAGGGCTGTGTTTCTTTCAGGAGGCTCTAAAATAATCCATTTCCTTATCTTTTTCCGGCTTCTAGAGCCCACACATTTCCTTGACTCATTGTCCCTTTCCTTCATCTTCAGAATCAGCAATGTTGCATCTCTCAGACCATTTTTCCACAGTCAGGAAAAGTCCCCAATTTTAAGAATCCATGTGATTATAGTGGGCCTACCTAGATAATCCAGGATAATCTTCCTATGTAAAAGTTTTCAATTTAATCACATTTGCAAAGCCCTGTTTGCCATGCAAGGTAACATATTAACAGGTTCCCAAATTAGGACTTGGGTACCACATCATCTAAGAGAGAGAAAAATATCTCTGGGGCAAATCTGTCCCAGAAAAAATTTAAATAGTTTTTACTTAAAACTATTTAACTATTAAACTATTTGGTGTGAGACAAAATAAACTTGCTTTATAAATAAATGCCATAAATACTATTTGGGCAATGTATCAGATAATTATAATTCAAAGTTTTGTACTAATTAATTTAGTTGTGTTATCAATCATTATAATTTTTCTTTTTAAAACTGGGTACTGGGACAAGAATGTACACAATGAAGTATTCCAAGGCATTGAGGTTGAGAGGTCAAGAAGCTTCAGAAGCTATGAAATCAGAGGGGATGTGCAAACATGCCAGTTAACAGAAAATCTGGGATTGGTATGCTAAGGAACACAGCCTGAAGAGAACACCAAGGGGAAAAGAAAATCAAGGGCTGGAGGAAGTTATTAAAGGTAGGAATATGAAGCAAAGGGTCAAGGTTTCTGGAAAATGAAAATTTCAGGAAGCAACAAACTACTCACAGGAATAGGGTGGATAAATAAGGAGGAAGAAGTTGGGAACAAGACATGTTATCCCTGAATGTCTTCTAAAGATCTCTAAATGCCACTTCAATGGGTAGCCACCCTCACATTGGCCTTTGTACATACAAGTGTTGGCAAAAACAGTAAATGATGAAGGCTCAGCTCAACTCCCCCTTATTTTATAAGACACTATGGATGTCATCCAACCAACAAGCCAAACAGGTTATTAGGATTAATGTATTTATTCAAATTATCCTAGAGATCTGTAGGTTAAGTACTTTATAAACTTATCAAGTAACACATATTATAAAATGAGATATTTGATAGTTTACTATAGCATTAGTTTAATATAATGTTGATCTTTGCTCTTCGAATAAAGCACTGACACTAAATCAGCATTTGGATGTATACAGATGCCTTAACTTTTCACTTTATAAAATGAAAGGTATCATGAGAGACGATGGACTCTGAAAAACAAACTGAGGGTTCTAGAGGGGAGGGGGGTGGGAGGATGGGTTAGCCTGGTGGTGGGTATTGAGGAGGGCACGTTCTTCATGGAGCACTGGGTGTTATGCACAAACAATGAATCATGGAACACTTTATCTAAAACTAATGATGTAATGTATGGGGATTAACATAAGAATAAAAAAAATACATAAAAAAAATTTACTATGAAAATCTAAAAAAAAAAAAAAAAATGAAAGGTATCATTTACTTTCCTAAATTCCTAAAATAAGACCAGCAAAGGAATTCAGAGCCACTTACCTCCATATTCAGAGCTCTCTATTTTAGCACCATCACAAGGCAGAATTCATTGGCCCATGACAGGAAGAATACCTTCCCTTCTTCTTTCAAAATGACAATCAAAAATTGATGGGTTCTCACTATTTTTATTCTCTGACACTGGCTAATTATTAACTCTGCAGGAAAAAAAATTAAATTTTAATGTTAATGTCATTGTAAAACACCAGGATCTGTCTCAGCATGATAAGATATAAAGGTTTACGTTGTTTTGGTAAGTTGGCCACCTGTTCAAATGTTAAAAATTTACAGTCTTGGGACGCCTGGGTGTCTCAGCTGATTAAGTGTCTGCCTTGGGCTCAGGTCATGATCCCAGAGTCCTGGGATCGAGTCCTGCATTGCGGTTCCTGCTTGGCAGGGAGCCTGCTTCTCCCTCTGGCTGCCACTCCCCCTGCTTGTGTTCTATCTCTCTGAAAAATAAATAAATAAAATCTTTAAAAAAAAAATTACACAGTCTCTCCAGCCTCACTTGTGTCCATCTTTTATATTGATATATTTATCATAGTCACTGTATTTGTATGGTTTGAAATAGTCCCTCTTTAAGAGGTCTGCTGAATGCATAGTTTAAACTGCAAATGTTACTTAAATCTTTCAAGAATAATTTATATTTTTCAATTTTTTCCATCTGATACCTTGTTAAAAGTGCCACTAAATGATTAACATTTCTTAGAAGGAAGTAGCCTAAAATTGGAATAATCTAAATGTAAAAACATACAGTAACCTCTGGACCACAATTAACACTCAGCATATAACACCACAGCAAACAGAGCACACTGTCAATCACATGCTCCATAATAAACTTTTGAAAAGATATTCTGTGCATTTCTTTTACCTACTAATCTCCATAAAGAAAAGATAGCTAGTTGAATAATTTGAGTAGCCCCTTAAGTAGCTATTTTTATAAAACAATAATATTTTATAAAAACAATCACCGTCTATCAAGCCAAAAGTGTTGTTTTATCATTAAAGATTTCCTGTATTTATTTAAATGAACCACAAGAAAAAGATTATCGCCATGAACCTCATTTCTATTGTTAAGCTGAAAATAAAGAGCTGCAATGAGAAGCAAACAAGCATTTATTTGGGATCAAAGAATTGCAATTCTGGAAGCACGGATTCAGGTAGAAACTCAAGTAGTGTCCTGCTTGTGGAGTGAAAGCAAGGGATTTTTAATAAGGAAAAGGAAAGTGGGGGGTAATTTCATAAGTTAAGAAGACAAAAAAAAAAAACACATTTTTCTATGGGTGTCAAGCTAAACTACTCTGGGTTATACATTGATTGACTACTGATTCTACCTTCAGAAAGTCCACAACCATCAGTCTTGCGATCAGGACATCCATTCTCCCACTGACTTCTCGAGCAATTGCTGAAAACAGTTGCCATTTTGCCCAGTCCAAAGGTTTTTACTCAGTTCAGAGATGGGGAAGGCAGTTTCTCTGCAGTGGCAGGTACAGCTCCACTTAAAAATGGTCCATTCGGGGATGCCTGGGTGGCTCAGTCGTTAAGCAGCTGCCTTCGGCTCAGGTCATGATCCCAGGGTCCTGGGATCGAGCCCCACATCGGGCTCCCCACTCAGCGGGAAGCCTGCTTCTCCCTCTCTCACTCCCCCTGCTTGTGTTCCTGCTCTCGCTGTCTCTGTCAAATAAATAAATAAAATCTTAAAAAAAAAAAATCTTAAAAAAAAATGGTTCCCTTCATGGCAATTTTTCACATAATTAATACATTTATTTAGATATGAGAAGATATAATTACAAGTAGGGTTCTAGCTCAAAGACACTTTTCTTATGAGACACTGTTTTAATATTTAACTTGTTTAAAATTTTATTGTATGTAAACTAGTCATAGAGGAACTATGGATCAATATTTAAAAATAGGAGCTAAATCCTTTGCTCTCAAGTAGCTTATAATTTAGATAAGGTTTTATCTTCATGGATATAAAAAATTATCCAGCGACCTTTGTTTTGAAAACAGACCCTCTCCAAAAAAATGCGTTATTTTACAGAAAGTGAATCATGTTAAGAAATGCTGAGTAGAGGGGCGTCGGGGTGGCTCAGTCGTTGAGCATCTGCCTTCGACTCAGGTCATGATCCCAGGGTCCTGGGATCCAGCCCCATATCGGGCTCCCTGCTTCTCCTTCTCCCACTCCCCATGCTTGTGTTCCCTCTCTAGCTGTCGCTCTCTCTGTGTCAAATAAGTAAATAAAATCTTTAAAAAAAAAAAAAGAAAGAAATGCTGAGTAGACTTTGATGATGAGACTGAGGAGACTCTTGTAGGATTAAGGGAAGGATAACTGAAGGATAAAGTTTTGTGTTAGATTTAAATATTAATTAATCATTTAATCAGCAAACATTTATTACAACTCTCCATGTGTCAGACAGTTTTCTTCACATTGGAGATGTAGCCACGAACAAGACGGACATGGACTATGCCCTTATTGAAGTTAGAATAATAAAGCTCTCATAAATGCAGTGATAGGAGAAGTGCAGGTTGCTATAAGATTGCCTACCCAGGGTAAATTTCCCAAGCCAGACAGTGATGGAAACTTTTAAGGAATGGTAATAATAATATAAAATTATAATAATAGTAGTAAAGGTTGTAATAGCCAAAATTGTTTAAGCACACACCCTATACAAAGTACTTTTGTATGTACTTTATAGGTATAAAAGGAAAAACTACTGGAGCGCTTGGGTGGCTCAGTTGGTTAAGCAACTGCCTTCGGCTCAGGTCATGATCCTGGAGTCCTGGGATCGAGTCCCACATCGGGCTCCCTGCTCAGCAAGGAGTCTGCTTCTCCCTCTGACCCTCCTCCCTCATGCTCTCTGTCTCTCATTCTCTCTCTCTCAAATAAATAAAATCTTAAAAAAAAAAAAAATAAAAAAAAAAAGGAAAAACTACTTGGACATTTGTTAAAGATGGTAAGGCAGACTTTACTCAGTGGGACTATGACAATGGCATTTTGTAATAAGGGGAGAGAGACTGAACTCAACCCCAAATACCATAAGGACAAGGGGAGATTTATAGCCAAGGCGTAGGGTGAAGGTCTGCAGACTGAAAAGTACTCAAAGCAGACCTCAAGGGTAAGAAGATTCTAAGCTCACTTGACAGAGTTTTTGCTGAAGGCCGGCCAGGGTGATAAGATATTGAAGGTGGGGAATAAGGAAAGTGATCCCACATCAAGGGTGGGGATTTTCACTATATTGGCCCAGCAGGATTCTTGCTAAAATTGGACAAAATGCGCTTAGGGCAGAGCCCAAGGGCAAGACCTAGTCAAAAATAGAACTCAGAGGAGCCTGACTAAGGAGGTAAGAGAGTCTTTGTCATAGGTATTAAGACATTTAGTACTCCTAACGCATAAGGCAGCATAAATAATGTCATGCTTACACTGATAAGGGAGTCAGGGAACATCTAGGGTAAGTCAATTGCTAAAGATCACATGGCAAGTAAGTAGGATAGCCTGATCTCAAATCCAAGCTCTCTCTCTGCAGAGCCAATGCTTTTAGTCTTCTACTCCACTGATATTTTCCAAATCAGAGGAACATCATGCACTATCCACTGGAATGGGAGAGAAATATGGCAGTTGCCACACTTTATAATTTTTAGGGTATATTCAGGATTCATTTCCACATTTTTTCATATATCTATATCCATATATTTGTCTGTAACCATCATGATATATAAATGTCTTATAACTTTTTATTATTATAGTATTTTTAAATTACCCCTAAAACTTAACTAAAAAAAAAAAAATCACAAAGTATAGCTGACCCTTGAATAATGCAGGGGCTAGGGATGCTGACTCCCCCAACCCCTTGTAGTCAAAACTCCACATATAACTTTTGGCTCTCCTAATAGACCAACTGTTGACCAGAAGCCTTACCAATAACATTAAGGGTTGATTAGCACATACTTTGTATGTTTTATGTATTATACACTATATTCTTATTGATGAAGGATAGTTGGAAGATAGGCAGGCAGGGACAATCACCCCTCCTACCCACCCCCCAAGAGGAAACCACTCTTAAAAGGATTTTACACCACTCTGGAAGGAGCCCTCCACCCTTTCCCACGTGATAGATAGATGACAAAAACCTGATTGGATGACAGGCATGGAGGGTTAATCAGATTAGAACAGCCCACCAACAAGCCCATAAAACCCCTAGACTTAGAAGCTCCACCGGCAACCCTCTTGGGTCGCCTCCCTCCTCAGGAACTCTGTACTATCACTTTGCTATCGCTCAATAAACCTTGTTTTGCTGCCCACCACTCTGATCTACCTCTTCATTCTTTTTTTAATTTTTTTTATTTTTTTTTATTTTTGTTTTCTTACCTCTTCATTCTTCAAAGTTCTTCGAAGCGGTGTCACACCGTGGGCACCAATGGAGAAAAAAATCCTGTAACATTACAATAAAGTAAGCTAGAAAAGAAGATGTTATTAAGAAAATCGTAAGGAAGAGAAAATGCATTTACAGGACAGTACTGTATTTAGAGGAAAAAAAAAGTGTATAGATGAACCCGCCACAGTTCAAACCCATGTTGTTCAAGGGTCAACTGTATTTATTCCATAAATATATCTTAGTTTTAATAACCATCTTACTATAATTACATAATAAAAGTATTTCCAATTCTTCACTTTGCATTATTTCAAATTTAACACCATTCACTTTTTTAAATGCTATTCCTGAAATTCATGTGATTTCCTAAGGATGGAAATGAATGTGTCATAGTTGCCCTATTTTTTTTAATAAAAGGTTTGTAACAATTGACATTCACTCTCATATGAAAAGGCCCATTTACTTGAATATTATTTTATTTTTTTAAGATTTTATTTATTTATTTATTTATTTGACAGAGAGAGAGAGAAAGAACAACAGGGGGAGCAGCAGAGGGAGAGGGAGAAGCAGACTCCCCACTCAACAGGGAGCCCAATGCAGGACTCCATCCCAGGACCCTGGGATCATGACCTGAGCTGAAGGCAGATGCTTAACAGACTGAACCACGCAGGCACCACTGAGTATTATCTTTTTAACCACTATAATTCTCTTTAAATATTAAAGTTGGTAAATATTGTATATTTATTAAGTTTTATTTTGGTGTGTTGGAACATGTTTGTATGTTTCTTTTTTTTTTTTATTATTAGAGAGAGAATGAGAGGGAGAGTGAATATGAGAGGGGGCAGGGTCAGAGGGAGGAGCAGACTCCCTGCTGAGCAAGGAGCCTGATGTGGGACTCAATCCTGGGACTCCAGGATCATGACCTGAGCCGAAGGCAGTCGCTTAACCAACTGAGACACCCAGGTGCCCCTGTTTGTATGTTTCTAGTTGCTATGGTTTTACCAATCAGTATTTCCTTTTCTGTGAATTGTCCATATTTTTGCTCCATTTTTAAAATTAAGACCTTGGGGCGCCTGGGTGGCTCAGTTGGTTGAGCGACTGCCTTCGGCTCAGGTCATGATCCTGGAGTCCCAGGATCGAGTCCCATATTGGGCTCGCTGCTCAGCAGGGGGTCTGCTTCTCCCTCTGCCCTCTTCCCTCTCGTGCTCTCTGTCTCTCATTCTCTCTCTCTCAAATAAAAAAAAAATAAAAATAAAAATAAAAAATAAAATTAAGACCTTGGTTTTGGTTCACATTTACAGAGTACCTACCATGCTCTAGGCCCGGTGGATAGAATAGCATCATCGTCTCTAACTATGGAGGGGAGGTCATCAGGGAAAGATAGTCACAGTGGAGGGGGATGAGTAGCGGTTATCTCACCTCTAAGATCAACAGATAAAGTGATTTTTAAACTGCTTGGGGGAAGGATGGGACTTAGTCATGAGTTGAGGATACTTTTCATTTAATTAGGAGAGTAGCATGTTTAAAGTCTCCGAAGAGCAGAAACATGGTGATTCCAAGTAATTGTGTGTGACTAAAGCATAAAGTATAGGAGTAGGGTGTGATAAAAAATGAGGATGTAGAGGTAAGCAGAGACCATTTGATGACTGGCTGTGCATTCTACCTTAAACTGCTCATACGCATGCTTATCTGAGTCAACTTTCATTCTATTTCTATTTAAATGTTGCAATTATTGGGGTTCCTGAGTAACTCAGTCAGTTAAGCATCAGACTTTTGATTTCAGCTCAGGTCACAGATCTCAGGATGGTAGGATCGAGCCCAGCCTCGGGCTCACACTGAACCTTGGAGACTGCTTAAGATTCTCTCAGCTTTTCTCTCTGCACCACCCCCCCACCCCTGGCCCACTCATGCACACTTTCTATAAATACATACATACATACATACATACATAAATACATAAATAAAATGCAATCACTTAAAATACTTCCCCAATGCACTTAGTTCTGTTGATCATGTGCTGGACATGCATACATTTTCTTCCTTGTAATCAAATCTGTTCACCTTTCCTCTACCATTTTTTCAATTTTTCTATATTAATTCAACATAGTTTTAAAAAGTAAGTAGATAAGACCATCCTGGACTGGTTTTATTTCTCAATTAACTCATCATATTTGATAAGAAATGCACTTACAATGGAAACTACATATTTGATGGAATAGAATAGCAATGATTATGTTTATTTTAGTAATTATATGTGACCGTATCTAGAGCAGTAATTTCAAGAAATATCCATTGTTCCCAGCAGTATCTTATGAATATTCCATAAGCAATTGGAAATGCCATTTTCCAAGATTTCACAGGTGGTTTGGAAAACCCGTATAAATTGAAAGGTCTCTGTATTTGAATTACAGCTCAGCTGGTGTTACAGCCAGCCTCTTCACAAGTTGAACCACCTGCATTATGTGGGAGTCTGGAGGGTTTCCACAGCATAGGGCCATTTAAAGCTGTTTATACTGCCACCAATTCTCATTATAATAAATGTACCTCATGGTACAATACTTTCATCTAGATCCAAGTTGTCTTTGACACAAAGCCTAGAAAATAATTTGTAGGTAATTTTAGATAATCATCCCCTTACATTATTTACTGTGAGAGATTATTACTATACTTACCAGGGAATTTGAAGAACATGTTGATAATCCTAAATCTAAGTACCAAGAAGCACAGAAATACAGATACTATATTTCAAGTGAAAATAATTTATTCTAGAAAAACCCCTATATGCCTGCAATCATCTCATTCAGGAATATAGCTTTATATTCATTTTTTTTTACCCTTTATTAGTGGCATCTGGTGGCACTACATTAGAATGGGTGGAGGATGTACTGACTTATGATTGTTCTTTTTACAATACTTTTATTTTCTAATATAAGAAGGACGTAAATGCAGAAAAACTTTCATTGAATACCACCACCTAGAATAATAACACTTAGTGTCTCCTTATCAATACTATGTTTTGGACCCTATTTTAGTCATTTTACATATATTAACTCACTTATTATCATAAAAATTCCAATAAGTATATATTATTACTGTCCTCACTTTACATATATAAAAATATTGAGTTCCAGGAATATTATGTAACTATTCCAAGAGAATTCTAAGGGTCAGAGTCAGACTTGAAGCCAGGCACCTGGCTCTCAACTATTATGAAACATGATAGGAACTATGTACTAGGTATATTACACACATGAAGTTACTAAGATCTTACAACATCATGAAACAACTTGTTACCCTTGTGGCAAATGAAGCAACTAAGACTTAGAACAACTTAGTAACATGGTAAATTGAACAGATAGTTGACTACAGAGCAAGCCCCAGACTAATTTGACTATAATGGCCTGTAACACCCTGTGCCCAAACCCCCCTAAAGAGAATTGCACATTCCACGAACTATAATAATTAAGATACTTAAAAATAATAAATTGAAGGGATCGTTGAATCCACTAAATCCTAATTTTATCTAATTCTTTTATTGTTGACTTTGTAAAACTTTTACTAGAACAATAATCAGTTTACCTTTGTGCCTTAGTTCTTTGTCATTTTTTAAAAACCATCAGACAGATGTGATAATTATTAGACACATAGGCACAAAAAAGAAGCAGGAGAAAAAAGGGCTTGAATAATTTGGAAATGATAATTAAACACAAGGTAATAAGAATTTGCCTTTGCATGAACTATGACCTGTTAGAAAGCAATATGAATTTCATCCTATTAAATATATAGTCAGAGTTAGAAAGGTGCTAGAAACTATATAAATACCCAGGTTCTAGGGGCATTTTTATCTCTTTATGGTGTATTTACAATTTGGTCTCTGATTTTAGATACACATCCAAATCCTGAGTACTTATTATTTCTCTCTCTCTTTTTTTTAACCTACCACCTACACATAATATTAAATTGATAAGTTAATCTATCCTTAATAAATGTAGCTGTATTATATCACTGTCTGGATTTTATTGTCTGATAAAAGATGGAGGTCACATTTCGACCTCTATCAAGAAAGTACTATATATTGCTAAAGATTTTATTGAGAGTTAAGGGCTAAAAGTCCTCACAGAGTTTTCTTTCTGCCCTCTCTTTGGTTAAGAAAAACATTGTCCAATTATTTCTTCAACTGGGAAAGAAATAAACATTGGGTTAGAGAATTCTATGAATTTTTGGTTGTTTCCAGAAAATGTATCACTAATACCATAATAACCTGCAAAACAAATTAAAAATTTTGGAATCAGAGGCTCTTTCAAACTCAGCTTAAGATGCTCATTATTGATAGATACCATTGTTAACTTCTTTTTTTTTCAAACATTCTTAAATTTTATTATTTTTATTTTTTTAAGATTTTATTTATTCATTTGAGACAGAGAGATACAGAGAGAGAGAGAGCATGAGCAGGGGGACAGGCAGAGGAAGAAGGAGAAGCAGGCTCCCGCTGAGCAGGGAGCCGGATGTGGGGCTCGATCCCAGAACCTTGGGATCATGACCTGAGCCGAAGGCAGACGCTTAACCGTCCGAGCCACCAAGGCACCCCTCATTGTTAACTTCTTGATGAGATTAAGATTACCTACCAACCCTACTGAGCATTTTGATATAAAAAGATATGCCAAAATAAAAAATAAATAAATAAAACTATCCCTGAAACAGATGAAAAATTGAATATATAAACTTTTTAAATGCGTAAGAATAGACAATTATAAATCTCTAAATATTTAAGTTTTGTATTCACAAGAGAATGTTATTTTAAAACATAAAAACAAGTTAATTTCTTCTTTAGAAATATGATAGTTTCTTAATATCAATATCCAATCAGAATTCAAATTTCTCCATTTATTTCATAAAGTCATTTTGACTGTTGGTTTATTGGAAATTGTATCAACCAATGCTCATATATGTTAGTCTCTTAACTCTCTTTTTTAATCTACAGGTGTCCCCAACTCCTTTTTGTTCTGGAAATTTATGTGGTAAAGAATGCAGAACTGTATTCGGTACTAAAGAATTCTCCACATGCTGTGTGCTGGATGCAGCTAATTGCTTCCCCATGATGCAGCTTAACATGGTCCTCTGACTTTTTTTTTTTTTTTTTTTTTTTAAGTTTTAAAGCAGAAGGCTTGATGAGATTCAGGTTTGATTCTTTGGCATGACAAATTCATAGGTAATGGTGTATACCTCCTATGATACCATATCAGAGTTGTATAATATCTGCTTGTCCCTCTCTTGGTACTTTTAAGACTAGTCAGAGGTTTCAGATGTCATCGCCCCAATTCATCCAGTTGTTACTTATACCCTAACATCTCTCTTGGTCGTGTTGACAGTAGACAGATACAAACTCCGGATGCTGCTGGAATTGGTTGGTGATGGACCCAGAGACTAGTAGTACTCAAGCATGTACACTGGATGATGACAAATGGAGAAACTGCCTTCTCAGGTGCCTTACAACCCCAAGAATGTATGATTTTTAAGTTTTCTACATCTACCCATCTAAAAGTTATGCATTCTATAGTTAATTTATTATGTCAAAACATGCATTAGGCCTGGTAGGCAATGCATGTGTGTATATATATTATATTATCCAGGGATCTCCAGACAAACAGAACCAATAGGATATATAGAGATATATACAAAGATATTTATTATGTCAGATTGGCTTACATATTTATAAAAACCGAGAAGAAACATGATCTCCTCTCCGCAAGCTGGAGGCCCAGGGAAGTTGGTAGTGGTGGGCCAAGTTCAAGTCCAAGCCCAAGGGCCAACAAACCAGAGGACCAATAGTGTAAGTCCCAGTCTGAGTCCAAAGGTCTGAGAACTAGGAGCATAGATATCCAAGATCAGGAGAAGATAGAGACTCCAGCTAAGGCAGATAGTAAATTCACCCTTTCTCTACCTTCCTGCTCTATTCAGACCCTTAAAGGATTGGATGCTGCCCACCCACACTGGTCAGAGCGTCTTCTTTACTCAGACTATTGATTCAAATGCTAATCTCTTCTAGAAGCACCCTCAAAAACACACTCAGAAATAACATTTCACCAGATACCTAGGCATCTGTTATCCCTATCAAGCTGACATGTAAAATTAACCATCAAAAGTGTACTTACATATAATTTTATTTAGTATTTCTTGTAGGGAGTAAGCTCTTTGAAATGACTTTAGTGTTCTTTTTTTTTTTTTTAAAGATTTTATTCATTTATCTGACAGAGAGAGAGAGAGAGCACAAGTAGGCAGAGAGGCAGGCAGAGGGAGAGGGAGAAGCAGACTCTCCATCGAGCAGGGAGCCCGACATGGGGCTCGATCCCAGGACCCCGGGATCATGACCCGAGCCGAAGGCAGCCGCTCAACCGACTGAGCCACCCAGGCGCCCCGACTTTAGTGTTCTTATATATGATTTTATTATATTTTGGAATAACTTTTTCATTTGAGCACACCACTGCAAATTTCATAGAAAATGCCATTCAATACAATTTGTATATTGCACACAAATTTTCAGTGTTATATCTTATGTGACAAAGTGCTTATTAGGCCAACATATTTATTGAGTATCTTTTAAATTCCAAGGCTTCTTTTTAGCATGTAGGATATACAGTAAAAAGCAATGAAAAACTCCTGCCTTAAAAAAGCCTATATTTTCGGGCGCCTGGGTGGCTCAGATGGTTAAGCGTCTGCCTTCGGCTCAGGTCATGATCTCAGGGTCCTGGGATCGAGTCCCGCATTGGGTTCCCTGCTCAGTGCAGAGCCTGCTTCTCCCTCTCCCTCTGCCACTCCCTCTGCTTGTTCTCTTCTGTCTCTCTGTCAAATAAATAAATAAAATCTTTAAAAAAAAAAGCCTGTATTTTCATTCATCTATAGGTTTTTCTATTTTGTAAAAGTCTCATTCACTTGAATAGCATTCATATATTTTATATTTATAATACATAAATGTTATATATATTTATCATATTATATATAATATATATAACATACATTTATATATTATATATGATTATAAGTGATTATTGTATAAGCATATTGATTTTGGACAATTCAAATTACCCCTACAATTTCATTTTCTGAGGGCTTTAAAGACAATGAAGACCAAGGAGAGTTTCCTTGTTTTAATACTAAAGAGAACAGCATATTAGCACATTTCTAGTTAAAATGCATGGGAAATCTTACTATTAGAATGTAAGATCTAGTGCCCTGCTCTCAAGACAGTGTAAAAAAAAAAAAAAGGGTTATTCTAACACATTGTTTTTTTCATCTTTTATCATTTTGGACCTTGACAGTACTCATGTTTTCTCCCAAATTGTGTATGTAATTAACATTTATTTAAAGGTCACATATAAATTTTTACACATATCCTATGAAATATAACTAATGATTACTAAGAATATTAAAAATGTTTGTGACACTTTTGGACTGAAAGACCAAGATGAGTCAGTATATTATTGATTCATTAACTCGGTCAGACTTTAGTTTTCAACTGCAAAACTGGCTTCCATAGATTTTTCAGTAAGGGAAAAAGTACATGAAATGTATAAGACTATGTGACTCGTGGAGCCCGCATGACAATGGTTGTGACTGAAATAAACACCTGAACCTTGAGCTGAGGCAGTGTAGAAGGCAGAACTGTGATACACACATTGCTCTTAAAAAAAAAAAAAAAAACTCTGTTTCCTGGGTGGCTCACTAAGTTAAGCATCCAACTCTTGATTTTGGCTCAGGTCATGATCTCAGGGTCTTGAAATCAAGCCCCACGTCAGGCTCTGTGCTGAGCATGGAGCCTGCTTAAGATTCTCCCTCCCTCTGCCTCTCTCTGCTCATGCTCTCTCTCTCTCTCTAAAAATAAATAAAATAAAATAAAATAATAAAATAAAATAAATTAAATCTGTTTCTGGGTTAAGAAATGAACAAAACAAACAAATAAAGCCAACAAATTTTAATTTCAATTCCAACTCTTGGTATAGCACAGGAGAGGACAGTAAGTCTGTGGGCTACAGAACATAGATATCTCACATTATAGAGAGAGAAGACAGCAGAATAACCAAAATCAAAGAAAGAAACAGAGGCGGGAATAGGGCACAACTAAGAGAACTTTTTTTTTTCTTGGAATAAAAATAGGGTTGATGTCCAGTTATACCAACTGTTAAAATATTTAAGTATATAAATGTTTCATATCAGATACCAAGTAGTTGCTCATGAGTCACTCAGAGGGACCACATTAACTCAGATTGCTTTGGTTCCTCCCCCTAGACCCCTAGAATTACCCATGATCTAACAATTAAAGGGTAACATTGTAAATGGTACTCCCACTGTATCAGTTGTCAAATAGTTTTACATACTGGTAATAAAAAAAAAAAATTAGCAGCGTGCATTGTGTAAAATATACCAGGAGATCAAAATGTAATTCATGTATGAGCAAGGGACTATATAAGAAAATTAGTAGGCTTCACAAAACTCATGATAGAAGACAGAAAACACATGACACCTACCTAAACTTGAGGTCAACTTGTTGGGGAAGTCAATCCTACCAAGTACATCAGGAGAGAGAACCATATACTTATGAATATCCATAAGAGCTACCATTGGATTGTCTCCAATTCCTTAGTGATAAGTTTTAAGGGAAGGAGTATTCCATCTATTTATATATCATCTATATATCTTTGCCAAATGCAGCAATAAAATATATACATATACATATACATATTACATGGCTTTCAGTGTTCTCTCAATAATTCTGAACAAATCATTTTACTTCAGAAGGCAAAATGAGGCGCCCTTCACACAGAGGGCAAAATGAGGTGAGGAGCATCTTACTGAGTGTTGACCACATTCCACTTGTTCATTAAATTAAAAAAAAAACCTCTGTTCGGTATTTTTATTTTTTTAAAGATTTTATTTATTTATTTGAGAGAGAGAGAATGAGAGAGAGCACATGAGAGGGGGGAGGGTCAGAGGGAGAAGCAGACTCCCCGCCGAGCAGGGAGCCTGATGTGGGACCCGATCCAGGGACTCCAGGATCATGACCTGAGCCGAAGGCAGTCGCTTAACCAACTGAGCCACCCAGGCACCCATGTTCGGTATTTTTAAATAAGAAATACTGTTAAGAAAACATCGGATTAAATTCACGAGTCTTTCTTTTAGTACCTATGCCAAGTGCCATACTAGTCAGTAAATGTAGAAAAATAATTACAGGCACAGTTCCTGTCCTCAAAGAGTCCAAATATGTAAGAATAGAATTGTCCAGTAAAATGCTAACAGCCTGGATGATGAAAGGAAACAGTTGTTTCAAGGGGTCACTTAACTCCAGCTAAGAAGAGGAAAAAGAAAACCATATCAAGGAATTTCCATGAGCAGTTGAAACTTCAACTGAACAGAAGACTTGTAAAGTGAGCCAGGGAGACCCAAGTCTCTCCAGTTTCAATTGCACCTTCCCCATCACATGACACTGATCTTCAGGGAAAGCAACCACTGTGGCTCTTCAGGCTTCCTTGTGGAGGGATTTAAGGCAGACTAATACTCCTTGTTCTGACCCATTCCCCTATACTCCTCATTCATTCCTCTCCAAGGAAGAAGTGAATTATCCAATTAATGAGTTTGGACGAGTGCTCCTCTTCAGAGCAAGCCTGCATTCTGGACAGATGTGTTCTGGCCTGCTTTCTCAGCCTTGTAGTGAGCTTAGGGAGATAGCGATGCTCTGGTAGAACAGCTTGCAGTTCTCCAGTAACTGGCTAAATAAGTTGCTCCAATTCTCAAGTCCTTTGGCTGTGTATCTATGCCATGTCCTTTACTCTTTTGAACTATTTTTTTTATTAGCAGTAAAGCTGACAATTTGGTCTCCTGTAATTGACTCCTATGCCTATTATCTATATTCATTCCAAGTACGGGCAGTAAAGAAGGATGTTATTTAGGGACTCATTAAAACTACAACCATCACTTCCAGTACATTCTCTTAAGTGGTTAAATACATACAGTTCAGTTTTGGTGATTAGTTCAGAAGCCTAGAACCTGATTCAAATACAATTTGGGTCCTGATAGCATCTCTTTTCCAGAGTCATGGCCAAGAATTACACCTCTGACAAGAGCTACAATTTTAAATTAATGCGTTTAATCTCTCAGCTTGACTCCTTTGATAGGTCAAAAAGTAACAAATAATACAAATCTATCAACACTGAAAAATAACTATGAGCGCTTACAGTATTGCTCATGTGTTCGTTGCATTACTGTTTTAGTTGGCTCCGGCTGCCATAACAAAATACCACAGACATCAGGCATTTAATTTTCTCACAGTTCTGGAGGCAGGAATTCTAAGATCAAAGTATCAGCATGGTCAGTTTCTAGTGAGGCCTCTCTTCCTGTGTAAACAGCCACCATCTTGCTGTGCTCTCACACGCGCTCTTCTTCCTGCACAAAGAGAAGGAACGGGAGCAAGCACTCTGGTGTCTTCCCCTAGAAGGACACCAGTCCTGTTGGGTCAGAGCCACAGTGTTACGACATCATTTTACCTTAATTACCTCTTTATAGGCCCTGTCTCCAAATCTGGTCATGTTGGAAGTTAGGACTTCAACATATAATTTTGGGGGGTTGGGGCACACAATTCAGTACATGGAAATTACCTTTGTAATAGAGTAATGATGACTAATTCATCTTAATTAATCATTTTTCCTGTGCCAGTCTGTGCTGCTTAAATTTAATCCTTAATCTTATTTTATTATTGTTATTATTATTATTATTATCTATTTCAGAAAATGAAGCTAAAATTAAAGAAACTTCAGTAACCTATTCAAGATAACTCAGTGACAGGATTAGAATATAAATGCTGCAATCAAATGCTGTCATTCTTTGTTATTTCTCAGCCTGGGTTGGTTCGTATTCCTTGTATACTTCCGTTTGCTTGTTGCTAGGGATTCAAAGACATGGGGTCTGCCTTTGTGAGTGGGAAGAAATACAAACAAGCAATGACAAATAATATGTTGATTAGCTGCTTCAATGATATTAAGTCCAAATGTATTACATATACACTACTTATTTTCTCCTTCTTCTTTTTGTCCTTTTCTAAGCAAAAATGTTTCCCGTGATAAAGGCTGGAAAGAACATAGGGCTCGCATACTCTGACAGGCAAAAGCGAACATTAGTGTCAACTACATAGATTCCAAACAATAAGTAGGCAGCAAGAATCTGCAGAATGTTTCCAGGATAATACCACAGTGCCGGGTATTATTAAACAACAGTCTCAATAAATTACTCATATAAGCCATAGCACAGTAATAAATTGTATCTATGCAATATAAAAGTAGGATCTAGAAAAATTTTTTTCACTTTTTCCAATTCTGGGGCATCATAACCTACTAAAGCTGTGTGTGTGTTTGAGCAAATTAATAAATTAATTTGTTTGCATATTTACTTCTTATTACTGCTATTGCAGGCATTGTAAGAGTAAATAAATGCTACAAGTTTCTAATTTATGCCCAGGGATTAATTTGTTCACTAAACACGTCCAATATGTTCTTGCTTTGAGTCTGTAACACTGCTACAGATAGAGACAAAGCTGAATATTTTTAGGCGCCTGGGTGGCTCAGATGGTTAAGCGTCTGCCTTCGGCTCAGGTCATGATCCCAGCGTCCTGGGATCGAGTCCCGCATCGGGCTCCCTGCTCCTTGGGAGCCTGCTTCTCCCTCTGCCTCTCTCTCTGTCTCTCATGAATAAATAAATAAAATCTTAAAAAAAAAAAAAGCTGAATATTTTTGCTGTCTCCTATTAGCTTATATTCAATTCCTTCTAATATCCTTATATTTGACTAATTATATTTGGACTTGTTCACAAATTAATTTATTTTGATTCAGTAAAAGGAGATAATTCCTTGGTTATTTTAATTAGTACTTTTACAAACATCTGTCTTCCTAATAGAGACCTTCGCATGACCCAGCAAAACAACATGCTATCCATGCTATCAATGAGAATTAATATTATTCAAATAGACCACATAGAGGCAACAGCAGAAAAATAGAGCCTGGATAAATAATTTCTAAGCTCATGCCAATAAGAAGTAAGAAAAAATAAAACAGATGTGTTTCATTCCTTTTAGTTTTCCTCCCAATGTGAAGTAAATAGCCCACAGAATATGCTATTTTGACAATACTCATAGAAATTTTCTTTAAAAGATGGTTTCTAAGGAGGTAAGCTAGAAGATTTTAGAATGAATTATATTATTATTTTCTTCTTGGAAAAACAATATTACGGTCAAAACTGATACACTCTTTCATTGAATCTCTTCCTAGAATCCTTCCCAAAGTTGCCTCTACTTTATCATCCAGCAGTATGCTCTCTGCCCCACTCCCCTCTCTTCCTCCTTTAGCAGAGCACCACTTCTGTTCGTAGATCTTCAGCCAGAACAAAGGCTTAGCCTGAAATGGCTTGGATATAATTCAGACCGGAGAGGCAGAAAGTACTGTGAACTTTTAAAGCATTTTCACAACAAAAATGCACATTTCGAATTGGAAATTTCTGTAAGATAAGATAAGGCCCATAGTGTTCTTTTATTGATGCACTATGCAATGCAATTTTTATACTCTCCTATCTCCTGTAATAGAAAATATGACCTGGAGCTACGCATAACACCAGTATTTGGAACCATTACAGGCCTTTGTAAAGTGTATTATGCCTTGGTGATACATTCAGAAGAAATCCAAAAGCATATAAATCTAACTATTGCCCTTAAACTACACCTTTGGGTGAGATTTCAAGTTTTCAGAATCTGAATGTTTCTTAGCAGGTTAGAATTTTAGAACCATTGGCTATCCCTCAAATGAATGTTTGACCTTTCCCTAGACGGGAACGGGAAGGGATAAGAGAATGGCATAAAGATGGAAAAGCTATTTTTATAACTGAGGTACCATAGTAATATTAAAGAATATATCATCCATACATATAAGCGTGCACATTCATGAAAATGTACAATATAAAACCCTTAACACACACATTCATGAAAATGCACACATATAAAACCCTTTATCAACTTTTCTCCCTTTGTCTTGATTTACTTTTCTAAATACTGCTTTTTACCACTTGAAATATTGAATACATATTAATTTGTTTTGTCTTATTCACCCATGTGTTTACACTTACTGATACGTAGTAAGTGTTTAATAAATATCTATGAATAACAAATAAGTGCATATGCAAGGAGATTGTATACTACTTTCCCTTATTCTATTATACACTGTTTCTAAAACACAAACTCAATATCAATTTATTTGATTTTTAAGCTTCTTGTCAATTGTGCACGTCCTAGATGCCCAATACCTGTTTGATAGCTATAAGACTATAAAGAAAATTAAGACGAGGAACTGTCAATGTACGGTTTTACCGAAATTGCTCTTCTATTTGAATTTGCCTTATTTCATCTGTTGTCAATGAAGAAATTATCACCACTACAGTAGTATTAGATAATTAGGTAATAAACAGAATTTTACTGCTTATTAGGGAAAATGACAAAAATATAAACAAACCAGCCAATCGGCTAGTTTTTTTTCAAGTACATAAATACATGCAGGTAAATTTATATAAATGTAAAACTAATAAAATTTTTATTAGTAAAAAACATATTTGGAGAATCAGAGAATTATTTGGCTTAGAGATGTGGTAATAACTATAAAATAACATGTTAAGATTTTCTTCCGTGGAATTTTGAGATTAGAGGAAAAAATTTAAAAACCTTTACACTATTGATCAGTGTTTGTGATATGAAAATTGCAGATGTAAGCATAATTTTATTTGATCCATGTAAAATTAGAAGGATGATTACCTATCTTAGATGAAATTGATACAGTTACAACTAAAGGCGGAAACAATTTCTTTTAAAAGAAAGACCGTCTAAGGATTTTTCTGTATTATCAGCCCATTATTTTTAGATAATAATTTCCTTTTAACTATCTATATATCATGTTATTCACCCAGATATATTTGTATCTCTCCTAACATAAACCTATTCTTAAATTTAAATTCATGTTGACACAATATACCATGATTCTGTAATTTTAAAAAATAATTAATAAAAGGGAGATTCAAGTGGAAAATTCAGTTCAGGGATTTAAAACACTTTTACACTTTTTAAGAATGATTTACACATCTCTTTCAAGTTACAGTCTGTTTTCGAAGGAAGATGAGGTCTGCCTTCTATGTTATAAGAATTGTATGGAGGGAAAAATAACTGGAGATGCTCAACAATAGCTCAAATAATGTGATGTATGAGTAGGAAAAGGATTCCAAGCATAAATAAATAAATAAATGTCATTTGCCTTTGCAAGAAAAGGAAGTATATTAATAAATTAACAAGAAAAATTGAGATATTCTTATAAGAATATATGACTAAAACTAAATAAAACTAAATAGTACATGAATGTAGAAAGAAAATTAGAAAATCTTCCTTTGTTGGATTTAAAAATATCAAAATAATAAAGTTTGTCTTGGATGACTTAGATGTTAGCATTGTGGTTGAGTAACATTTCCTTGATTGTGTAGTTGAAAATATTTTTAATATGAAAGCGGTACATAAGGTAGAAACTTAAAGACTAGAGAAAAAATAGGAAAGAAAGTCAAAGTGCTAAACCACATCACTCACAGATTATTGCTAATATTTCAATGAGTGACACACACACCAAATTACTGTACATCAGGAATGGTAAACTGGAGTGAAGACAGCTGTTTGGAGGAAAGACACAGTATCTCTCCATTTTTTAAACAAGTTCTTCAACAATAATTGTAAATTTTATTCATATAGGTGGTACATTTTTCTTCTTAATATTCTTAAATTTTATATTTACTTTTTTCTGCTTTTATGAACGGGTTTTTTATTGTATGACCTAATTGGTTATTTTTATGTAGAAGAAAAATTATCAATCTGTAATATTGTAGTTTATTGAGTCAATGTTTATAATTCAAATAATCATACAAAATGTTTTATTTAATCAAGTATTTAAATTTATTAGTGTAATATTATTTAATGTATCTCCCTAATTTTTTATTATTCATATATGCTTAAAGAACTAATATTGGTACTCTATAACTGCTTAGTGTATTCATTTATTTGTTTAGTTTTTTTGTTAGGTATGTTGATCAACTTTTTCTTCTACTTATTATTTCTATATTATTATTATTATTTCTATCTTATTATTTCTAAGGTTGTTATTCAAGTGTTACCTACTTTCATTGTGTGGTTCAGGTAACACTCAGATTTTTCTTTGCAACAAAATTTTCTGGAAATTGGTGGTTCCCAAACTCTGCACCTAAGTAGTCATGAGTTTCAAGAGAGTTAATGCATTATCTGGGCGTAAGTGATATTCTAAAAATGAATCTCCTGGAGAAGGGAGGCAACAATTAAATGATATGAGTCTTGTGACTCAGACTCTATGTTACAGCTCTAAGACTGTCAGTGAACTACTGGCAAGGAATTTCTGAATGGCATTCTCTAGACGGTGAAGCTCACAGAACTGCATTTCAATTTCACCTGCATGCTCTTAATCATTTACGAAAATATGATATAAGATAAAATCTCAAGATAAAACTAGAGATTATGGGGATTATATTTTGGTCTTTCTCTGTCTAAATACAAAGTCATTTTATTACAGATGTATATCAAATTGGGCTTATAATAGGTACTCTACAATATTATACTGCTTGCATATTTTCTTATTCTAGGGAATTGTAAATTGATAATTTGATGGCTTGTCTCAGTATCCTTTCACGTATTAAATTTAAGCTGGGAAGTCAAGAATTACTAAATTATTCCTATTTCTCTTCTAATAGTTTAAAATATGCATACATATTCACAGATTATTTTAAAAAATAAATGTAAAGATAGAAGATAAAAATAGCTAAGACTACAGAGTATTTTTCACATAACATTGTTTTGAATTGTATATTTAATGCATATATTAACTCATTTCCAGAAAAGGAACCTAAGGCAAAGAGAGGTTACACAACATGCCTAAATTCACAAAGCTAGTCAATGTTGAAGCCAGAATTCTAGCCCAGCAATCTTGTTCCACCACATTATACTACTTGCACTGCAGTCATACTTCGTCTCATGTGGCATGTCTAATGTCACTCAAAAGCAGGAATTATCCATTGTATTGTTGATTCCAGTAAATAAGAAAAAATGGGAGAGTAGGAAAATCCACCAGAGCAGAAAACTCAAGAAATTGTTTGCAAATGTTTGTAATATCCATCGAAGTATTTAATTACAAATGCATTTTATTAATGTTACCACAGAAAATACAGGATGTTCAGTTAAGTTTGGGCATCCTTGGGACATGTTTATACTCAAACACATTTTGCTGCTTATCTGAAATACAGTTGAATTGGGCATCCTGTATTTTTGTTGGCTGAATATGGCAACCCTAATTTCATAAAATAATAGATATTACAGATTATTAAAAGAAAAACACAACTAGGTAACCAAAAAACTTTGATGAATTATACGCATAGCTTCAACTTTTATAAACTTGAATATTTATCAATTATAGATCTTAAAACTGTTGATGGTTTTAAATCAAACTAAAAAAAACCCATCTAAATCAGTGTTCAACTGTCATTTACAGCAAAAGACGTAGAAAGCAGTTTTGGCATGGCTTATAACACTCAGAAAGGACAGATAAAATTAAAAAAAAAAACAGGAATATATGTGTGTGTATATGTATATATGAACAAAAAGTATGAGTAGAAATATATGCTATCATATATTATATTATATCTATTAACAGTTTTACTCCTGAAAGGCAATGGGTGTTGTGTACTACTGAAATGAGAATGTGAAAGTGAGGAATGGGCAAGACCTGGAAATGCAGAAAGCAGGTGTCCAGTCCAGGTAAGAAGTGAAATAAATTCCTCGGATGATGATTTAAGAAAAGTCCCTAGATAAGATTTGTGCAGTGAGGATAGGGGAACACTGAGTCTAAATTAGAACAGAAAGTCAGAGGGTTCTACAAGTAATGTTTTTAGAAAAAAACTGAATTAACAGATAAAATGATGCAATTAATTGTTCTTCAGCAAATGAGAGAGCATAGAAACCCACAGTTCATAAAATTCAAAAGAATTCAAAATTAAGAAAGAAAATTATATTATAATGGTTCAGCTATGGGCAATATTTATACACAAAGATGTTGACATTGAACATTGTTTTTCCAAAAATCATGATAAAATCTTCTTAGGAGAATTTACGAATGTATTTTCATACTAGAAGAAGGAGAGATACATTAAATTATATTTAAAATAGAAGAGGAGACCAGAAATTAGTAGAATAAAGAACTCTTTCCTTAAGAAAAATTGAGTGAATATTAGACAAATGAATTTGAAATGTGAAAAATAATGTCTTCAGGGCAAAAGAATCATACTTAGAAAAAAAATTCAAGAAACTGTCATAATTTGTCATAGACTTGTAATATTTAAACATAACAATATGCTTGTATTATTTGAGGGCAAGAGAATTGACAGGAGCTAACAAAATGTTTGTGGGATCCTTACAGAGAATATTATAAAACATTTAATATATATGTAAAGGAAACCAGAATTAATGGATAAATAAGATTTTGATAGAATGGTGGTTACTGCTAAGTAGCATATTCACAAAAATGGATAAAATAATCAAAATAAATGCATAAAAGTTATTGTATCGATAGGAGTAAGTCTAAAAACATAATGGTAAAGTATAAAGAGCAAGGTGCAAACTTATACTTGGAGTATGACAACTTTATTAAAATTTAAAGACCTGTAAAATCTACTATATTTTTTGGATACAGACATATATAACAGTAGTATCAAAATATGTTTGAGAATTATAAAAACTATATGCAACATACTGGTTGATTCTTTTTTTGTTGTTTTTGTTTTATTAATGTGTAATTAGGACATGAGAGCTCACTGCTCAGGATACCTGAGATGACTTGAAGCTGAATTTTTGTTAAAATCAGCTGAAATTAGAATGTGCATATATTTAAGTTTTCCATTCATCTGGTTTCTGCCAACTAGTTTTTTATTTTTAAAGATCTGCTAAACACCCAACGCTATAATACTCTGTAGACTCCTTTTTTTTTTATGTAGTGTTCCAGGATTCATTGTTTGCATATAACACCCAGTGCTCCATTCAATACATGCCCTCTTTAATACCCATCACCAGGCTAACCCATCCCTCCACCCCCCTCCCCGCTAGAACCCTCAGTTTGTTTCTCAGAGTCCATAGTCTCTCATGGCTCATCTCCCCCTCCGATTTCCACCCCCCTTCATTTTTCCCTTCTCCTATATTTTCAATTATCAGATGTCATCCATATGCATTAGCTATGAATAATTGTGAAGAACTACCTTGCAGATCTTTAAAAATTGCCTAAAGTGTTGTGGGCATCCAAACCCCATGAATTTTATCTTCAATTTCTTTTCCTTCTGTTCTATCAAGAATCAACCAGTATGAGTGGTAGGGGGTGGGAGGGATGGGATGGCTGGGTGATAGACATTGGGGAGGCTATGGGCTATGGTGAGCACTGTGAATTGTGTAAGACTGATGAATCACAGACCTGTACCTCTGAAACAAATAATACATTATATGTTAGGGAAAAAAAAAAAGATAGTAGGAAGGGAAAAATGAAGGGGGGTGGAAATCGAAAAAAAAAAGAAGAAGAAGGTAGCGGGAGGGGAAGAATGAAGCGGGGGAAATCAGAGGGGTAGACGAACCATGAGAGA
>NC_138371.1:132275677-132280899 GCF_054177405.1 Leptonychotes weddellii
AAAAAACTTTTGTAAGGCTTAGATACAGATCCAAGTTAATTTTTCTATGCAAAATTTTAATATGGCTTCTTATTCTTGAAATGTTTGGCCTTTAATTAAAAAAAAAAACTTCTTTAAAATTCATGGGGTTCAAATGTAGTTTATAGATTAAATAATTAATAAAATCCAGTAATAATAAAGAATACAATATCAAGATTTGACAAATCTGAGAACTATGAATTCAGATACTTTTAGTATATTCTTAGTATATTTTTTCTATAAGATTAAAATATTCGAAAATTAAAAAACACTGGAGTGCTATCACAGACAGATGGAGAATTCCTGGCAATTAGTAAATTGGCATTATTGTAGGTAAATGACCAGTTAGATGTGTCCAAAGCACTGGAAAGAGCAGGGATGACCACATGAAAGAAAGCAAAGGATAAATATATGTTTTTTTGGATGCCCACAACACTTTAGGCAAAGCAGTACACACTTAGCATATATCATCTCTTTTAAAGCTCTCAATAATACTTGTTAATTTGAAGAAAGAAACTGAAGATTAAAAGTAATAAGTTATCATACCAACTAAGTGGTAGATCGAATTCCTTATGACATCAACATCTACATATTTTCTGTTCTATTCTGTTGCCTTATAGACCAAAATAGGGCAAATTTACACTGTCTCCAACCCCTGGACTAAGATTTCTCAATTCCTAAGTAAATAAAGAAGAAGCCCAGTACACACCTGTTAGAATTACCAATAAAGTAAGCTAGTGAAAAGAAAATAGTATTAAGAAAAGGCCAAAAAGGGCAAATATACACTGTCCCCAACTCCTGGACTAAGATTTCTCAATTCCTAAGTAAATAAAGAAGCCCAGTACACACCTGTTAGAATTACCAATAAAGTGAGCTAGTGAAAAGAAAATAGTATTAAGAAAACCACAAGAGAAAATATATTTATAGTACTGTACTATAAAATTCTGACCGTAAGTGTTCCCATGCAGTTCAAACCCATGTTGTTCAAGGGTCAACCGTATATTGATTTCAGGGGTACAACATAATGATTTGAAATTTGTATGCATTACAATGTGATTACCACAATAAATCAAGTTACCGTCCATCCCCATACAAAGTTAAATTTTAGGATTTACTCTTGGCAACTTTCAAGTATGCACTATAATATCATTGACTATAGTCACCATGCTGTCCATTAAATCCAATTTCAGAAGTTTGGCAGGTGTCTAAAATGCATATACAGAGACTCTTTTCTGGAACTTATCACCTGTTAATAAAAATATTTCTTGGTAGTGGTAACTTAAATACTGATTTTCTTCCCAAGGAATGGCATTATTCATACTATCATGTGGCAAAAGTATTCAGAAACTTTTATTGAGCACTGACAGTGAGCCAGGAACTATAGCTTATTCCTGGAAAAAAGACATAAATAAGGCACATTTTTTTCCCTCAAGGGCATATAAAGCACCAATTACAAGACAAGGGAGCAATTTCTTAAACTGATATTAATGTAATGATAACAGAGAAAAGGAGGTCAGTGCAAGCGCAGTTTTCCAGAATAGTCCAGCACTGTGCTTGCTATTTAAACAACAGCCTGGTCCAAAATTGGGAATGAATCTAGAGCTCCCAAAGGAAGTAAGGTCACAAGAATCCTTTGGTGCCACATCAGGAAATATGGACTTTATTCATCAGAAAATGAATTGCCTAAGGCAATATGCGCTATTGTATAAAAAAGCATCTGCCTAAGAAAATGCCAAATTAAAAATTTAAAAATAAAAGAGGTACTTCTAGCTTATATTTTAAATAATGGCAATATTGTAATTATATTAAATTTTTAAATTTATATTTTGGTTTATTTTACTGGAATTATCTTCTGTACTTGTTGACATGTAGCTCCTCCAAAATTTCTAAGAATAGATTTTATTCTTCAAAAATTAATTGCAAGAATCATTATTTCTGTTTTGAGTGGGATTGCTAATTATCACATTTCCTTTAAAATTGTGCATCTAATTCTAGTTTTTGAAAAAATGATCTCAACTATAAAAGAAGATCTTCTTTTATGCATTTTGTTTGATCTGATCAATCACATTAAAATATAATTACCACACCTCAACTTGTTTTTGTAACAACTTTGAGTCACTTTCCACTACCACGCTATCTTTTGGTCTAGCTATTGTCTTTAGGCATTTTAAGTTAATTCCATCACTTTAAAAATATTTTTATCTCAAACCATGTGTTTACACTGCTTTTAGTCACAGCATTCAAATCATAAACTTCTTAATTTAGATTTTGTTTGTAGGGATTAGAGTGTAGAGGTGTCAGGAAATAATTCACTCTTGATGGTTTCGTTACCACGTACTGAAGATTGCCTCTGTGCTTCAAACACCTTTTTGTACTTTTCCACATTAAATACTTTCTGTATTTCTGTATCATTTTGTCCCTTTCCACTGATACTGTGTAGTCTTGTCACTAACAATCAGCTCTAGGCTTTAGCTTTATTGAAAATATCACCTCAAACATTGCAATGAATTTTCTCTCAAATTTTAATTCTCTTTGCACAAAACAATCTTGAATATCTTCTGCTTAGTGAAATAGATGTGTCTTGAGCTCCAAATTCTTCAGTATTCTGTCATGTCACCTTGGGGGAGTGGCCTAAGTTCAGTGCTTCAGCTCCCACATTGTGCGATAGCATGTAGATAATAAAGTTCACATAGGAGCTGGGAAGATAAGATAATTGCACAGCACTGTGTAAATGCAAAGTGTTGTAGGAATAGGACAAAAATGAGATACGAAGTCTTTTAATTTCATTCTGGCTTTCTCATAAATGTATCTAGCCAGTGTGTTCCTACAGCCTCAAGTAGATGTGATAAAATTGCTTTGCCAGCACACACTCCAGCTGAGAGCTACTAAGGAGTTATTTTCTTCGGAGTGGTAGGCCTGTGTGAAAGGGCAACAAAATGAGAGGTGGGTAGAATGTAAGGAAAAAGAAATTTTTTTTTCTCTAACCAGGAAGGAACATAGGTAGCCTAAGTAACTTGCCATACTTACCTTGGCATAAAGTAGAAAGCAGACTAACATATGAGCATTTATTTGTTTATTTGTATAACAATGTTCTGTGTTATACAAAGGAAGGTTTGGGATTCATAGGGACCTAAGTTCAAAGCATCATGGAGTCATTCCCTGGTTTTATAAGTGAATAAGTTAGGCACTCTGAGACTCAGTTTCAACACTATAAAATGGAGATTATGGGGGTGCCTGGGTGGCTCAGTGGATTAAGCATCTGACTCTTGATTTCAGTTTAGGTCATGATATCAGGGTCCTAGGATTGAGCCCCTGCATTGGGCTCCAAGCTCAGCGGGAAGTCTGACTGAGGATTCTCTCTCCCCCTCTCCTCAGCCCCTCCCCGCCTTCACTCTCTCAAATAAAAAATAAATCTAAGAAAGAAAGAAGAAAGAAAGAAAGAGAGAAAGAAAGAAAGAAAGAAAGAAAGAAAGAAAGAAAGAAAGAAAGAAAGAAAGAAAGAAAGAAAGAAAGAAAGAAAATGGGGATTAAGATACTGAACTCAGATATTTGTGAGAATTAAAAATAACAAAAGTATTTAATGTTGTGATTGCACATGGTTAGTATCTCCTAAATGGTAGTGGACACACGTGATTGAAAAGTTCATACTGGAACCTTTACTGAAACTTAAGTATTTGAGGGTGCAATATAAGTATTCAAATAACAAAAATGTATACACACATATATATAATTACCTGAATTTTATACATTTACTAATATAAAGTACTGGACTCTGATTTCAAGAAACTGTATTATTTCTGTTCAAATTTCTGTTACCAATCACCTTCCAAAAGAGAGTTATCATTAGGGGCGCCTGGGTGGCTCAGTTGTTAAGCGTCTGCCTTCAGCTCAGGTCGTGATCCCAGGGTCCTGGGATTAAGTCCCACATCGGGCTCCCCGCTCGGCGGGGAGCCTGCTTCTCCCTCTCCCACTCCCCCTGCTTGTGTTCCCTCTCTCGCTGCGTCTCTCTCTGCCAAATAAATAAATAAAATCTTTAAATAAATAAAATCTTTAAAAAAAAGATAGTTATCATTAATGCTTATAACATCTGGCTTATACTTCTCTGATTCTATCTTTGGATGTTAATTAAAGTACTGTCACAATTCCTTTAACTTATCAAACATAACAAATTTGATCAGGACCAAAATCATACTAGGAAGTGCTAACATTTCAGTATTTCCAACAAGAGGTTTAAAATCTGTATTGTTTGAGTGCCTGGGTGGCTCAGTTGATTAAGCGTCTCCCTTAGGCTTGGGTTATGATCTCAGGGTCCTGGGATCAGCCCCATGTAGGGAATCTCTGCTCAGCGGGGGGTCTGCTTCCCTCTCTTCCTCTGTCTCTCTCAAATAAATAAATAAATCTTTAAAAAAATAAAATAAAATCTGTATTGTTTTAGCCCCAATCACCTTCTTTCCAGTATTAGTGTCTCAATAAATTAGTTTCATTTGTAGAATGATTCAGTGTTTGTTCCCTTCTGCCACAACCTAATGAACTCCTGGATGTTGCTCTCAAGAGCAACCAGAAGAACAAAGACACTTGCAAATTCTGATGGCAAATTTTGGTGGCTTTAAAGCAGCCTTATAAAATGAATAAGCAAGTCTTTCAATGAGAGCCTCCTTTTGGAATCAACTGTCTTCTGATAGTTTTGGCTCTCTGATCTATTCACAGATATCTGATCTTATTCCCTCATGCATGCCATACCACTCCTAGGATTTTTCACTCACTTTAATTTAAACCACTAGTCAAGGTTCAGTAAATATTTATTTAGACTATAATATAGTGAGTGTGTGTTTGTGAGTGTATGTGTGTGTGTGTGCGTGTGTGTTGTTGAAAAGGAAAACACACTAGCTTGGAGAGAATATAAGAAACTTTTTACTTACTTCTTATTTTACTTAAAAATTAATTGGTCATACTGGTAACAAGGATTTCCAAATGAATTGTACTTCTCTGTTCTCATTTTTACATACACAAAATTAAAAGAAATAGTAACATAATGGGGTCATAATTATGGACCAGATGTAATTAGCTTTTCCTCTTCTAGTTGATTTTTGTGACTAACAAAAAAAAATCAATTTTCAATCCGGATAACACAAAAACAAGGGCTTTCTATATTAGAAATTTAGACACCGTTTAAATTGAAACATATAGAGAGATATTTTTTTTTT
>NC_138371.1:132281399-132298043 GCF_054177405.1 Leptonychotes weddellii
GGGGCTCAATCCCAGCACTCTGGGATCATGACCTGAGCCGAAGGCAGATGCTTAACCACTGAGCCACTCAGGCGCCCATGTGGAGACATTTTTAAAGTTTCATATTGGATGTCAGCCATAGATGGCTTCATCTTTAACTCCGTTACTATCCTTTCAACAACAGAAGAAGAAATAAGTGATTGTTCAGAAGGAAGGAAGGAAAGAAGGAAGGAAGGAAGGAAAAAAGAAAGAAAGAAAAAGAAAGGAAGAAAGAAAGAAAGAAAGAAAGAAAGAAAGAAAGAAAGAAAGAAAGAAAGAAAGAAAGAAAAAAGAAGGAATGAGAGAAAGAAAGAAAGAAAAGAGAAAGAAAGAAAGAAAGAAAAAGGAAGGAAGGAAGAAAGAAAGAGAAAGAAAGAAAGAAAGAAAAAAGAAGGAACGAGAGAGAGAAAGAAAGAAAGAAAGAGAAAGAAAGAAAAAAAGAAAGGAAGAGAGAAAGAAAGGAAGGAAGAAAGAAAGAGAGAAAGAAAGAAAGAGCAGGAGGGAGGAAGGAAGGAAGAAAGATTTTTAAGAATAAATTCATTAGTTTCATAAATTTGGAAAATCCTGATATCTGAAAAATACAATGTCCCATACTGCTCTAAAAACTTGGAAGACTCCACAAATACAATGAAAACATACCTCAAAATTATATAAAATGTTCACAAATTATTAATAGTGTGATTTTAAAATTATACTTAAATGAGTTGTGTTCAAGAAAATAATTCTTATTAATAATATATAATTTGATACCCATTCCAACTTTGAGAACATCAGTAGAAACTACCTTAGCTCCACTCTTGTGGTCAGGACCTTACTAAGTAAAAGGTATAAGAAGAGATTTAGAAAATGAGAGGCTAAGTCAGGTACAGATTTCTGCAGCCAAGTCCTTAAAATATATCCGGTTTTCACCTTTCCACCTAGAAGATAAACACATGTGCAATACAAATAACCATACCAGGTAAGTTCGGTACCCTTTTAAAAATCACAATAAGAACTATGAATTACATAGTTTTTACTATGTGCCAGTCTTTGTTCCATGAACTTTATACATATTATATCAGTTAGTCTTCATTACAACCATGTGTCAGTTCTGGAAGGCAAAGCTACAAAAACAAAAGCAGAGTCCCAACATTTAGAACACAAAAAATTTATTTTTCATGTGGCATTTCAGGTCAATTAAGGCTTTACTTCACAGTGATTCAGGGACTTAGGCTGATGAAGACTCTCCCGTCTTCAGCAGATGGTCTGCAATACTGTCATTTTCATTTTCATTCCATTCAGTCAGAAGGCAGAAATGGAATGAAGAAGCATTGGGAAAGGATATTGGCTAGGCTTACGAGTGGCATATATCACATCCACTTACATCCCAACGAGTGAGTAAGTCAGCTAGAAAGTGAGTGACTGCTGACAGGGAAGCAGGATCATGGTGTGCATGAACATAGTGAGCCCTTCAAGGAGGAGCTAGAGGGAGAGATCAGGGCTATATTGTTCAGTGTGTTACTAACCATATTAGAGGATCTCATAAATCATATTAAGGGACTTTTGATTTTAAACATAGTGAAAGAAAAAATTTCAGTGAAGAATGACATCCAACTTTTTACATTTATTTTTATTTTTTTAAAGATTTTTTTTTTCTTTTTTTTTTAAAGATTTTATTTATTTATTTGACAGAGACACAGCGAGAGAGCACAAGCAAGGGGGAGTGGGAGAGGGAGAAGCAGGCTCTCCGCGGAGCAGGGAGCCCGATGCAGGGCTGGATCCCAGGACCCCGGGATCAGGAACCGAGCCGAAGGCAGACACCCAACGACTGAGCCACCCAGGCTCCACTAAGGTTTTATTTATTTTTCAGAGAGAGAGAGAGAGCACACACAAGTGGGGTGGGAGGAGCGGCATGCAGAGGGAGAAGCAGGCTCCCCGCTGAGCAAGGAGCCCAATGTGAGACTGGATCCCTGGACTCTGGGATCATGACCTGAGCTGAAGGCAGACGTTTAACCGACTGAGCCACCCAGGTGTCCCTTTACATTTTTAAAATACTGATCTTTCCTCAAAATAAATGTTTTATTTTAGAAATTTTAGATTTACAGAAAAATTGCAAATATAATAGAGTTCCCATATATCTTACATCCAATTCCCCCCCCTTATTAATGCATTACATTAGTATGGTGTAGTTGTCATGATAAATGAAGTCCAATTTATCAATTTTTTTCATGAATTTGGCTTTTAGTGTTTACCTAAATACTCATTTAAAAATCCAGTAACATAGATTTTCTCCGGTATTACCTTCTAAATATGGGATTGCAGGGGTGAAATTGGATATTTCAGTTAGGAGAAATATGATGATGGTCTGGAATAGTTTTGTGATACTGAAAGAAAGAAAAGTGGACATATTTGACATATATTCATTTGCTGACAAACTGTTATTGTGTATCTGTTCATTATCCAAGATAATTAAATGCCAATATAAGCAGACATTTAATTACTTGTGAACATAGAATAAGAGTGACTAAAGATGAATATATGAAATTTATCAGAGCTTCCCAAATTACACTGTTAATGTTGCCTTTCATTGAATAAAATGTAGGCTCCTGGAGGGGTAAAAGGAAAACAACTATTTCTTGGAGGACAGGGAATTCATGCTCCCAGAAAGAGATGGAAGAATCCAGCTGATCATTTTTAATTACCTGTAGAGAACTTTTTATTTTACTTGATGAATTACTAAGACTGCAGTTATTTTATTATCCCTTTAAAATTGTTTCCCTGTTAATGTCCTTACTACTAACAAATACGTTAAGTTTGTTACTTTCATATTCTGAAGGTAATAAGGGAAGAAGAGGAAAATAGAAGAGGAAAGATAAGAAAAAGTAGGAATAATTTGGAAATTTAACATTACTGGACATAGGTCTCAGGTTCACATTATACTTTAATATATTACAAGAGAAGCATTTAAGGTACTCAAATTTGACATCTTTATGTCTGTTGGTCACACGTTTATCATTTCTTCAATTAAAATTCCTTAGATATATCATGCCCATTATCTTAACAAATGCACACTCAGAAATAATATTAAGCATTCAGTTATAAACACTGATGTGAAAATAAGCACAAATATAATGATATCAAAATTACTCAGGAGGAAAATTAATATGTCTAAATACTGAAGAGGATAAGTTATAAACAGGGAGATGGTTAAGCATCAGTCTGAATATTACAGAGAAATGTCCTCCAATTTTCCATAGCAAGAGAACATCAGGAAACTTATCCAAATGACGAAGGTGTTCATTATTTATTGCTTGAGTTGATTCCCTCTATCAGTCTCTCTGTCCCTCTCTGTCCTTGTATCTGCCTCTGTCTCTCTTTCTCTCTCTCTCCCTCACATACACACACACACACACACTTCAACTACATATAGAACTGAGACAACTGGTAATCAGAAAATTGCCCTAAAAAATGTCACTAATAACGACATACTTGGTGCTTCAATCTCACTTCTCTCCACACACATAGCATTTGCCAATGTTAATTGACTACATGGGCTTTTGAACACTTTTTTTCCATTTTCTTCCTAAATACTAATTTTACCTATTCCCCTTCTATGTCTCTGATCAAGTCATTTACATTTTCATAATAAATATAAAGTGCTAATATTCACTGTGCACTTAGAATATACAGAAATATTTAAAAGTAAGGAAAAATTATACTACTTTACCCTCATAAAAGCAGTGAATTGGAATAGTTTTTCACCTCATTCACACTGAGTAGTGTCTATTTTCAACATTTTTTATTTAGACGGGATAAAGTTTTCTCCCTGAGATTTCGCCTAAATGTGCTCATTAACAAGGATTTGACTTCAAATCTTACTACCAAAATACCTTTCTTAGTAGTCATGTAATTTTTCAAGGAGGATGAGAGGATGGGTAAAATAGGTGAAGGAGATTAAAAGGTAAAACTTCCAGTTATAAAATAAATAAGTGAGGATGAAAAGTACAGCATAGTGAATATAGCCAATAATATTGTAATAACTTTGTACGGCGATGGATGATAACTATACTTATCATGGTGGGCACCACATAATGTATAGAACTGTCGAATCACTATGTTGTACACCTGAAACTAGTATAATATTGTATGTCAACTTTACTTCAATAAAAAATCTATTTCTGTTTATATTTCCACAAATTAGTATTTAATGAGAATGAATGCAAAGAGGTTAGGACAGAATATGACTTCAATTAAGCATACAGTACAAATGCCACTTCTCTTTCCATTGTGACAACTAGGAAAAGTATTTTTTTTTTTCCTGTAGCATATCCTTATTTGTTCTTTCACTCTTTGAAGAGTGCTAAGCATAAACGTAGTAACAGGCAAAAACTATATGTGTTTTTATTATATCTTATTTATAAATTAAAACTCATATTTTATCTCTATTGCTAGCATTTGAGTATTCTAATTTTTATTTTGTAAAATTTGTCATTTTCTTGTTCGCTTTTTCTTTTTTTTTTTAAAGACTTTATTTATTTATTTGAGAGAGAGAGAATGAGAGACAGAGAGCACAAGAGGGATGAGGGTCAGAGGGAGAAGCAAAGCCCCCACTGAGCAGGGAGCCTGATGTGGGACTCGATCCCGGGACTCCAGGATCATGACCTGAGCCGAAGGCAGTCGCTTAACCAAAAGAGCCACCCAGGCATCCTTCTTGTTGGCTTTTTCCATTGATTTCATGCTTAGAAACTCCTTGCTTAAATATAGGTATATGTTTACTGCTAGTTTCTTCCAGTTTCTTGCTGTTGATATTAACACTTTGTCATTTATTTTTTTATATTGCATAAGATTAAATTATTTTAAATTCTATATAAAGTATCCCTTCATCTTATAATGCCATCTATATTATTAAATTACACACTATTTCTTAGAGTCAAGTTTTTAAGAGACTATTTTGTACTATTCAGTCTATCCCTGGGTCAGCACTATTACCATCTGTTTTTATGCCATCTCCATCTATGTTATCTTCTCTGGATTTTTGTTCCTTGATGATTTTCGTTGGTTCATTGACTCATCCATCCATTTTTACGCACCTACTCCATATCACAGCATGTGCTGGGTACTAGGTAATACTGATGAAGACTTCAGGCACTAGGGCTACAAAGTGCACAACTGGAGGAAGAAATCTCAAGCTAGCCTCCTACGAGTTCATGTATAGCTGAAGTCTGAGTCAGTTTCTGTAGCATGCTTTAACTTTCCAAGCATATTTCTTACTCCTTATTATATATCCATATATATATGGATATATAATATATATAACACACATATATATAACATATATATATGGTGAGATATATATATATCTCACCATATATTTCTACTTAACTAATATTCTTTATAAGTACCATAATGTTAACATGTTTTAAAAAGCATGTAAGATGCATGGTCATACATTGCCTTTAACTCAACTAAATACACATTCGGTAAGCCAGCTCTGTCTCAAGTAATAGCATCATTACTTACTTGGTCAACAAGATGTGATATCTGAAGCATTAATGGACACTATTTTGGCTCAGTCTTTTCATTAAATCATCAATTATCACTAAAAATAATCATATTCTAAAGTAATCATGTTCCTCACTTTTTTCCATCACTATTATGACCCATTTCTGTCTCCTGTTGCTTCTTAGCTGGAGTACTGAATGATGTTCTACTGAAAACTCTAGGACTTGCCTCTGTAGCTCTCTCCATTCTCTACATGAAACCAAAGAAATTTCTAGAACACAAATATGGCAAAGTCACTATATTAAGTAAATATTTTATTTTTTTTGAAAGATTTTATTTATTTGACAGAAAGAGACACAGCGAGAGAGGGAACACAAGCAGAAGGAGTAGGAGAGGGAGAAGCAAGCTTCCCGCCAAGCAGGGAACCTGATGCGGGGCTCGATCCCAGGATCCTGGGATCATGATCTGAACCAAAGGCAGACGCTTAATGACTGAGCCACCCAGGAGCCCCTTAAGTAAATATTTTAAAACCATGCCTTTCCGATATTTGGAATTTTAAAATGTAAACTTTGAATTTTCCTTTGCGTCTCAGTACCATGACAGCAGTTCTCAAAGTGTGTTCCACAGACACTGGGCAACCCCAAGATGCTGTCAGGGTGTCTGTGAAGTCAAAAACTCTTCATAATAATATTAAAAATTATCATCCCTTTTAACTGTGTTGACATTTGTACTATTGGTGCAAAAGTAATGTTGGGCAAAATTGCATATATGTTGGCATGAATCAAGCCAATGGCACAGAAGTATTCTAGAAACCATTATATTCTTCACTGCCACACACTCCGACTCATTTTTTTAAAGTGACTGTTGCACAGATTCATTTAAGAATGCTCTTGATAAGGCAATACAACATATCAACTGTATTAAATCTTGAAATTAAATATACCTCTTTTCATTATACTGTGTAAAAAAATGAGAAGTAAACATGAAAGAACTGCTGCTGCATACCATATGAGTTGTCTTGAGGAAAACACATGAGTGACTGCAATCTGAGCTGAACTACTCACATTTTCACTGAACACCATTTTTATTTAAAGGAATGACAGGTAAACTATGCATATATGGGTATTTGGCAGACATTTTCTTGAAAATAAACAAGATAGTCACTCAAAGGAAAACAAATGACAGTATCTCGTATCAATGTTAAAATGCATGCTTTTAAGTGAAAATTAGAGTTTTGGAAAACTTGTATCTGACACAGCTTCTAAATACCTAAAAACTACAGAAAAGATTGGTAATGATGTTAATGAATGTAATTCTTTGTTCTAAATTGAAATGTGTCAATGCATGGAAGATTCACATGTCCAGTTAAAAAGTATTAAATATGAGGGGCGCCTGGATGCTCAGTCAGTTAAGTGTCTGACTCTTGATTTCGGCTCAGGTCATGATCTCAGGGTCCTGGGATGGAGCCTCACATCGAGCTCTGAACTGGGTGTGGGACCTGCTTAAGATTTTCTCTCTCCCTCTCCCTCTGCCCCTGCCCCCCTCTCTCAAAAAGGTATTTTAACTTTTTTTTTTCAGTTTTAATTTCTACTATAGAGACTATCTACCTAAATTATTCAACTAGATTAAAGATCTTTGGAGTCAATTATTTTAAGAGTGTAAGGAGTTTCTGGGGCCAAAATGTTTGATGATTGCTAATCTACAGGATAAAATCCAAGCTCTTGAGATTGTTAAATATCAATACCAGCACCAGTTTCCCAGAAATTTCATGTTTTCTTTCATATATTATGGACACTAAATAAGCCAATCTATCCAAACGTTTTAACCCTGCATATCTCCATGCAATCTTTCAAAATAATCCTCCAAAATGTAAGGCTCTCTCTCTCTTCACCTGACATATTTCCTTTTATATTCCAAAAATTTATTTAAATGGCATTTATTCATACTACCCACCCAAATATAGAATCATTCACCAGCTCATATTTGTTCTCTCAATACTTTATAATACACCTATTATTATGTATTTTAAATTGCATCAATTTTCAGTGCCCTTTTGTGTTGATAAATATTAGTGGACTGTGAGACATTTGAAAACAAACTTTGTTATATTTTATACTCAGGTTTGCTGTTTTGCCTTATGCTAGGGTAGCTAGCACATAATGATTAAAAAATAAACTACTGAATTTTATTGGTAAATCCTTCTAACAGCTGAGACTAAGCACCAACATTTATTTGAAAAATAAAAAATATATTACTTTTAAATTAGGATATACAGACACCATTGAAAATTGAGTAATAAGAGTATATTTTAGGTTATAACACAGCTTTATATTCAAGAATGTCAGCACCTTTCTTCCTGCTTTTTTAAGGTTATAGTAGCCATAACTTGTTTTTGTGATGGATAATATGTTGACTTCTTAAAAATATATGCTTCTGTGTGTCCATGTCCAATATGCTGACTTTCTCATTTGATGCACTATTAATCCTAGAGTGGCTACTATTTGATCTTTATTTCCATTTATTATAGAAATCAGAGTATTATACAAATCTTCAAAATGTGCAGCCTCTATTCTACTTACAACATTGAGAGAATTGAAATTGCTGATGCCAGTTGCATAGAAGGCTTCTTTTCTAAGATGTAAATATAGCTCACATTGAACCTGAGATATGTTTCTGTAAAAAAGTACATTGCTTACAAAACTTATGTTTCAATATGTGTGTGTGTACAAGTTAATTTATAATGTGAGCAGTGTATAGTGGCTAATGTACATGACAGATGCAGATTTTTTAGCTGCATCCAGGTTATAACATCATTTAAGTTATGTGAACATGAATGGTTTCAGCCTAACTTTGATCCACCTTTCTTTTGGTGAAGTCTCTGGGATGTCCCTCTGGTGAATATTCCTTCCTCGCTCTCAATATTGGACTACTTACAAAATTGGCTCACATCCAAACTCCTGGATCAGATAACACAGATCTGTTCACCAGAACACCAAGTGGTTGGCTAAGTGATTGATTCAGGGATAGATATGATGCGGCCGAGTCAAGGAGAATCTTACAGAATCTATTACTTGAAACATTTGTAAAGAAGTTTGCTTTTCCCACTGAAGTTGCCAAAACACCAAGGTGGAATTCTGAAGCTGCTGATGGCTATATTTAATGACAACATTTGCAAAGAGTCTGCCTGGGAATCATGCCAAAGACAGGTAAGTAAGTCATAAAATGAAGAAAGATTAATACCCAATGAAATATCTCAGTCCCTGCATCCAATTGTTCCTGAAGCCAAAACAACCCCCGGACTTTCTGGCTGTAACAAGGCATTAAATTATTTTACTTCTTAAAGGCAGGTTGAGTTGGGTTTCTGTTCTTTACCATTGAAAGTCGTAACTAATACAGTAAAATTAACTTTGTTTTCAGGTCAATCTTGCCAGAATTATATTATAAAACAGACAGATGAGTTCACAGTATGAATGATGACCCTATTAAGGATATCACTGACTATACTGTAAACATCATAACAGAGGCAATAGTTTTCAGTTCCTGAAACATAGAACGTGCTAAATTTCTTAACCTATTTTCCCTAATAACTTCACGTTCAATTCAGGAACAAAAATAAATGTCAGTTAAGTCGAAATACACATTACAACTAAATTGCAATGCAATTTCTAATTATTTTTAGTGTGTCCTTTTATGATGAAAGAGAAAACCCATTTTAGTACAGTGTATCATTAGTTTTTAAATCTTCTAAATAATGAATTAAAAAAGAATCTTGTAAAAATGATACAATAGCCATATAATGTATATCTGTTATGTCTAGTTTGCTGAACTCTAAAACAAAGAAACCACTGTAATATTTTCCAGAATTTATTGTAATTTATATTAAACTATGCAGTAAATAAACCCAACTCTAGGGTTTGTTTGTTTGTTTTTTTACTATTCTACATTCATTATGTATAAAATGTTCTATTATTATTGTATTTTTTAAAGATTTATTTATTTCTTTGAGAGAGAGAGAGTGTGTGCGTGTGTGTGCAGGGAGAGGGGCAGAGGGAGAGAGAGAAACTCAAGCGGATGAGTGCAGAACCCAACATGGGGCTCATTCCCAGGACCCTGAGATTATGACCTGAGCAGAAATCAAGAGTCGGACACCTTACCGACTGAGCCCCCCAGGTGCCACTATTATTATTTTAATCACTAAGTGTGTTAAGCTTGAGTAAGATGCATGTTATACAAAATATATTGAATCTCTGTAAGAAACTTGGCAAGACAAAGAATAGTGTTTTACTTATAAGTAATATTTACTATTTCAATGTGTTACTTATGTACTATCACCAGTTTAGTGAAAGTTGTCCTTTTTAGGTAAATAAAATAATAGTTCCACAGCTGAAAATTTTAGCTATGTAATGCTATTTTATTAATAAGAGTAAAATGCTAGATACTTCAATTTTTAAGAAATATTATATGAATGGTAAGATCTAAACATTACACAAATAATAAACTTGCAAATTTAAACGGGTTTCGATTATATTTCCTTGTGACAAAGATTAGATAACTATGCTTGATTTCCTAAAACTGATTCAAACCACATAATTTACAATTAACCATTTTAAAGTACAAAATTCATTGGTCATTGGTATACAGTCCATTGGCATTTAGTGTATTCACAATGTTTGCAACCACCAGCTCTCTGGAGTTTTAAAAATTTTTAATCACCTCATAAAAACACCACATAGTCTTTAGATAATCATCCTAATCCCCTGACCCTATACCCTGGTAACTCCTAATCAGCTTTTATCTCTATGGTTTTAACTATATTTTGGACATAAAACAAACAGGAATCATACATAATGCAACATTTTGTCTTTGACTTTTCTCAAATAGCATGTTTTCAAGGTTTATTCAAGTTGTATCACGTATTGATACTTTGTTCCTTTTTAATGCTGAATAACAAATATATATCTATATATATCTGTTGAAATTTTCCTCTTGAGGCAGTTTTGGTAATTAATGTGTTTCTAGGAATTTGTCCATTTTATCTAGATTGTCTGATTTGTTGGGGTATAATTGTGAATGGTATTATTTTGCAATCTTTTTCATTTCTTTAATGCTAGTGGTAATTTTTGTTTCCGATTTTTGTTATTTGCATATCTCTCTTTTCTTCTTTAGTCAGTAAATCTAAAGTTTTATGAAATCGGTTGATTATTTCCAAGAACCATTCTTTAATATCATTGGTTCTGTTTTTCTATTTTTTATTTCATTTATATCTACTCTAATGTTTGTTATTTCCTTCCTTCTACTTGCTTTGAGCATAGTTTTCCCTCTGTTCTTTTTATTTTTTTAAATGTTTTTAAAGATTTATTTATTTGAGAGAGAGAGCACATGTGCAAGACAGTGTTGGCGGGAGGGGCAGGGAGCTAGAGAATCCTCAAGCAGACTCCCTGCTGAGCGCAGAGCCCCATGTAGAGCTGGATCTCATGACCCTGAGATGATGACCTGAGCTGAAATCAAGAACCAGCTACTTAACCAACTGAGCCACCCAGGCACCCCCTCCCCTCTTTTTAAAGGGAAAGTTTAGCTTATCAATTTGAGATCATTCTTCTACTTTAATATGGGTATTTACAGCTATAGATTTCCCTCTGAATCTTACTTTTAGCTGTATCCAATAAGTTTTAGTAAGTTATGCTTTTAGTTTCATCTTAATAAATGCTTAATTGTTTTCTTATAATTTCTTCCTTGTCCAATTAGCTATTTACAAATATGTTGTTTGATTGCCACGTATATGTGAATGTCCCAAATTTTCTTCTATTGTTGATCTCTAATTTAATTCCAATTTTGTCAGAGGAGATTTTTGTATGACTTCAATCTTTAAACTTATAGAGGCTTAATCTGTGGCCTAGCATTTAGTTTATCCTTCAGAATGTCCCCTATGTGCAGAAAATAATGTGTCTTTTGTGGTTGTTCATTAAGTGGTGTCTAAATGTCCATTTAGTGGTGTCTAAATGTCCAAATAACTATTTGGTGTATAGTGTGTTTCAAGTCTTCTCTTTCCATGTTGATCCACAGCCTAGGTTTTTTTGACTATTGTTGAAAGTGGGATAGTTAAATCTCCAACTATTATTGCTGAACTGCCTATTCCTTCCTTCAATGTTGTCATTTTTTTGCTTTATGTTTTGGCTCTGTTCTTGGGTACATTTTTTTTTAATTGCTCTATCTTAATGAATTGGCCTTCTCATAATTTTAAAATGTCTTTTGTCTCAGTGGCATTTTTTTTTAATCTTAAAGTCCATTTTGTCTGATATTAGTGTGTCTACTCCAGTACTGTTTTGGTGATAAATTAAGGATATATATTTTAGTTTTGAGAGCAAACACTGAGATAAGCAAATAAAAATAATGCCAGGAAATTAGGAATATAAAAAATGAATACATAGAATAATATAAATAACACATTAACCAATATGTTCACAGAAAAGGAGGGATGTAGAAAGAAAAAAAATTACACGTGACAAATTAAGAATAACTTGCAAAGTGGTAGCACTTACCCTGTCATACCAAAAATTACATAAAATGTAAATGGAATATGTATTCCAATTAATTTGTATTTCAATTAAGTGGCAAAGATTGTCAGAATGAACAAGAAGAAAAACTCAACTTTCTTCCATCAGCAAGAAATTCACTTTAAATATAAAGAGACAAACCACTTGAAAATAAAAGAATGAGAAAACATATATCATAAGCATGATAAACGTAGGGTATGCTTCTATATCAGACAAAATAGACTTCAGGACAACATTGAGATAGAGTGGAATTTCTTGCTGAAAAGATTAGTTCATAAAGACATCCCAACAGTCACAAACCCTCATAAGAGAGTTTCAAAATTCCTGAAGCTAAAACTAACAGAATTAATGAGCAAAACAAACATAGCAAAACACAATATCCTCCTCAGTACTTGATAATATGACTAGACAAAAAAAGCATGAGCTGAAGAATTATGTCAACAACCTTAACCTAATGCCGTTTATATTACAATTACAGAACATACTCTTTTTGAGTGTATGTGTTCTTGAAAGAATATACACCATAACAGACCACATGCAGAACTACTAAAAGCATCTCAATAAAATACAAATGTATAAAAACTTAGAGTTACTTGTCTGACCCCATGAATTAAATTGGAAAACAGTTACCCTAGTAATCTAGAAAGAATCACATATATTTGAAAATTAAGTAAAACACTTTTAAATATCTCACAGGTAAAAATAAAATTACTCAGGAAATGTCTAAAATGTTTAATTGAATGATACTGATTATACAATGTATCAAAATATGTGATATGCAACTACAATACTATGAAATAAAAATTCACATATCTGAATTCTCACATAACAAGAAAATAAAGATGTTAATATTAAACCTTCAATTCCACTTTTAAGAAGCATAACTGTTAAGAAAACAATCCCTCTGACAATATCATCAAAAATAATATATACTTAAGAATAAACTCAACCAAGGATGAAAGACTTGTATACTGAAACAGTAAAATACTGATGAATGAAATTAAAGCAGGCATAAACAAATGCAAAGACCTACAGTTCATAGATAGGAAGAATTAATATTGTTAAATGTCCATACTTCCCAAAGTGATCTACAGATTCCATGCAATACCTATCAAAATTTCAATGGCATCTTTTACAGAAATATTTTAAAAATCCTAAAATTTCTATGGAATCACAAAAGATCCCAATTAGCCAAGGCAATCTCGAGAAAAAAAGAACGAAGCTGGAGTCATCACATTTCATGATTTCAGAATATATTACAAAGCTATAGTAACTGAAACAGGATAGCCCTGGCATAAAAACAGATATGTAGGCCAAAGGAAAAAAAAAAAACAGAGAGCCCCAAAATAAACCCATACATATATAGTCAAATGATTTTTTGACATGGATGCCAAGAAAACAAAGTAGATGTGGGATAGTCTCTTCAAAAACTTGTGCTGGAAACACTGGGTATCCATACACAAAAAAATGAGATTGGACTCATACCATACACAAGTCAACTCAAAATGAATTAAAGACATAAAGGTAAGATCTAAAACTGTAAAACTCCTAAAAGTAAACATAGGGAAAAAGCTTTATAACATTGGTATTGGCAATGATTTGTTGGATATGACACCAAAAGCACAAGCAATAAAAGCAAACACACACAAGAGGGATTATGTCAAACTAAAAAATGTCTGCACAGCAAAGAAAACAATCAGCAAACTGAAAAGGCAACTCACAGAACAAGGTCAATCAGATATCTTATTTGCAAATCACATATCTTATAAAGGTTAATTTCTAAAATACAAAGGGACTCATGCAGCTCAACAGAAAAAAAAAAAGTTTTTTTTTTTAAGTACAAAGGAATTGAACAGATAGTTCTCCAAGGAGGATGCACAAACGGCTAAATGGTACATGAAAAGACACTCAACATCATTAATCATCAAATGAAAATCAAAACTACAATGAGATATCACCTCACAGTAGGATGGCTATTGGCAAAAAGTCAAAGGATGACAAGTGTTGGTTGGCAAGGAGGTGGAGAAATGGGAATGTAAACTGGTATGGCCACTGGAACCTCCATACTGGTAGAGCCATTATGAAAGACAGTATAGAGAGGTTCCTCAAAAAAACTAAAGATATAACTACCACATGTTCCAGCAATCCCACTTTTGCCTATACATCTAAAGGAATTTAAATCAGGATCTCAAAGAGATATTTGCACTCACATGTTCACTGCAGCATTATTCACAATAGCCAAGATACAGAAGCAACCTAAATGTCCAGTGATGAGTAAATGAATAAAGAAAATATGGCATATAAATACAATGGAATAGTATTCATTCTTAAAAAGAGGAAATACTGCCATTTGTGACAACATAGATGAACCTGGAGAACATTATGCTACGTATCTAGGATACTGAGTTATACACAGAGGACACGTACTCCAAGATACCACTTATTTATACTATGAACCTAGAATAGTCAAACTCATAGAAGCAGAGAAGAAATGGTGGTTGCCAAAGGCTGGGGAGGAAAGGAAAAATGGGGAGATGTTAGTCACAGGATACAAAATTCCAGTTATAGAAGATGAATCACTCCCAGTAATCTACTACTGTACAACAGAGCTTATAATTAACCTTATTATATTGTACCCCTAGAAATTTGTAAAGTAAGTAGATACTGTGTTCTTATGACATTAATAATAATAATAATAACAATAATAATAATTAAAAGGTCAGGAGGAAACTTTTCTAAGTGATGTGTAGGTTTATGGAATAGACTGTGATGGGTTTCACAGATATATATACTTATCTCCAAACTCATCAAATTTTATACATTAATTATGTACAACTTTTGATATGTCAAAAATAAAATAAAAAAGCAGCATAACTAAGCAGAAAGCAGGAAATAAGATATCACAGCAGAATAAAATTAATAGAATCCAATCAAGGAAATATACAAAGTTAAAATGTTTTAAAGATTAATAGATCTGATAAACCCCTTGTCCTGAATAAGGTAAAAAGGAGATAAACACAAATTATCAATATGGTGAATGAGAGGGCTAGCACTCTAGATTGCCAAGGTTTAAAGTATCAAAATAATGGAATACACACACAAAAAAAACTTATTCCAATAAATTTTACAACTTATATGCACAAATGACTTGAAAAATGCAATTTACCAAAATTGGCACAGTATTAAGTAGAAAATCCACATACACTTACAGTTCAAAAAAATGAATTATTCATTAAAAACTTTCCCACAAAGAACACTCCAAGTACAAATGATTGTACTGGTAAGTTTATACCAAATGTTTATGGAAGAAATAATCTTACAAATATTTTCAGAAAATAGAGAAGGGAGCACTTAAATTTATTTTTTTTAGTTTGTCATAACACTCATTCCAAGCCTGATTTTCTTTTTTTTTTTTTTTAAGATTTTATTTATTTATTTGAGACAGAATGAGAGAGAGAGAGAGCACATGAGAGGGGGGAGGGTCAGAGGAAGAAGCAGGCTCGCTGCCGAGCAGGGAGCCCGATGCGGGACTCGATCCAGGGACTCCAGGATCATGACCTGAGCCGAAGGCAGTCGCTTAACCAACTGAGTCACCCAGGTGCCCCCAAGCCTGATTTTCAAAAAAATTTCAAGAAAAGAAACATCTCTCATGAACATTGAAATAAAATATATTAGCAACATAGGAGAAAAAATAGATAAAAAAGGAATCATTAACAACAGGAACTTGTCCCAGGAATTCAAGACTGGTTTAAATTTTAAATCAATAAATGGAATTGGCCACAATAACAGAATAAATTGCAAAACCTGTATGTTCATCTCAATAGATGCAGTAAAATAATTTGAAAAAGGTACTATCCATTTATGCTAGAAATATCTCTCATAAAAATGAGGAATATATTAGAATTGGTTTAATATGGTAACTCAAAAGAAAATAAAAAATAGTTAATCTTATTTAATAGTTGTAATGGTTAATTTTATATGTTAACTTAGATAAGCTATGGTGTCCAGTTGTTTGATCAAAAACACTAGTCTAAATGTTAAGTGTGAAGGTATTTTTTCAATATAATTAACATTTTGTTTAAACTTTTTTTTCCAATGTGATTAACATTTAAATCGGACTTTGAGTAAAAAGATTACCCTTCATAATATAAATTAGCCTCATTTAATCAGCTGAAGGTCTTCTGACAAAGACTGAGTTTTCCTGAAGAAGGAGTTTGGGCTCAAGACTGCAACATAGAAATGCTGTCTCAGCTCGCAGTCTTTCTGGACTGCCCTGTACATTTTGGAATCAAGACTCACAACATCAACACTTACTGAAATGTTCAGCCCTCTAATTTGCCCGAAGTATTTCAATCTTGCCACTTCCATAACCATGTGAGCTGATTCCTTTATATATATAAAAAGGAGATATATGTATCCTATTGGTTCTCTGGTCTCCTAACACAATGGTAAAATATTAAAACCTTTACTTTTATTTATTTATTTTTTTTTTCCTGAGAGAAGGAAAAAAGTAAAAATGTTTGCTCTCATACCATTTCTATTCAACTTTCTAGTTTGGCTCTAAGTCTAATAAAGAAAGTCCAAAAAAAAA
>NC_138371.1:132298543-132327556 GCF_054177405.1 Leptonychotes weddellii
TATCACAATATCTAAAAGTTTCTCTTTCATTCCCAAATGCTTCATCCTCCTATGTTTCAGTATTTCCACTGGTCTCAAGTTAACCAAAGTCCTTGTCATTTTGCTATTCAAGGGTCACCAAACTGATATCCTTAAATAAAATTTACCTGTACATTGCAAACATTTCCTAAGCTCTGCTTTCTCACCTCCTCACTGTTCCAACATCTGATTTAATCAGCCCATTTCTCATAGAATGAGGTAAAAACGCATTAAAGAATCATTCAATGTTTCACTGCCCCATCTCCAGACTTATTTTCCAAGTTGTCCCCTTTATTTAAGTTAAACATTCACATTTGGTAATTAACATGTGTTATGTGGAAATTTTTCCTCTCTCAGTAACTTTACCAGTTTTTAAATTTTATTTTTAAAGATCATTTCTAATTGCAATCTGGAGAATAAAGAGAAGTAACACTGAAAGCAGAAGAATTATTTACAAGACAAATACACCAGCAAAGAAGAGAGATGAACTAAGGCAGTGCTGGTAAGTGAGGGTAAGAACTAAGGCAGTAAGGCAGATAAGCCTTACAGGTAACATTATCTTCATTGTTCCAACATTTTTCTTCTGAATGCATACTGTTTTTTGTTTTGTTTTGTTTTTTGTTTTTACATTTGCTTGGCTTTCTCGGTACTAATCACTATCTTCCTTCAAGGTTCTTCAAAGAAATAGTAAAACCCTTGTTTCATGAGGCATACACATGAGGTAATAGTTTTGTCTTTGTTTTTTGGTATGGTGGTTAAGTAGGAAAACACACCTCCTGAGCCCCACTCTAGCTCCAATCTGCACTGATTATCCATTATACTGGAAATGATTTCTTACCATTTCCAGGATACATTGTTTCTTCCTCTTTTTTCCTTTCCTTTTCTTCTTTCTTTTTCTTTTTCTTTTTCTTTTTCTTTTTCTTTCTTTCTTTTCTATGAGCTTGCATTAATGTAAATGCTTTATTCTACCCTCATACTTGATGGATAATGTAGAAAGTTTGTAAACAATTATGTTGGAAATAAATATCCTTTATATTTTGAAGGGTTTTCTTCACCTTCCAACTTTTAAGGTTGTTTTGATAAACTGACACCATTATTTAACATGATTTTCTTGGTATACACTAACTCTCACTGTCTGTCTGTTTCTTTCTGGAAGCTTTTTTTAAAATATTTTATTTATTTATTTGAGAGAGAGAGAATGAGAGAGAGCACATGAGAGGGGGGAGGGTCAGAGGGAGAAGCAGACCCCCTGCCTAGCAGGGAGCCTGATGTGGGATTCCATCCAGGGACTCCAGGATCATGACCTGAGCCGAAGGCAGTCGCTTAACCAACTGAGCCACCCAGGCGCCCTTTCTGGAAGCTTTTAAGGTCATTAATTTTTCTCAGGATTTTCAAAACTGTGTGGCAATTATACCTTAATATGGGTAATTTAAAAATTCTTTGTCCAGGTATTCGGCATGCTCTTTGAACTGGCAATTCCATGTCCCTCAAATTTTCTTCAATCATTATTTTATAATTTCCTCCTGACCAGGCTTGCAATCGCCCTGGAACTCTCATCAGGAGGATTTTTAGATTCCCAGGATCTATCCTCAAGTTTCTTGAATAATTTTTTTCTTATTTTTATATCACCATTTATTTCTTTCTACTTTCAATGATTTCCCAAAATGTCTTTTTCACTATTTATATTTTAGCTAACAAACTTCAAATTTCAAAAAAAAAAAATACCTTCCCATATTCTGATTGTTTCTTTATCACTATTGTTGTTTTAAGAATTAGAGATTTCTGGGCGCCTGGGTGGCTCAGTCATTAAGCGTCTGCCTTCGGCTCAGGTCATGATCCCAGGGTCCTGGGATCGAGTCCCACATCGGGCTCCCTGCTCTGCGGGAAGCCTGCTTCTCCCTCTCCCACTCCCCCTGCTTGCGTTCCTGCTCTCGCTATGTCTCTCAAATAAATAAATAAAATCTTAAAAAAAAAAAAGAATTAGAGATTTCTTCTGTTCTTTGTAGTCTTTGTTCCCTTCATATTCATTTCTGTTTGATGTAGATTTCCTCAAATGTGTCATAATTCTTGGCTGTATTTTCATGATATACTGTGAGGCATAAAAACTGCTATCTGGAAGCTCTGTGAGCCTGTATGAGCATTGTGAGTGAATGACATTTGTTGCACAAAGGTTGGGTAGAGACCTCCAAATTTCAATGCTTATAAATCTTTTCTCTTATAGCCTGTCATTGTCTCCAGAGAAGAATCCAGCATTCTCCTTCCTTGGGGATATAAGCTTATATACACTAGTGAACTGGGAGCTGAATATGTGGCAACAGGCTGCCCAGCTTTTTTATATATAGAATTTGACTTGATCTCTCTCCATCTTTAGTACACCTACCCTACAATGCCTTCATTGGGCTTGGAAGGCTCTAATCCACAGTCTCTCAGATTAATATCTCAAGAGCATACAACTATCATTTGTTCAAGGTGGACTGAGGTAGGGCTGATTTTCAACAGATCCTTGCTCTTCTGTTGCCTCACGCTCACACTCTGAAATTCTCCACATCTCCATTCCATGCACTTGTAAAAGTTCTGAGTGAGAGACTGACTCGTTCCGCCCAGGCTTCCTCCTGGCCAACACTCAGGCTTCAGTGTAATTTACACCAATAGGCCAATTACCAATGATCTGTTTTTGATTTTTTGTAACTTATTGACTTTCATGTTTTAGTATTTCTTTTTTTTTTAAAGATTTTATTTATTTATTTGAGAGAGAGAGAATGAGAGAGAGAGAACACATGAGAAGGGATAGGGTCAGAGGACGAAGCAGACTCCCTGCCGAGCAGGGAGCCCGATGCGGGACTGGATCCAGGGACTCCAGGATCATGACCTGAGCCGAAGGCAGTCGCTTAACCAACTGAGCCACCCAGGCGCCCCATGTTTTAGTATTTCTTAAGTTCACCTGCCCCTTCTCTTCTTCATCTTTATGGATTTATACCATTATAAAATCTAGTTCAGTCATTTTAGTGTGTTTCTGCTTATTTTGCTTTTTTGTAGGAAACCAAGATAATCTCCTATGTTTAGTAAAAAATCCTGGTGATATATTTGAAATGGAAGAAAGTTTCAAGAAAATAAAATACAAAGGGTTGGGAAGGAAGTCAGCAATGGAAGAAATGTCCTTGAGTGGGAAGATGTAACAGAAAGCAGTACAGCAATGAGGGTATGGATAAGGACACTTAAGGGGCTTTTAATTTGATTGGTGTTCTAGATAACGGGACATGACTGAACTAACCAACCTCATAAGTACAGATCACCCCAAGATAAAGTCCCAATATCAAAAGCTCAATAATGAAAGTAGATTTCAATCTCTGAGCAGTATTCAAATACTACACTACTGAGGATAATTTTTGATACTTTTTGACAACTTTGTCCTCAGATCAAGGTGACTAGATTGCTCAAGCTTTGTATGATGTAAAGCAGAAGTCCTGGGATGGCACTGGAAAAGTAGGTATTGGGGTTTTATGACCTCACTGTTAAAAAGCAATACATTAGGTATTTTTTTTTCAAAGTTAAAAGCACATCAAACACGCCTAGCATTTATTATTTTAATCACAAACCTACAGACCCCTTAGTACACCCTCCTTGGGGCTTGACCCTAAGGATCCGAAGCTGACAACCTTGGGTGTATGTGGTAGGAAGGGTAAGGATGGGCAGGGAGTGGCTCTTAATAGCTCTGAAATGGGGAGGATTCCTCCAAATGGAGAACTGGGCGGAGGCCAGAGGTTGGAGGTGACCTAGCTTCTGAGAAGGGGGGGTGGTCAATAAAAAAATCAGATAAACCAAAGAGGGGTTCATATGCTTTGGCAACCCTCCCTCCAACCCTCTGCTTTGGTGGGGTAGGCTTCCACTTTTTTCCTGGGCTTGGGAACTCCCCAGAAAGGCCCCTTCCTTCATCTTGTTCCTCTACAGACTGTAAGAGTGCTGGGGTGCTGGCTCTGGGAACCTGGACTCAGGACCCCTAATTCCTATCACCTCCCCAAACTGCCCTTCAAGGTAGGAGGTGGGACTCTACCCAAGGGTGAGGGTCTAGCTCTCACTCCTGATGGAGGTCTGGAATGTCGACCCACAAGATTTCAAGATCTGCCCCCTTCTCCAAGGGCGAGGTTGGCTCAGAGCCCTCCTGGGTTAGGTCCCATTGGTCCCAGGCTAAGGCTGGGGAGCTGAAGTACCACTCCTCCCTAAAGCGTGGAATGCTTGGATGGGATGTTGCTAAGGGACAAGGTCTGTGATCTCCTCGTGGCCTGATCTCACGGACTCCTCCGTGCCTGAAATACCTGCGAGTGGCTGTGCCTATAGGGAAGGGGCGGAGCCTAGCTCCTGCCTTGCTGGAAGGCCAGGACTGAGCTCCCAGGTGAAGGGCTCGCTCTCCTCCTCACTTCTGTTCCTCGGCTGGACAAGGTGGGGATCAGGGGAAAGGGGCAGGGCTTAAACCCCCAGGGTGAGACCTCTGTTATTGTGACTCCTCTTCCTTGCCAGGATGGACTAGACTAGTGGTTCCAAGAGAGGGGGTGGACCGGCATCCTGCTACTTCCTTATCCCAGGAGACCTGGCTAGGAAAGTCCCTAAGCGACAGGGGCCTAGCTCATCCCGTCTCCTTCCCACACCTGGGCAAGGGCAGGTCCCAAGGGGCAGGGGCGAGGCTGTGATCTCCAGGGGACAGGCCCAGAGGTTACCGCCTTCTCCACGGCTGAAACACCTCACTGGTTCGTATTGTGGGGAGGGGGCGGGGCCTCATCTGACTCCTCCTCCTCACCTGATTACGGGGGTTAACTAGATAATCACCAACTTGGATGAATGTATCAGTCCTTTATTGGTCTTTGAATTCAACATTTTCCACTTTAAATTATTCTATACTCTATAAGCTAGATCATCACCAATAAAGCAATGGTCCCCCCAAATTTAGAAAAATATGTAAACAGCCTCAATAAATGTATACTTTATTTCCTGAGCTGTAAACTGGGGAATAATTATAGTTCTGCTGGCTTCATGTGCATGTGACTTGAGCAATTACACAGAGCCCTACACTTAGAAGATTCTTGATTTAATGTTCAGTTTTTGCCACATTGAAATTATTAATAGTTTTTGGACAAAGGGCCCCACCTTTTCACTTTGCACTTGGACTTGCAAATTATGTAACTGGTTCTGTTCCCACCTCATACAGCTGTTATAAGAACTAAATGAAGCAGCACAGTGCCCTGCAGATATTAATCCTTCAATAATGCCAGCTGCCAGCCTTATTAGAATAATTGTTGTTATTATTATTATTAGCAATAGTGTAGTAGTATTAAAAATAGCACTTTATTCAGTAGTACTCAATTACACCATACTCATTATTCACTCATTCTTTAACATAGAAGCATTCATTATTTCTTATGTGTTAGATGCTGTTCTAAGGAATATATTAAAATCACCAGTTTCTCTATATTCTCAATTAGACCATAACATTCTTTAAAAAAAGAGAACGTATCGTGTTCATTTTAATAGCTCCCATGCCTACCAAATATAGTTGCTCCACAATTATTTGTTGGAAAAATAAATGGCTAAGTGTTTTGAAAGTACCTTATAGGTTATTAAGCCATATACAATGAAAACTATTTTTATTATATCCACTCATTTTAACAATTTTATATTAGGTGCCTTCCAATTTAACTTTTAACTGGGTTCTGTCCACCTACTCACTCCCTTTGGCAAATCTTGCTAAAAGCATGGTCCTTTTAAATATTATAAAGCATAGGTCATTGATACAATTGCATTATCTTACAACATTCAAATCCCTTAATCATCATACTAGGAACACATCACTTCTACCAATAGCACGATGGTATGATGTCCAATGATATATGGTATTTAACTAATTATAAAACCCTTGCCACTACCATACAAATACCAAATCACAATTTTGTTCAGTCTTCTAAGAAGATGGTTCCTGTCACAGCAGGCAAAAAATAAGTCATTTGGCTATAAAGGCATTTTCTATTCAGAAGCTCAGTACTTATCTCCAAATACCTCCACTTAAAAAAAGAAAGGTCCAATTAAACTCAGTTCTTTTGAAAATCAGCCTAATTAGAGATATCGGGGGATTACTGCCAAGAAATCAGATTGTTTTACTTTCAAGTTTTATAGACTCGATATGCTTGATAGGTTAGTCAGTGCTGACATGTTTATAAGGTATTTCAGTTCCCTGAATTGCGTAAAAGATTGTAGCTTCATCATGTGGACTTTGCCACTTAAGTAATTCTAGTTTTCATGAAGATATCAATTACATGTTGCTGCACATGAACTGGTCTACTTGAAATGCTTGTTTCCTGCACAATTATGCCACAGGTTTAGTGATAATGTTGGTATAATGAAAATAACCATTGTTAAGTTCCACCTCTGTGGAAAGCCACTGAAAGTTCTGAAGCTAGGAAAACAAAGATAGTACGGTTGACCTTTGAACAATGTGGGGGTTAAAGCACTTACTCCATGCAGTCAAAAACCTGTGCATAGCTTTTGAGTCCCCCCAAATTTAACTACTAATGGTCTACTGTTGACCAGAAGACTTACCAATACCATTAAGTTGATTAACACATATTTTGTATACATATTATATACTGTATCCTTACAATAAACCAAAGTAGAGAAAAGAAAACATTATTAAGAAAATCATAAGGAAAAGAAAATACGGGTGCCTGGGTGGCTCAGTCGTTAAGCGTCTGCCTTCGGCTCAGGTCAGGCTCTCTGCTCGGCAGGAAGCCTGCTTCTCCCTCTCCCACTCCCCCTGCTTGTGTTCCTGCTTTCGCTCTCTCTCTCTCTGTCAAATAAATAAATAAAATCTTAAAAAAAAAAAAAGAAAGAAAATACATTTACAGCACTGTGCTATATTTATAAAAAAATTCAGGTATAAAAAAAATTGGGGAGAAGTAGACCTATGCAGTTCAAACCGGTGTTGTTCAAGGGTCAACTGTACATGCAAAGGATGTAACAACTGTTCTGAATCTATTTGACACATTTATAGATAAAAGGGTTAGAGATTTATAAGCACCATCTGACTTAGGTAAATAATAATTAATAATAATAATAACAGCTACCACTTACAAATGTCATGCTATGTACTCAGTGTTATATTCTTTGTCAGTTGAGTTTCACAATAGCTTTAAGAGACAACATGAATGTGCTTATAAAGAGAGAGATACTCTAAGATAGTTCGGACTTAAAGGCCATCCTGAGAAACGCCAGAATGAATGGAAGTTGCAGTCAAGTTACCAATCTGGTGAAACTGGACTGACATCTAAGAGAAGTATGGCACATCTGTGATCATAATTTATTTGGCAAAGGATGCAAAGGGTAGATTTAGAAGAAAAGTCCATTTTATCTGTCTGGGGTTATAACGTGATAATACTTAGTTTATAGAGTTTTAACATTTTGTCCCCTTTTCAGTGAACCACAGTAAAAATATTCACTGACCATAAAAAAATAACATAATACTAAAATTATTATAAATATTGTAGTCAAATGGTCAAGAAAATATAGAGGAAAATTGAACTGAGGATGTTAAACTCTTATTAATTCCAACATTTAATTATTAACGTTAATAGAGTATTTTTTTACTCATTTAAGATACATAACAGAATTGAAAACCATGAACTGCCTAAAAAGGTACATGTAAAAGAATAGTGGTAGCTAGTTATATTTTGTTTTTTAGGGTGGCAAGACCTAAATGTAGTGGCAGAAAAATTTACTGAGACTTTGAGCTACCAATAGTGGTCAGCACTGACTTCATCTGTTGTCAACAGTGTATTGTAAGTGTATTAGTGTTTTGTAGGCATGTATTTATATATGTGTGTAAAAGATCATTTAATTCAAAACATATTTTACATAGTTTTTTCAATACTGACTGTTCTGATAATACAAGCTTCCCTATTTCTTCCTCATATTTCAGAAGTCAGTAACCCAATTTGAACTTCCTGCAAAGAACATGAGATGCTGAATTTCCAAAGAAAAACAGCAATTCTGGACTATTCACAGACTTTCATTTTGTATGAAAGGAAAGATTTTCAGTAACAATGAAATTCATTTCCTTGCTAAGAAAAATGGATGCAAGTATGAATTCATGAAGGAACACCACGGATGTCTCTATATAGGCGAAGCCACACAGTGTGTTTTCAGGGAAGTCTGTGACTATAAACTTCTTAATACCTTGGTTGATAATTTGTAAATACTATATTTTTAAAGTCAGTTTTGCTTTGAGTTACTACTTCAAATATAATCACAAAAAAATTTTGAGCAGTTGGTGGAGGGGCAGAAGGTGAGGGAGAGAGAGAAACCCAAGCAGGTTTCATGCCCAGTGTGGAGCCCAACGCGGGGCATGATCTCACAACCTTGAGGTCCTGACGTGAGCAAAAACCAAGAGTCAGAGGCTTAATCGACTGAGCAACCCAGGCACCCACAAAATTCTTTTATTACTATCCAATTTGAACAATGCTAAAAATACCTGAACCAAAATATTCTCTTGTATTTTGTCTGACCATGTAAGTAATAATGAAATAGCTGTTTCATTTAGCTTTAGGGACAGGTGAAAAGTGTACACCATTTCCTCCTGAAGCAAACATCTAATCAGCAAAAAGTACTAGTGGTAGCTTTCCATCTACAAAGGAAGAGAGGAATAATAATTTCCCATAATGACATGTCTTCAAACTCCAAATTACCAAAGTAGTATAAAATGGCAATGATGTAATTCAGTGATATATATATAAATCAACTGTAAATTTATTTGTAGAAAGGTCTTCCTCAGAAAACAACTATGATATTTGTTCTAAAAGAATGACTAACATAACACAATAAAATTAAATTAAATTAAAAAAAGAAAAGAAAAGAATGACTAATTTCCTAACTAGTTAGTTAGCTCCATTTTAAAAGTACTTGTTTTGACATGTATACTGACCATATTTCTAAATTTCATGTGTCATTTTTTTATTCTTGAATTATCAAGCAAATATTAGTTGAAAAACTCTAAACTGTGTATAAAATGTAAGGAAGTAACAATGAGTAAGACTTTGCTTCCTTCAATGGGCTTACTTTTGAAAGGAAAAATGCAGACTTGAAACACAGGTCAAGTACAATATGATAAAACCTTTAACAAAAAGCACACAGGTTTTGTTTCAATGGCACCAAGCAGTCAAGACTTAGTTGTGGATATTCTGCCTTTTCAGTTTAGCCCATGAATGGGCAGAAGAAAATATCAAGTAAATAGATATGACTCAGAAGGCTATTACAAGCAAGTAAATCATTCAGTAATCAGTTCAAGAGGGAAATATATGCCGTATTATGCTAAAAATTCATCTGTAATTTTCAATTAAAGTCATATTTTACTTAATTTATTTTGACTGAAATCCATAGTTACCTTTGCTATTTCTACAGCTTATACAATGTAGGTATAAACCTATGCCTACCACATAGTTTTCCAAACAAATATCTGTTGAAAAATCTGTCATTGATACAATAGAATACCCCACTTTGAGAAAATATTTTCCCAAATGTTTCTTCATTCTAAGGTTAACTATATGTACCAATATATTTTTGACAAGTTAGCATGGCTAATCAAGAAAAGAAATATGTATGCATTTATCTCATCCTATTAAATAAAGACAACATATTAAGAGAAAAATCACTTTAAAAATAACACAAATGTTTAAGAGAAGCAATGTACAAATGGAAAAATTATCTATTTGGCATGCTCACTTAGGAAACCATCTTTTCTAAAAGTATAGACCTATATATATAACCATTTTTTTAAAAGATTTTATTTATTTATTTGAGAGAGAGAGAATGAGAGACAGAGAGCACGAGAGGGAAGAGGGTCAGAGGGAGAAGCAGACCCCCCGCTGAGCAGGGAGCCCGACGTGGGACTCAATCCTAGGACTCCAGGATCATGACCTGAGCCGAAGGCAGTTGCTTAACCAACTGAGCCACCCAGGCGCCCCTATATATAACCATTTTTGTTCTATTTATTGGTTTTAAATGGAACTTTTAAGAGGAAGACTAAAAGACACCTGCTATAGGGAAATACAGATTGGTTACTAATAATCATTAGTATCATTACTCTTATGTTCATAGAGAATATATAAAAATAACAAAAGTCTGATTGTCTTCTTATATAAATAGTATTTCTTGTTATAAATAGTATTTTAATGGCCATGGAATACTAATTTCCTCTCTCACAAGAAATAATAGTAAACATCCATTATCCCTTAGCACATTAGAAATACATTTCAGTTTGGAATATAATGTGAAGTTTTAAGTATAGATTGAAATATAATTGAAAGTATAAACTAAAATATTAAACTGGATGTAGTAAAGAATCATCATGTACCTGATGTAGTCCTTACAAACTGTAATTAGATAACTAGCATGCCTGTTTATTTTGCTGAAAAAAAAATGAACCTCCCTATATAGGTATAACCTTGATAACAGAAAATAGATGGATAATATATTAACAATTACATAAAGTCTAAAGTAATAAGCTTGAAATATTATTTGCTTGAGCTTAATGAGTACAGTTATTGGTGTAATCATTAAAATACCTTTATGTTACACATTTTGGTTTATTCAATTTTTTAAGTTCAAATTACATGTCAGAAATTACCATTATACTAAACTTCTCAAAAGTCCAATAATATGTGTTTATTCAGAATAAATAAGATTTCTAAAGTCAGAGAGGAAAACAAATACCAGATGATTTCACTTAGATGTGAAATCTAAAAAACAAAGCAAATGAAGCAGGAACAGACCCATAAATAGAAAACAAACTGATGTTTGCTAGATTATGGAGGGGTGAGGGGAATAAACAAAATGGGTGAAAGGAGTGGGAGGTACAGGATTCCAATTATGGAATGAATAAGTCATGGGGATAAAAGGTACAGTATAAGGAATATGGTATTATAATAGCATTGTATAGTGACAGATGGTAGCTACACTTGTGAGCATAGCATAGAGTTTTCAAATCACTATGATGTACACCTGAAACTAATGTAACATTGTATGTCAACTATACTTCCATTAAAAAAACAAAGTTTCCAAAATCATATATTAGATATCAGATCTTAGCATTATTAATTGTAAATGCCAACAACACAATATTGTCATAACTGGGATTTTAATTTGGTGATTTATTCAGTGTTTCTTATACTAGGCATTAACAACAATCAGTTACAAGGTCTATCTAATTCTTCAGCAGTATTTACCTATTATCAAAGCATAACTGTGAACTGGAATATAGGGATTTAATCAAAGGGAAATGAGGTTCTCCACTTTTATGAGCTCTAATATGATGCTAGAAGCACAAATAAATTCAATAGGATTTAATTCACAAAACAGAATCACAAAGACTTACAGAAACAATACTCCTTTCTTCAATTAGCTAAAAATTAATACCCAGGAAGGTCAGTGGCCTAACTCCTATGGTTCCCTTATAGTGTCAGAGTCCTGATTATATTAGGCATTTTCATCCTGTCTTTTCATTCTCAAATCCCCCAAAGTAAAAGGAGATCACTTAAAAACACCTTTCTTCATAGATTTAGCTTAGCATGCATTTTTCTAATGAGTTTAGCCATCATCTCAGCTAATTGAAATTGTATAGCCTAAACAATTGAGTTCGTTGGCACATACTTTGTGTATATTTTATATTCTGTAAATTGACACAAATAAAAAAATACAGAATTACATTTATTAACTCTAAAAACATAATGACACTATAAACATACAATCAAGTAATTACAATCAAGTCATCATACAATCAAGTAATCAAAAAATAAATGAACATTTTGGTAAAAATTTTAAAATAATAAGCAAGAAAAAAAATCTGGTCATGGTCATAACAAAAGAAAAAAAAAGAATAAATCTTGACAAAATTTTCTGTATACTACTATACCTACAAGTAAGTCATTTATAAACTCACTAGACTTGCAAAATTTCACTGTCAGGTTTACATTTACCTTCCCTATCTTTTACTTTCCTATCTCCACTTCCCCACTCCCATTAACATTAGACAAATATCTATCTGCCTCAAATGATGTTTGACAAAGTCCATTCCTAAGCCCAAACTCTCTTAAAAAATTTTTAAAAAAATGAAAGAAAGAATTGACTCTGAAGAAATTATTGAATAGATTTCATTTCTTTTAGACCTTTATTTGAGTCCTATTAATTTTGACTCTTCTCTTCTAAGAGCACCTTAGTCAGCCACTGAAAAGATCTGGCTGATGCTTCAATAAAATGCATAAAAGTTCACTGTTACTTTCATCTGCAGGCAAAGAATCATGATATCCTGGGACACATGGGTGATAGCTTTCCTTATATAATTTTGATGAACTGCATCAAAGTTCCATTCAGTTTTGGTTGCCTCAGTAGCAGAGAAATGTAGACAGATTGGAAGTAGTTCAGAGAAAAAGCTCAAAATGACTAAGGGAATCAAGTGGCATTATAAATAGATTAGATTAAAAGGAAAAAAAAAAGGATGAATAGCTTGGTCCAGTGATAACTAAAAAGTTACATGAAAATATCCAGAAACATGGGGTGCCTAGCTGGCTCAGTTGTTAAGTGTCTGCCTTCGGCTCAGGTCATGATCCTGGGGTCCTGGGATCAAGCCCCTCATCGGGCTCCCTGCTTGGCGGGAAGCCTGCTTCTCCTTCTCCCACTCCCCCTGCTTGTGTTCCCTCTCTCACTGTGTGTCTCTCTCTGTCAAATAAATAAATAAAATATTAAAAAAAAAAGAAAATATCCAGAAACTTGATATAAATGTTATTTAAGAAAATAATAAAATAATTTGGTACTGAGATAAATAGTATAAATAGATATCTAAAATTTGAACAAGTGATTTTATATATAGCCAGTTCTGAGAAGTTACTCAGCCTTACAAATATGTACAAAAGAACTTGCACACATTTTGCTAAACAAGAATATATTGACCCCAGAAACTGTTATTATGTTGAAATGCATTCAATCAATAATTATTCCAAACTGATTTTTAACAATAAAAAGTAAATGAGAGAAATTAGAGAATTTCCATATAGTAAATTGCATAAAACAGGTATACTTACAATAATTATTTTAATGTACCATGCACTATACTAAGGACTTTATATACACTGAATAACCTATTCTGTGAGATGATGATGATGATGATGATGACAATGATGATGATGATGACGATTCCTAGTTTACTGTTGATGGAACCAAGTAAATTAGGAGGAAAGATAACATGCCAAGGTCACACAGCTTGTTAATGGGAGACTCAGCTGCTGTAGGTTCCAGTGTCTATGCTTGCATCCTGTGACTCTGCTGCATCTCTGAAGTCTTGTACCTATTTAAATGCATCATCCACATCAACTCACTTCAAAGCAAGTATCCTCACACTTGAATATCAAGGTAGCGGGGTGCTGCAGATCTATGCCATACAGCATTGAAGGCCATAGCAACATGTGATTATTGAGTGCTTGAAATGTTTATTTCAAATTGAGATGTGCTATAAATGTAAAATACATAATGATCAAAGATTTAGAAAAAAAATACAAAATATCTCAGTTTTGATACTGTTATATGTTAAATGAAAAATTTTTTGATATATTGGGTTCAATGAAATATATTATTAATATTAATTGCACGTGTTCTCTTTGCTTTTTTAATGTAGCTATGGAAAATTTTAAATGTATATGTGATTCACCTGTGTGACTCATTACATTTCTATTGGACAGCACTCTGGATGAATTCCATGGTCTGTGCTATTTCAAATGTCTATAATCCTGTGCAAATGCTGTAAAATAGGTTTTGGAAAACCTTTTAAACCAGGATTTTAATTATTATGACTGGTTCTGTTAATAAACTTGAAGAAAAAATGGGTTAATAATGAGTATCTATTTTAATTATCATCGCATTTGTTAGTGTTCAGTATATCGCTATATATTAGTGATATACTGTTGTTTTAGTGTTATTTTAGTGTTGTTTTAGTGTTTAGAACAAGTTAGTATATCACTATATATTAAGTGAATTTTCTTTTAAAATTGACATGTTTTGAAATTTCATGTTCTAAAATGTAACAACAAAAGCTTTTTTTAATTTGCTATGCTAATTTTTTACCTAGCAATTAAAATACAATGTAAAATGAGTGTAATCCAAGAAAGCAGTTTAGAAATAAAGGTAAAAAGCCCAACAAAAGCCTAGTTAGGGTCTTCATGTAGCCTTGAATTTCTCCCACCTATTTTTATACTGATATTTACAATTGGAAAATGCCTCAAACTTAAAATCTGCAATATTTTAATATAATAATTTTACTCTGCAATGGTCAGTTTATGAAATACCAAAGGATAACAGGAAATTGAACTTGTCAACCTAAAAACCATATCTAAACTTCATTAATTCTAGAAAATTGAGGATCAGGTTGAATCTATTTGTAATTGTCAGTGAATCTGAAAGACTTAAGGTGATGAATTTAAATATGTTGTTTTTGTTTCTAAACAACATACTATTTTACTTACCCTTAACTCTAAAATGCATCCTAATGTACCTTCAAAAACATCCTAGAATGCATATTAAGTACTATGTTTATGTTTACAAGTAAATCCCAACTTAAATTGGTATTTATGAGCCTTGAACAATGCAGTAATTGAGTTCTGTTTAATTTTTAAAGTCATAATTTTCTATTAAATATTTTTTCATATGATGATATTTTAATCATGAACACTAAAACAATTATTTTTACTACAATGTTAAAGGAAAATAAGAGCCAAAGCTTAAACATAATGAAAATGAATACTACCAATAAATTATGTAGTGTGCTCTCTTTTTACTCATTTCACATATTAAATCAAAATTTATTCACGTCTAGCTATTCACCTTACAAAAGAAAATAAATCAAACATCATCAAAGTGACATTATGTTTTGATGAATATGACAGATGACATCTGATTCACTGTAGTTTATATCTAACAAGGGCACCCTACCTGTCAGTTATCTTTCATTCATGAGATATAATAATTTTCCATGTTTGCACTATGAAAAAAAAGAAAAGGGAATATTTGTTTGTTAGCAAAAATTACATTAAAGATTTTATTTAATGTCAGCTAGATTTAAATTCAGCCAATCTTTGAAATATATACTTTATTAGTTTGCCTAGATATGTAAAGTGAAATATAATAGAATTTTGGATTTAGTGTCAGAAACAGTATTACTTATATGTTTTTTAAACCTTAATTAAAAACTGGAAATACCCTTGATGGTTGCCAAAGGAATGAGCGTGGGACGGGGGGCGGGCAAAATGGGTGAAGGGGAGTAGGAGATATAGGCTTCTATTTCTAGGATGATAACTTCCAACTACCTGAGAAGTTTTGGACTAGTGTTTGGTCTTTAAAAGGTTTTAAAAAACAGGAAATATACATGGACAATTTTTTTTTTTTAAGATTTTATTTATTTGCGAGAGAGAGAATGAGAGACAGAGAGCATGAGAGGGAGGAGGGTCAGAGGGAGAAGCAGACTCCCTGCCGAGCAGGGAGCCCGATGCGGGACTCGATCCCAGGACTCCAGGATCATGACCTGAGCCGAAGGCAGTCGCTTAACCAACTGAGCCACCCAGGCGCCCCGACATGGACAATTTTAACACATTAAATTTTATCTTTAACCCCAATTACATTTGTTGCTAGATCCTTTAATGTATAGATTCTCCTTTCTTTTTTCTCTTCATTACCAATTTATTTGTTGGTGACCTTGGGTCACTTTCTCACAGCATATTCTAAGGTCTGAATTTTGTTTTAAAATATCTTCATGGTGTTCTTATTATTTTGTTTTATATCTCCTTAAAAATGCTTGTTGAATCTAGATACTTGTTCAGATTCAGGTTTGAGATTTGGGACAAGAATACTTCATATGTATTGTTTTGTTATAAAAGTTTATCTTAAACCTTCTTTACTTCCTATGTTTAAATAATTATTCAGATCTCCAAAAGAAGTTAATATCCTGGTGATACTGGAATATCCTTTTAATATAAATAGGGACACTCTAAATACTATTTGTATCTACATATTAAAATATGTACTACCAAGAATCCTATGAATAGGTGTACTTTTACCTTTATAAGATATGAAAGGCATTGATTACTTTAAACCAAGTTATTGTGATACAGTTTATGATATAGTTTCTGATAGTAGTTTGGGTGGTAGTTCCTGGTAAATAGAGGTCAGAGAAGAAAAAGAAAATGTATAGGAATAGACCACAAGTGGTATTTGATTAAAATACCTAGAAGCCTAGCATATTCATTTATATATTTACTATGTTATTGGAATATTCCTTTTCATTTAACAGATATTAAATCTCTACAATGTTCAAGAGACAGTTCTGTGTATATAGGATACACCAGTGAACAGAATGATAAAAACCCCTAACATTAGTTAGACTATATATATATATATATCTTTAAATTTAATCAGCAGGTTCTTCTAAATATTCTTCATTTATGGCTATGACCCTATTTCTGACAATATGGAAAATATTCATATCTTATTTTATGCTTTTCTTTCATTCTTCTCAACCCTAACAGAGACACCAAGATGTATATGTGGGGAAAAAAAGCGGACCAATGAGACAGAAATCCTTTTTAGTCCCTTTGGTCAGAAAGAAGCTCTTAGGGGTGCCTGGGTGGCTCAGTTGGTTAAGCATCTGCCTTCGGCTTAGGTCATGATCTCAGGGTCCTGGGATTGAGCCCCACATGGTGTTCCCTGCTCAGCAGGGAGCCTGCTTCTCCCTCTCCTCCCCACTTGTGCTCTCTCTCGCTATCTCTCTCTCTCAAATAAATAAACAAAATCTTGAAAAAAAAAAAAAGGAAGAAGGAAAGGAAGAAAGAAGCTCTTAGTAACTGGAAATATTTCTCCCATAGCATTGGTCTCCCAAGTAGAGGATTAACTAATTTTAAGTAATTATTCAAATTTTCAAAGTACATTAGTCTGGGCAAAACTTTAGCATATTCTAAAATACTTGCAATCTACAAATTTTTCCTAATGCTCTTATGAATGAAATGCAATAGAATCTATTAGAGGGTGAAGATGATAGATGTATTGAAATTGAACATGTTATGGACTTTCTTGTTTGGTGAATAATTTATATTTCAATTTTTAACTAAATTTTAATGGCTTGGAACCATCTTTCATGAGGTTTCATGATATATTGATTTAATATACTTGACTTTCACCTTTAGAGGTTTGGGTTTAATCTGGCTTTGACCTCAAACTGAATGAATTTAATGGCTTCAATTTAGCCCATTTGTCCACATCACTGGACTACAAATTTCTGCTAATAACACAAACTTGGAAGCCTTTGCTTAGGAGATCCCTGGGATTTGTACAGGGTTGCTAAACAGCAGGCTAATATTTGGCGGCCAACAGTACTATTAATTTCTTATTTTCATAAACATAATTTTCCACAAAATTTACTATGAAAAAGAGGAAATATGTTTCTGTCAAAAATACTACTAATAAATCTAACGAAAGGAAGATCAGGATTATCCTGTCCATGTAGAGTAAGAAAATTACAATCTTACAAATAATTCAGACACAAAATGAGTCCAGGATAAACTTGCATGTAACTGAGATACCTGGGTTTTGCTTACATCATCTGGGTAATTTCTTCAGTTCTTCTCTTGAAAAAATTATAGTCATGGCCAACTGATCTTGAGGATACTTTTACATACCTGTTCATAATCATAGAGGTACTACTCAAAATTGTGTTACATCTTTCCTTCCTGTGCAACATCTCACTACAAATGAGTATAAAGAATATACATCTCATATGCAAAACATACTTCCATATAAAAAGGCAAAATCTGGCTTTTATTTTGGCAAAAAATGTTTTGCATATATTTGAAAATCTGGCCTTTATGACAAAAGGTTCTTAATTGTTACTATTTTTTTTTTTTTAATCTGGAGCCATAGGAGAAAGAAAAAAATTCTCTAGAAGGTAACAAAAATGGAGATTTCTTGGAAGGAAAATTTCCAAACTCATTCTATGAGACCCGCATTACCTTGATTCCAAAACCAGACAAAGACCCCACTAAAAAGGAGAATTATAGGCTGATATCTCTGATGAACATGGATGTAAAATTTTTCAAAAAGATACTAGCAAATCAAATCCAACAGTACATTAGAAAAATTATTCACCACAATCAAGTGGGATCTATTCCTGGGCTGCAAGGGTGATTCAATATTTACAAATCAATCAACATGATACACAATATTAATTAAAAAATGATATGATGCATATGATCCTTTCAACAAATACAGACAAATACATTGACAAAGTACAGCATTACTCATGATAAAAACCCTCAACAAAGTAGGGAAGAGGGGGAAATACTTCAACATCATAAAGGCCATATATGAAAGACCCACAGCTAATATCATCCTTAATGGGGAAAAACTGAGAGCTTTTCTCTATGGTCAGAAACAAGATAAGGATGTCCACTCTCACCATTGTTATTTAACATAGTACTGAAAATCGTAGCCTCAACAATCAGACAACAAAAAGAAATAAAAAGCATCCATATCAGCAAGGAATAAGTCAAACTTCCACTATTTGCAGATGACATCATACTCTATGTAGAAAACCAGAAAGACTACACCAAAAAAAGGCTAGAACTAATACACAAATTCAGCAGTTACAGGATACAAAATCAATGTAAAGAAATCTGTTGCATTTCTATTCAGCGATAATGAAGCAGCAGAAAGAGAAATCAAAGAAGCAATCCCATTTACAACTGCACCAAAAACCGTAAGATACCTAGGAATAAACCTAACCAAAGAGGTAAAAGATCTCTACTCTGAAAACTATAAAACACTTTTGAAAGAAATTGAAGAGGACACAAAGAAATGGAAAAATATTCCATGCTCATGGGTTGGAAGAATAAATATTGTTAAAATGTCTATACTACCCAAAGCAATCTACACATTTAATGCAATCCTTATTAAAATACCACCAGCATTTTTCACAAAGCCAAAACAAACACTCCTAAAATTTGTATGGAACCACAAAAGACCCCAAATAGCCAAAGCAATCTTGAAAAAGAAAAGAAAAAAAAAAGAAAAAGAAAAGCAAAGCTAGAGCTGTCACAATCCCGGACTTCAAGCTATTTTACAAAGTTGTAGTCACCCAGGCAGTATGGTACTGGCATAAGAACAGACACAAATGGTGCTGGGAAAACTGGACAACCACATGCAGAAGAATGAAACTGGACCTCTTTCTTACAACATACACAAAAATAAATTCAAAATGGATGAAAGACCTTAATGTGAGATGGGAAACCATTAAAATCCTAGAGGAGAACACAGGCAGCAACCTCTTTGACATTGGCCACAGGAGCTTCTTACTAGACATGTCTCCAAAGGCAGGGAAACAAAAATAAAAATGAACTTTTGGGATTTTATCAAGATAAAAAGCTTTTGCACAATGAAGGAAACAATCAACAAAACTAAAAGGCAACCTACAGAAGGGGAGAAGGTATTTGCAAATGACATATCTGATAAAGGGTTAGTATACAAAATCCATAAAGAACTTATCAAACTCAACACCCAAAAAACAAATAATCCAGTTAAGAAATAGGCAGAAGACATGAATAGACATTTTCCCAAAGAAGACATCCAAATGACCAACAGACACATGAAAAGATGTTCAATTTCACTCATCATCAGGGAACTACAAATCAAAATTACGATGAGATACCACTTCACAACTGTGAGAATGGCTAAAATTAACAACATAGGAAACAACAGATGCTGGCGAGGATGCAGAGAAAGGGGAACCCTTTTACACTGTTGGTGGGAATGCAAACTGGTACCCCTCTTTGGAAATCAGTATGGAGTTTCCTCAAAAAGTTGAAAATGGAACTACACTACAACTCAGCAACTGCACTACTAGGTATTTACCCAAAGGATACAAACATACTGGTTCAAAGGGGCACCTGCACCCCAATGTTTATAGTAGCATTATATACAATAGCCAAATTATGGAAAGAACCCAAACGTCCATCTACTGATGAATGGCTAAAAAGATGTGGTATGTGCACACACACACACACACACACACAGGAATATTACTCAGCCACCAAAAAGAATGAAATCTTGCCATTTGTGACCATGAGGATGGAGCTAGAGTGTATTATGCTAAGAGAAATAAGTCAGTCAGAGAAAGACAAATACCATACGATTTCACTCATATGTAGAATTCAAGAAATAAAACAGATGAACATAGGGGAATGAAAAAAAAAAAAAAGAGAGAGAGGCAAACCATAAGAGACTCTTAACTATAGAGAACAAATTGAGAGTTGCCAGAGGGGAGGTGAGTGGGGGAATGGGATAAATGGGTGATGGGTATTAAGGAGGGCACTTGTGATGAGCGCTGGGTGCTATATTTAAGTGATGAATTACTAAATTCTACTCCTGAAAGCAGTATTACAGTAAATGTTAACTAACTAGAATCTAAATAAAAACTTGATAAAAAAATAAAATAAAACCAATGGAGAAAAAAAAAAAAAACAAACAGAGCTTTCTATGTAGCCCTGTTACAGTACCATTGCAAAAAAATCACACTGAATAACAATTTAGTATATTTTAGTTGCCCATTTCATAATCAATTTTCTCTTTACAATACATTATGTATGCATTTAAGATTTTTTTAGTGCTTAGAGTATGTGTCCTATAGACAGCTTAAAAATAATGAGCTGACCATACTTAAAATAACCATGTTATAATAAACAACTTGTGGGGCGCGTGGGTAGCTCAGTTGGTTAAGTGTCCAACTCTTCATTTCAGCTCACATCATATCAGGGTCGGGCTCCATGCCAGGTGTGGAGTCTGCTTAAGATTCTCTTTCTCCCTCTCCTTCTGCCCCCCACCCCTGTACACTCTCTCTCTCAAATAAATAAATAAATTTTCAAAAATTAAAAAAAAAATAAACTACTTGTTCCAGGATCTTAACAAGTATTAAGTTTGAATGTTATTAACAGAATGAAGACAAGGTTATGTGATGTTTAAATAATACTTAAGTACAATTTAAGATTAGATAATACATAATCTTTTCTCCATCTTTATTGATTTTCCAGTTTGAGGAAAACTGACAAGATATTTTACACCATCTTCATACTTGGTCTTATCCTATTACATGGAAATAACACCACGCACAAAGTGTTTTGTATGTAGAGTTAGACTGTCATTCTATAAAATCTATATACTGTAGATGCAGTTACTCTTTGTGTGTGCATATGTGTGTACATGTGCATGTATCTAGTTACTGTAAAGGATTCAAATAAGAAGACTCTTAGTCTAGTATAATTCTTTTATCTGTCCTCTTCAGGAATATCAGGTTCGAAATAAACAACAAAATCAGGTTAACAATATGCATTTAATTCTATTATTTCTACTATAAATCATTATCTTCTAAAACAATTATAACTTCACTTATGAATCAAAGACTTCACTTATGAAAATCTCTAGAACTATTACAGTCATTAGCAAATAATCCATTAACTCAATAATATTAAGAAAGTGCTAGAAGTATTTAAGTATAATAATGATATTTTTTTCATGTCATCTCTAAGAAATAAATTAGGTAACAGAAAGTATCACCACCAAAAGTTTTGTTGTAAGAAAGCATTCATCGAAGCAGAAATAAGAATTCTCTTACAGACATTAAGCTTATCAACAACTCTAGAAGTATACTCTGTTTTCTGAGCATCACCTAAACAATGGCCCACAGTAGATCCTTGTGCTCTACAGGTAGCAGGCTCTGCCTGATTAATGATGATGCTGAACTAACATCAAGTACAATAGCCAGAAGACATTGTGTTTCAGTGTGAGATTGGCATAACTAGCAGCTGAGTGATAGCTGATGAACACAGACCTATTAGAAAGATCAAACATATCTGAATCCTTTTACCACAACAGTGGAGCAAATATATCAAAGGGCTGATGAAACTTAGTCTTTTGGAAAGCAAACAAATTTATCAAAAATCCATAAATACATGCTCACTACCTTAAAGAATATTTGTGTTCAGGTGAGTTAAACTATAGCTTATGTATGTCCAAACGTTCTCTATAGGTGCCATCTTTATGAGGTTTTCCATTCGAGTTACTATAATAGATTCCTTGTGTCAAACATTTCATCAGAAGAGGAAAAGACGAAGGGCAAAACAAAAAAGAAGGTAGTTAAACAGTTATTTAAAAAGTAAACAGATAAACATTTTTTGCACAACCACTGAATGTGCCAGCAAACATCGATCAATATTTAATGGATAATATAATTGATCTAAATAATTTAAATAAGGTATGCAAGCAATTTTTATTTTCTCAGACAAAAAAATAAGCAAATACTTGAAATAAATAGCTTCGCTTTCTTTCAGTAAGAATGCTGCATATCCAGAATGGGTTCTTATAATCAACTTTTTATATGCCCTAAATATATGAACTAGAAATGTATGTGCCTCCTCTTCCTGAAATGAGGAATTCATAGGTAATATATCCAATCATAAAGACATTTTAATGAAGTTTTTTTTTCATTTCCCACAAAGATGAAACATAGTGTAGATGTGTTGCAAATAGTAACTGCACTTAATTCACATACAAAAATGTTTATTTCAAGAAAGTTATTCTATGAATAAAAGATAGGAAACATAAACATCTATGAGTAGAAAAGCACAAAAAGTTCAAACTTCTTTATTTTATCCCAATATTCTGAATGTAGACTTTTGAAAGTGACTTCAAACTATACAATGGAGAAGACACAGAAATAAATAAAGTAAGAAAATAGTGATACTTTAGAAAAATGGCATTTATTCTTCATGGGCAAATAAGACTACATTTAAGAATTTACAAATCTCTGAAATTTACTTCCTAAGTTCTAATCTTGTGGAAATCTTTAAAAATATTCTTGTGTAGTAAACATTATAAGAAAAGACAATATTTTACTATGGTCAATATCTATGTAGTGTATACGTTGGAATTCAAAATCTCTAATAATATTTAGAGGTTAAGAAATTCTGTCAGTTCAACTCAAATATACCCCCAGATATAGATAAAACAATACTTAAGAGTAAATACTGTAATTTTCAACTACTATGTGATCAATAATATTTGTCACATAAATGTTCCCAGATTAAATAAGAATTATCTGCAATATATGTTGAATATTCCAACATTGGACTTACATGAAAGGACAACTGAATTAGCCTTAATTATCAAGGACAGCCAGATCTGCCTGGTATTTGGACATTTGCCCAGTGGTCTGTTGAACTCAGGTGCATAACCCCAGTTGAGGGATCATGTCATGGCACCATCTGTTTCTGATTCTACCCAGGTTTTTCTGTCCCTTGTGCTCAACTTGCTCAAATATTTCTGCTTGGTTTATGAATTTAGGGTCATTTTAAACAAAACTGTGAGGTGGATGATGTCTCTCCTTGGCAGTCTCACACTTCCCTCGTAACCTCCTGCAACTTCCTAAAAGTCCTATGACCCATTCCCCAGGTACTCCTAGGCTGTCCAAAGTCTTACGCCACAGCAAACCATCTAAAGCTTGCCACAGGTAGCAGCTCCTCAACCTCAAAATTATTGCTCCAGGGCTGACTACTTCAGTCAGCATTTTTGGTTGTTAGCAAATATGACTATTCTAAGCAAAAGAATACTAAAAGGCAGGATAGTGAGTGTTCAAAACATTCAAGAGGAACTGGGAGGAGGAGTTGAGTTTTGGTTTGAATAAAAAGGCAACAAGGTAGTCAAAGGGTCTAGGCAGCAAGCTCACAGGCTGTTTTTAAAAAGTCTAAGATTGGGGCACCTGGGTGCCTCAGTTGATTAAGCGTCTGCCTTCATTCAGATTATGGTCCCAGAGTCCTGGGACCAAGCCCCATGTTGGACTCTCTGCTCAGCGGGGAGACTGCTTCTGCTTCTCCCTCTCTCTCTCTGCTTGCTGCTCCCACTGCTTGTGCTTTCTCTCTTTCTCTGTGTCAAATAAATAAAATCTTTAAAAAAATTAAAAATTCTAATCTCATTTCAACATAAACACTTTAGATATTTTATCTGAGGTCTGAATATCAAGAAGTCTAACAAAAAGAACTGGAAAAGACAAATACCAAAACTCTTCCCTCCAGCTACTTTTGTTGACAAATCTACGTGTTTATTATATAACATAAAGGTCATGATAGCTATTACGAAGTAACAGAATTGGAAACTTTATAAGAGAATTATCTATAAAAATCTCTGTAAAGTGTTTCTCTGTAAAGGTGTTTCTTTTCGATTTGAGATAAGATCAAGCCTGATTCCATGGTAAATCCAGGTATCATGTGGCCAATATAATTCCAGAGTCTTTAAGTCATTCTTGACCACACAACCCACATGATTCAAGGTTTCATGGCCAATAGCTGACAAGAGAGAAGGCCTTCAGGTATCAGTAGTGAACGTTTTTCTTGTTGTTGTTTTGTTTTTTGATTTTTTAGGACAAGAGGGAAAAAAAGTGATAGTAATGGAGAGTTTATGGTACAAGAACATATGACAGAAAATATCAACAAAAAAAGTGGGAAAAGGAACCTCATGCACTTTTAGTGGGAATGCAAACTGATGTAGCCACTGTGGAAAACACTATGGAGGTTCTTCAAAAAATTAAAAATAGAACTACTCTATGATCGAGCAGTTGCACTACTACGTATTTACCCAAAGGATGCAAAAATACTAATTCAGAATGATATATGTACCCTTATATTTATTGCAGCATAATTTACAATAGACAAATTATGGAAGCAGCCCAAGTGCCCATCAATAGATGAATGGGTAAACAAGAGGTGGTGTGTGTGTGTGTGTGTGTGTGTTGGAATATTATTCAGCCATAAAAAAGAATGAAATCTTGCCAGTTGCACCAATAAAGATGGAGCTAGAAAGTACACTAAGCAAAAGTCAGTCAGAGAAAGACAAATACCATATGATTTCACTCATATGCGGAATTTGAGAAACAAAATAAATGAGCAAAAGGAAAAAAAAAAGAGAGAGAGAGACAAACCAAGGAACGGACTCTTTACTATAGAGAACAAATAGAGGGTTGCCAAAGGGGAGGTCTGTGGGGTGGTGGGTGAAACAGATGATGGGGATTAAAGAGCACACTTTGCATGATGAGCCCTGAGCAGTGTATAGAATTGTTGAATCACTATACTGTACACCTGAAACTAATATAACACTATGTTAACTATACTAGAATTAAAAATAAAAACTTAATAAAAAAAGAAAAAAGTGGTCAGTTTCCCTAATAACCACATAACTGTAAATTAGAGCACAAGGAGTTTTCATTTAAACAATCACATTTGTATAGGTTTGAGAAATAAAATTGCTCAGAGCTAACCGAATATGGAGAATTAGGCACGCCTGTGCAGGAATAAGTAGATGTACGGATGGCACAACATTGTTGAGGACTATTTTAAAATGTAAAAATAATGAAACCCAACAACTTCTAAGTCTAGGAATTTATCAGAAAATCATCACAGATGTAAACAAAGATGTACACACAAGTTTATTATTGCAGCATCTTTTATAAAAAGGTAAAATTTGAAACACTTTAGCTATCCAACAATTGGAACACTATGTAGTTGTCAAAAGTGACAAAACAGTTTGGAGGAAATGCTCAGAATGTGTTAAAGGAAAAAGGCTGGTTATAAAAGCATAGTATATAATTTATGAAATAAACATGATACATGAGTTGTATTAGTTTTTTAGGGCTACAGGAATAAAGTACCCCAAAATGGGTGGCTTAAAGAACAGAAATTTATTTTCTCACAGTTTTGGAGGTTAGAAGTCCATGATAAGGCACCAGCAGGATCGGTTCCTTCTGAGAGTCCTGAGGGAAGTATCTGTTCCAGGCCTCTCACCATGACTTGTTAGATGGCCATCTTTTCCCTGGTCTTCACATTGTCTTCCCTCTAGACATTTCTGTGTCCATATTCCCTCTTCTTATAAAGACACTAGTCATATTGGAAGAGCACCCACCCTAATGACCTAATTTTAACATAATAACCTGTGTAACAACCCATCTCCAAACACATTCTGTGGTACTTGGGACTAGGACTTCAACAGGACTTCAACTAGGAATTGATGGGAGTGACACAATTCAATAATATGAATATCCATATTTAAATATGTTTTTAAAGATATCATACGGCTATATGTGTGTAAACATGTATATGTGGTATGTTCATGTGGGTATCTGTCGATATACATAAAACAAGAGAGAAGAGCAGGAACACATATACAATCATTTCTGCTGAAACGCTATATGTGTCCCTGAAAAACCTTCATTCTACAAAATTACACACTAAAAATAATGGGATTTATGACAAAATTAGGGATAGGAGCAGTGTGCTTAAATCCTATGAAATTTTGTAACCAGAGCACCAACAAAAACAGTAAGAACCCTAATAAAAACACTTTAACAGTTAAATGTTTCTAGGCATTTTACCTAGTGTCACAGTAAGAAGATCCTTTGCAGTCTTAGAATTGGGAGTCTTGCTTCCTCCTTTGAAATAAAAATCCTGAAGGATATTTACTCTTTTTTTTTGTGACACTGGGTACATCTTTACAATTTATTTATTAGCACTTTCAGCTTCTCCAGACATCTTAACATATTTGAAAGTGTAGTATTTTTTTTTTAGGTAGACTCCACACCCAGTGCAGAGTCCAATGTGGGGCTCGAACCCACGACCTGAGACCAAGACCCAAGCTGACATCAAGAGTCAGATGCTCAACCAACTGAGCCGTCCAGGTGCCCCAAAAGCATAGCATTCTTTTGTCTCTAAACCAGTCACTACTTTTATGAATGGGCAGCAGTCCCATTTTATCTTCAGCTCCTTTGTAAAAGTTCTCTCTATATTGTTAAACCTCTGATCATAAAATTTGCCTCTGATCTCTTCAAAACATTTAAGTGTTGGGAAATTTGGAGGCATGAACCAACAGGGCTTGATCTTTATACTATCACATCACTTCCTCTTTAAATAGATCACTTTTGAATTAATTTGAATTTTTTTAAATGTCATCTAGCACAAGGGACAGTACTTCAAGATGTTAAGAGTGTTTGTGGTAGACACCTATGGGATTTTCTTCCCCTAGCACCGCTGTCTGAAACTCTTCCTCCAACTCCAGGGTTACTGTCAGCATCTGTAAGTGTGTGCAATATGACAATGACTTGGACACAGTGTTCCAAATGCATGCATTTGAAATCTCACACTATCCCCATTCCTTGGCATTGTTGGATTTGATGACCTCATTCTTTTTCCTGTGGCTGAAACTAAAATATAACGTGTTTCCAGCCATATGAATCAGAGAAGCAGAAGTCATCCAGTTATAGGGGGAAACACAGGGTGAAGCCATGTGTAGAAATGAGGATAAAAGACAGAGAGATCTAACTGTATTTGAGTGTCTGGTTTCATATACTCCAAAGATCCTGCAGTTTCTGATTTTGTTTCTCTAAAACATCACACTGTCTTTAAATAAATTCATTTTTTTCCCTGTGGTTATGCTGATTCAGATCAGATTTCTATCATTTACAACCAAATAATCCTAATCAATATGAGTAGTGAGATTATGTGTGACCTTGGTTTCCTCATTATACTTTTCTTTATTTTCAAAAATTCTATGATAAACATCTTTCCTTTTGTAAATAGACAAAATTATAAGTAGCTGTAAAGTGAGCAACAAATAAAAATGCTGTATATTGATCATTTTGTAATTTGTGCAGCTTTTAATAATGCAAAGTGTGGTTGACACTACACAGGGTTTTTTTAATCTTCATGTTTTGCAATGCCCACATTACCACCCTCCGTGACATTTACTGTCCCCCACAAATCTCCCTGAATTCAGAGGCCTTTGGTGATCTCTCACTAAAGAAAGCTATGGAATACAATTACATCTCTAATGCTTCTCTTACTTCCTTTCAGGAAGGGAAGTTACAGGATGCTTTACCTGGCAGTAAGCTTCTCCCTATTCCTCCAACCCCTTCTCTAAACTCCTCCTCCTCCTCCCCTTCTTTCTCTTAACTCCATGTGCTATGTGTTTGGTTTGTCCAAAGGAAACCCATAAGTTTTTGAAAACGTATTCATTTGTGTGAATTGCAATTAATCTTCCAAAAGGAAAAAAAAAAATCCTCTTTAGAAGATACTCATCTCCAGTGATATTTGAAAATGTTTTATACCAATAAATGAAATGTGGTGACCATAAAGGACTTAAATATTTCAAAGGAAAGTTGATATTTTGTTCAAAACAGGAACAAAGTTTCCCAGTATCTACAAAGACATAATATGCCTTTAATTAAGCTTCATGCTTAAGGTAAGGTTAAAATAAGGTGAACATTAACTTTAATCACGGGTAAAATTCCTCTCATACTCTGATCAAGTGTAGATTTAATGACATTTCTCGTGTCTTAACATCAATATCCAAATTCAAAGGTAGGATCTAACATAATATCAAGGGCTTTTAAATGAAGATGAGACTTATATATTTTTTTTTAGATTTTTATATCTTAAAGACATTTATCACATCAATCTTTATATATATTTATATAATTATAATATTTTACCTGTTGGTTTATAAATTATTTAAGGCAAAAGCTGGATCATCTCCATTTATCTATGGTTTGGTGTCTTGACCACTGTTTATGTTAAAAAAAACAATGGAATTATCTGTGTAATCAAGGAGATTTGAAGTATAATCTGGAAGGGATCTGTTATTCCAATATACATCTAATACGTATCACTAATATGGTATACACAGTCACAAAGTTTCCTAGCTAGTCTCTACTGCTCTCTTCATTCCCCCTTCCTTTGTCCTCTCTCACCCACACACTGGCCCAGCTAAACAATCACCTGTTGAAATAAAAAAATGGGGGGGGCGGAGCAAGATGGCAGAGGAGTAGGAGACCTGGATTTC
>NC_138371.1:132328056-132364472 GCF_054177405.1 Leptonychotes weddellii
TCAGGAAACGACAGATGTTGGTGGGGATGCGGAGAAAGGGGAACCCTCCTACACTGTTGGTGGGAATGCAAGCTGGTGCAGCCACTCTGGAAAACTGTATGGAGGTTCCTCAAAAAGTTGAAAATAGAGCTACCATATGATCCAGCAATTGCACTACTGGGTATTTACCCCAAAGATACAAAAGTAGGGATCCGAAGGGGTACGTGCACCCCGATGTTCATAGCAGCAATGTCCATAATAGCCAAACTGTGGAAAGAGCCGAGATGCCCTTCGAATGGATAAAGAAGGTGTGGTCCATATATACAATAGAATATTACTCAGCCATCAGAAAGGATGAATACCCAACTTTTATATCAACATGGACAGGACTGGAGGAGATTATGCTAAGTGAAATAAGTCAAGCAGAGAAAGTCATGGTTTCACTTATTTGTGGAACATAAGGAATAGCATGGAGGACATTAGGAGAAGGAAGGGAAAAATGAAGGAGGGGGAATAAAAGGGGGAGACAAACCATGAGAGACTATGGACCCTGAGAAACAAACTGAGGGTTTTAGAGGGGAGAGGGGTGGGAGGATGGGTTAGCCTGGTGATGGGTATTAAGGAGGGCACGTATTGCATGGAGCACTGGGTGTTATGTTAAAACAACGAATCATGGAACACTACATCAAAAACTAATGATGTATTGGGTGGTGACTAACATAACATAATAAAATTAAATTAAATTAAAAAAAAAGAAATATATTGCACCAAAAATCTGAATGACTCTTTTCTGGAGAATAATTTGCATAAGAATTCTGACTGTGACCTGTTCAGATCCTCAGTAACCATTTGGTTTAGCAAGTATTGCCTCATAAAAGATAATACTTTGAGCAAGAGACAAAAACAAAAAGAAAAAAAGAAGACAAAAACAAAAAGAAAAACTTGAGAAAAAGTTTTGCTCACTTACTAATTTATCACACTAGCCCAGTGGTTGACTCTACTGCCAATATTTTTCTCTAAGCAATCTTTTTAGTCTCCACACATAGCATAGTACATATCACAAATAATGATAAATACCCCAAACAAATATTTTACAGAAACAGTTGCTAATAATTTCTTAATATCAATAATGACATGCACTGATTTGTTTTTTGCTAAAATATGAGTTTTGTGTAGTATGAACATATTCTTACCTATGAGCAAGCCTGGAGATATACACAAAATACAAAGAAATAATTGAATGCATTCCAATAATAAAGTGTTTCAGCAAATACCTGCAGCTAAATCTCTCTATTTGTAAAATGCTAACTTTACTTAAGATACTAAAATGTTTTTACTATCATTAATAACATGTAACTATAAAAATACAGAAGTGTAGCATCTATAACAGTTGAGATACACAATTGATCTAGTAGATCAATTACTTTGTGCTGAAGATTGACATAAAGAAGACTAAAAGTATGACTGTTAATTAAGCTAGTCACGTGCAGAAGGATGGAGTCGATTGCATTAATCTTAAAGGAGGTTGAAAAACTGATGAGACAGTAATGACACTGTTGAATTTAAAGCTTTGGGAAGTCAGAATATGTTATAAGAATCTTCTCTTTTATTTAAAATAATATGCTCCTTGTATATAAAGGAACAATCGTAAACCTCTTCTAGCTGTTGTGAACTGAGCTGAATTTTCAGGTTTCCTCTGTGTGCCAAATCAAATGCAGGGGCAGAAATAATACTGTTCAAAGTTTTGCCCAGTTTTACTAAATTTAGGGGACAGAAACCTAAGTATAATCTATTTTATTCTTTTAAAGAAGAAAAGAGATTAGGACACTCTTTTTCAAGGAAAACTCAACTTGTAGCAGCATGCACTCCATTTCAATACAATCCTACTGATCCAATTAAGAAGTGAAGTTACACGGTGCATTATGCAGTTCACTTTGAAAGGAAAAGCAACAGACGTGATCAAAACGTGTCTCCCCGTGGCTGCATTGTCAGACAGGACCACTTTTAGGATACTAAGAGAAAATGTGAATGAGAATAGCTATTTCCCAGAATTGTTAAATGAGTATCTAATAATGGGTATCAGATGTTCTTTCCAATTTCTTCCTAGTCTAACTCTGTACAATTCAATAAAAGAATCAGTAATTTTGACTACAAACATATCTGGCTTCCTGCTACCACCTACCTAAGTTAATTCTGTTTGCATTTTATATATGTGTGTAGAGGCACTGAGTGTTCTCTTCCCAATGGTGCATTATGCAAAAGATTTAAAAGTATGATTTAAATAATATCTTCATTATGCCATAAAATAACTCCGACACTCTTTAAGTTGTTGCTGAATAAAGATATCTCTCCAATAAACAGAAAATGAGATCATATTAGTATAGTTTGCTAAAGAAACATTAATCATATTTATTTATTCAAGTATTACTTATTGAGTACCTTCTATGTATCAGTCCATGTCCTGGGTGATTGAAATATACCAATAAACAAAGAAAGACAAAAAAAAATGGCCTATCCTCATTGCAGTCATATTCTAGTAGTGGTAGGAAAGCAATAGTCAAGTATGTAAGTGAATTAGTGTGTGTGGGTGGGGGGGGGTGTGTGGTAATTGGTTTTGTGAAGAAAACAATGGAGCACAAAAAAGTAAAGGGTATAAGATGAAAGAGCGTCATTTTTAAAATATAATTATTTAAAAAGTCTGCTTTTAAAGGGTATTTGATCAGGACCAGAAAGAAGTGAGAGAGATGTGCAAGCTGACTTTTATGGGAAGAGCATTCCAGGCACTGGAGGCAGCAAGCACAAAAGCACACAGCCTGGCGTCCATTTCAGGAACAACAGTAGGTACAACTGCAACAAATGGGTGAGGAGATGAGAGATACGGGATGAGTTCAGAGAGGTAACAGAGAAATAAATACATTGTGTAGTACCTGGTAGAGTGTTGTAAGGATTTTAGTGTGATGGAGAGTTCTGAATGCGATGGGAAGCTGTTGCAGGTTTTAAAGCAGTCTTGGGGACAACTTCTCATGCTGGGTCCTGCGGAGAGAAAGCATTGCTGGAGAACAAGCATGTAACCTGGCAGACCAGTTGCACTGTGGCCGGCTTCAAGGGGATTGATGGTTATGCCTGGAACAGGGTAAGTCAAATGATAAGTGGCCATAGTTTTAACACATATTGAAGACAAATCCAACAGGATTTGCTGTTGGATTGGACGTTTGGCAGAGAAAAAGAAATGTGTGAAGGGTGACTCCAAGGCTTTTTGGGAGAGGTCCTAAGTATATCAATTAAAAGAAAGTATATCAAAAAAGGAGTAAGTGTAGAGAAAAAAGTGGATAGTTTAGAGAACTGAGAGCTGTGGAAGTACAATATTTAGTGGTTGAGAAGATAAGGAGAAATCAGGGGAAAAAAACTTACAAGAGTTAGTCCATGAAAAAGGAAGAAAATCACATTGTTATGATTCTTCATATTATATATATATATACATGTGATATATGTATATATATACTATACATTATCATGTGTTATTAATATATAATATTTATATATTTTAATCACTTACTATAGTTCTTTATTCTATATTAAATACAATATTTTATACTACATATATCATGTATTATATAATATGCAATACTACATACACTATAAATATATATATATATATATATATATATATATATATATATATATAAAGACAATATTTTATACTGGACATTGTATATAAAAGAAACATAAAAACCAGTCCTGAAGTTGATGCTATTTCCTCCCCTTGAGAAGGCAGTGAGGGCAGGGCTGTCGCCTCAGTTCAGTCAGGCATCAATCTGGACCAGCACTTGATTGCAGTTTTAGTTAGATTTAGCCACTGCTCTTTTCTAATGTCTCCATGACAAGATGTATTGTGTGTTTGCTACAGGTTATACCTCTAGTGAGACTTTGTCTCCAAAGTGCCATTAGGCTAAAAGAGCTCAGCGTGTCTGTCTAGCCCAACCCCCAGCCTTCCACTTCATCATCTCAGTACTTAGAAGTGTCCTACAGAGAAAACAGTCATGAACTTGGAGTTCCTCTAGATGTCAATCCAGTATATCAGCCACATGGCCGTCATATGTTTGGGTATTTTCTCTTCCCCCAACTGATTAATCTACCTAAATTAATCTACTTTATGCCTAAATTAAACCTAACCCTCACCATGCAACCAATGACCCTAGGTACAGAAAAGGTCTGACAATCTTAGCTTACCTAAGAAGGGTTCTTTCCTCTGTTATTTTAGTTCATCTTGTCTTCTTCACTTCCAATGTTTTAAAAAGAACACAAAATTTTAGTTCATCTTTTGTTTTTTTCTAGTTGTTGCTGTGGCAGCGATTTGCTCTTGATAGCTACTAAACCTTACTTCTATATAGAAGTCTAATTATTCATTATCTTTATACACATTTTGATAGTACGGGTTCCCCCCACTATCCGAAAGTACAGCATTCCTTTTCTTTTTTTTTTTAAAGTACAGCATTCCTGTGAAAATTTTTGAAAAGCAAAATGGTGTTAAGTGAAGAAGCAATTAACCATTTCAAAAAAGCAAAAATCCTCTTTGATTTCTTTCAGTTAGCAAAAACAGGTACTAACATAGGTCTGTGATAAAAGCAAAGGGGTGTAAAACATAAAGTAAACTTTCAGATAGCAGGAGAAACCTGTCTTTGAGCATTTGACAAAGGCTAATGAGCGACAGGAACTTCAGCATGAGTGGTAGGAAAGTATCCATATAGTACAACAGTACATAGGACAGTGTTTTCCTAATGAGCAAGGAGATTTGGATGGGAAGAGAGGATTTTAGCAATTGCTACTGGTGTGACTTTAAGCAAGTTTAAAAGTTCTCCAAGCACCATGCCCTGATTAAAGACTCAATAAAGGGAGCTTTCCTTGGAAACAACCATTCTAACTCATTCTCAAGCCAGTCTATATACACTTCAGTCCACCCCTAGCTTTAGGAATGGACACATCACCCAAAAAGCTGATCAGAACATGTTCTTCCCTAGCCAATAACACCCTTAACTAGGGCAAGAGGCACATTCTAATGGAAATAGCCACATTTGGCTTCATGGATCCCAAGTCTCAGCGAACAGGAACTTAAAAAGTGCTATCAGAAAACTAATAAATTGCCACTAATCGAAATCATATTTACCATCTATGCTAACCTGTAAGAGGTTCACCATTCATCATTATTTTTAGTTTTACAACATAAATAGTGTAGTCCTCCATATCAAAAAGTTTAGGTCAAGAGTTATACTGAAAGATTTCCAAGATCTCTTTGGTGAATAAAATAACTCTTTTCACCATTTCTAGAATGAAAGACAGTATTTCTGCCAAGGGCAATTTCTTCAGTAATGTTGATTTTATGTTCTGAATATAGACATTTCATAGTTAAAGGTTGGAAACTGTAGATAAGATAGCACATCCTATTTATTATGTGCTTTTACAAAATTAGATCTGATTATACCTAACAGGTAAGAAAGCATAATGATCAAGAAGTTGGGGTCTGGAAAAAAAAATTAAAAATATAAAAGAACTTGGGGTCTGGAGCAGGACTGCCAAAGTTCAGAGGACTTCTGCTCATTAGTAGCTGTGCAACACCAATGAGCTAATTATCTATGCCTCTGTTGTCTTTTCCATGAAATGGAGACCTAACTGCTTACTTGCACAAATGTGTGTTAATACAAAGTCCTTAGAAAATTGTGTGGCACAAAATGAGCCCTAGATAAATATTAACCTTGATTATAAGAGCTTCTTCTTCTTCTTTTTTTTTTTTTTTCCCCAAATAAATAGCATTAGCTTCTCTGTCTTTTCTAGTTGTTATTTTGGTTTGACTGAGGGAAAAGCTACTCAAAAATATATTCTACACATAACACTTTTATTTTTAAATCTTATCATCTTTCCAAAGAAGTAAAATTCTTAAAAATAACTATTTTTCTTGGTTCAGAAAAAAATATTTTTAATATATTTATTCAAGCATTTCAAATATCATCTCTTTTTTATCCCCCCTTAAAATGCATAGTGAAGTACTAGCTGTCCTATAAGACACCAACAAGGTTGTAATAAGAGTCTGTATGCCCTAAAATTTATGGGAGATGGACATATGTAAATTAACTACTTATCAAGTCTATAATTCCTATAGAGTCATAGAGCTACAAAGAAAAACTACAAACTTACATGAGGAAAGGCCAGGGGGAGAAAGGCAGAGTTTAAGTATTAAGTATATATAATCTCAAATTTATAAACAAAATGAAAATGACACATAAGAATTGTACTACATGGTACATCAAATGTATATGGTTTTGCCTTCTCCTTGCAAATTGGAATTAATATATATTTTTAAATAACTCAAACTCATCGTGGCTTTTGTTTGCCCTGAGCTGATAGATGGCATCACATTACTTAAATTCATACATGTAGAAATATCCTCTGCCATTTCTTTAACCAATTTTAGTGGTTACAAAGTCATTTAGAAATGAAAACCAGATAAGATATAAATCAATGTACATTCTGCAGAACAAAAATAATGGGAATGGATATAGAATAGTTTGTTTCTCTGGGGCACCTGGCTGGCTCAGTCACTGGAGCATGAGACTCTTGATCTCATGGTTGTGTTTGAACCACACACTGGGTGTGGAGATTACTTAAAAAAAAAATTAAAAATTAATTTTAAAAGAATAGTTCATTTCTCATATATAATTATTTAATATAATTTTTTAATCCATATAGTCAGCTTTATTTTTTTAAATATTTCCTCATGGGGCACCTGGGTCGCTCAGTTGGTTAAGTGTCTGCCTTCAGTCAGGTCATGATCCCAGGGTCCTGGGATCAAGCCCCACGTCTGGCTCCAGGGAGCCTGCTTCTCCCTCTCCCTCTGCTGCTCCCTCTGCTTGTGTTCTCTTGCTCTCTCTCTCTCTCACTCAAATAATGAATAAATTAAAAAATCTCTAAAATATTTCCTCTTTTGGGATGCCCAGGTAGCTTAGTCTGTTAAACGTCCAACTCTTTTGATGTCAGCTCATGTCATGATCTCGGGGTTGTGAGATCAAGCCTTCCATTGGGCTCTGAGCTCAGTGCAGAGTCTGATTGAGATTTTCTCTCTCCCTCTCCTTCTGCCCCTCCCCCCCCGCTTGCTTGCACTCTATAAATAAATAAATAAATAAATAAATAAATAAAATCTTTAAAATATATATATATTTCCTCTTTTTGGAGATTCTCTGATTTAATGAATGATGTCTACTAAAATTGAAGGAACTAAACATTTCTACCAAGGCATAAAACTAAAATTTAGAATATAGTTTAAAAAATTAAGATGATATAAAGAATGATAAGCCTTAATTGAGGAAGGTCATACTATTTGATGGAGGTGTCAAGTTCAAGATGGATTCACATGGAGTGGTCAGATCAAACAGGGATATAGTACCACCAGGTCCTTTGGAGCAGGATCAATTCCTGAGGGCATAACAGATGTAGGTCGATTACTCTCCAAATAATCTTTTCCTTTTTGCTTTACCCGTTTTGTGAACCCCAAATTATTTTCAAATTTCTACTATGGTTATAATGTTTTTATGAATCTTTGCCTGACTGTCCCAGAAGTTAGGTATGCCAATATTTCTTCATGATCTCCTAGGACTCTGACCTTGCCACTGTCATCATGTTTTATTATATCTTATAATTATGTATTGCAATTTTTTAAGCCAGATAAATCTTATCACCCTTGTGAACCACTAGAATACACTGAGATCATGTTTTATTCACCATGTATCAACATAAATTAACATAGTTTAAAATACATAATATCCACTCAATACATATGTTCCTTGATTTAAATGAAACTTTCCATTTCAATTGTTTTAAATACATAGTTCATGGTTTTTCTATAGAAATATATTTGTGTAAGAAACAGTCATCACTGTAGCTTTTTCACATCTCTGCAGGAAGTTTTTCACTCCACTTGGCCCTATTTTTCTTGTTCACCATGTTCTTCCCAGGGTCCCCTTTAGAGCACCAGCATTCATTAATGTTTTTAATATTATTATTCCTTTTTAACAGTTTTTCTAGATTTCCCCAGTATCTCTCTTTTCTGTACCTTCGTCCAAAGTGCCTCTCATAGAGCTAACTAATCAAAGGTGGTTGCCTCACACAGGTAAAACAGTACATACTTCCAGTAATTTTGCTAGTGCTTCAATTAATCATACTTTAAATCATCTGTTGCAAAAACTTTTTAAATACTTAAGTTTTAAAACACATAGCTGACTTTTAAAAAATGGTTTAAACATGAAACCTTATTTCTCCTCTATAAAAATCATCAAACTTACATTGCCATTTTTCCAAGATAGTGACCACATGTTAGCATATGAAACAGATTTATTTCCCCCTTAGTCTTACCCTCTCACTCATCCCATCCATCATCACACCTTTATATAATTCTAGAATTCAGTTCTATAAAAAATCTGAATTCATTAATATATACTATATACATTATATATATAGTCTCTATATATACTCTATATATACACTCTATTATATAGACACCCTTTTTTTTAGGGAGGAGTCTCATTGACCAAACATGAAAAGACTGATTGTTTGCACCATGTCTAAAATGTATAAGCTTATGATGAAATATAATCACAGGCCCAGCCTGGTTATACCCCTATGACAAATCTAAAATATTGAGTAGGAAATATGCAAGTGTATAATATTCTAAGTCAGTATATTCTTCCTTGTCTCTTACTGAAGGGGATACTCCCATGTCAATATTAGCTTATCTGACAACATTAACCCACAAAAACAAGATTTGATTGTTAAACAATCTACCTACCTCATTTCCAAATCTTTGAGAAGATTTAAAGTAGACTTCTCTGCTAATTTTACAGCTTAACTTTCAGAGGAGGTTTTAAATATGTTCTATTTCAATATTATTTTAAGGAGGATAACACATAGTTTTCCCCTTATTACCACATATAATAAATATTAAATATTAAATGCATATTTTTCACAAAATTGTGAGGATAGAGAAAAGAAAACAATTTATTACCTACTAGTTCCATAGGCTTTGAAAAATACCTCATAAATCTTCACAGTAACCATTTGATACACATTTATTAACTCCCTTTTTTTCAAATGAAGTAAGGCTCAAAAACATAATATAACTTATCCAGATTGCATGTAGGGCCAGGATACAATCTAAAACCTAGATCTAACTCCACAGGGCACTTTCCATTATATGGCAAGCCATAATCAGAGAACCCTGCTATAAACAGCAATCCATTCTGGAGACTAAGGGACAAAGACAACAAAACAAATAAACAAACTTACTAAACCAACAAAAATTAATCTTATATGCATATAATAATATGCATAAGTATTGCTGTCTTGCTCAGTATTTAAGATGTAAACAACTAAACATTTCAGTATGTAGCTGTAGTTAATATTAAAATGTCAACTTATTTCTGAATCAGAACAATGGACACTCTTAGAACAGGAAGAAGTTCTAATGTTTTACTTAACTAATCTGAGTCCCCCTTAATCTTCTACTGAAAATGTTCTTCTGATTAAGTAGCACTTATGAAAGCAGGGTGGCCCACTAGGTAGTGTGTGAGTTACCCCAAAATTCTTTGTTTCAGAAAAGTATCTTGCTGCTACTGAAAAATACCTTCCCTGTATTGCCAAAAATCTAAAAATGAATGGCATATATAGATCAACAAAATGGATAAAAGATCATTTCAGGTAGAAATGGCAAGGGAAAAATTACACAGTAGTTAGAGTTGAAATTGATGAAAAACAGAAGATAAAAAAGTCCAAGAAAAAGAAAACAAATTAGGCTCTCTCCAGCAGACCAAAACATAAAAGCATAAGTGTTTTCAGATTGACAACTAATAAACTGCTTTGCATAGCAGATTAATGATAGGCAAGAAGAGAAACATAAAATCATCACCACAACTAAGAGAAGCAACATAGCCTACACCTCCCAAAGCTTCCTTGTGTCCTTGTTTTTTCCTTTCTTGGTTTTGGTTTTGGTTTTGGTTTTGTTTGGTTTTCGGTTTCTGGTTTTGTTTTGTTTTTTTTTGTCCAGAGATTCCTCAACTTCTGTAGCTGTCCACATATCAGCTGTCCTTTTTGATGTACGCAAATATTCTGCTGTTCCTGTTCTGCCAAGAGTTTGCTGATATTCAGGACAATAAGGATCTTTGTGGAGGGCTAACAAGGCTGTCTCATAACACTGCCAAACCTCCTGCACTAATATCAGAGCTGCTGCATTGCCTTCAAGAAGGTGGCGATTCATTTAGTTTAATTCTTAATTTGCTATTTTGTTGTTGTTCCTTAGGCTAAAAACTCAGGGATGAGCCTATGAAGATGGAACCAAAGCTCAATCTGAGAGACCATATCTTCTTTACCAACATTTTTGCTGACTCTTTCATTGATTTTGAATAAAATACTGGCATCGGGATTCTCTTCTCTGTCAAAATGAGTCTTTCCCAGAAGGTTGTTCTTTATGTAAACATAAATCTAGAATGGTGATTGCCCAAACTTCCATGCCAAGACCCACCTGATTTCTAGTGTAACTATAATTTGGGGTTAAAATACAACCCAGTTTAATCAACAAGAATTACTCAACAAAACACCTTACGGCATCATGATCCAACTGTGCCTTGCTGTTATCAAAAGTAGGTAGATTTTCCTTCCCCAAATCATAAAAGACAAGTAGGAGTCACATTAATTTTAAGATGAGAAAACTAGGGCCAAAAGGTTAAAGCAAACATTTGCTTAGGGTCTAACCAAGTACTAACAATTTTATTTAAATACAATAAACCAACTAAGAAAATGATAATGCAAAATGTCAAAATCTAATGTTTTATAAATATTATAACCAGTGAGAACTTAATCAATGTTTAGATAAACAAGATATTTCCTAACCATGAAAAAAATCAGAATAGGAGAGCTCTACTTTAATGTTGATAAAAGTATGCCCTCAAGAGAAGGATTCTAAGATATTTTCCAAAGAAGCTATCATACAAACATCATTACACCAGGGGAAATATTATAACTCTGGGTCACACTTTGTATGTTTTCTCTCAATGCTTCTGAATTCAAGGCTATAAAAAAATTTAGCTTTTACACTACCATATTTAAATTTTGGACATAGTATAGCACTGGTATAATAAAATGGTAACCTTATTAAACAACATGCTTAGCATTATTCAAAAAATGTTTCTTGTACAAATTTTATATACATGTAAACTTACTAGAAGAGTAAGTTAAAATAAAAGGCCCCACCAACAAATGTGAAAACAACATGATCTATGTAATCTGTCAGTAGTGTATTGGAATCTAAACTTTGGCATTTATTATCTGTGTGATAGTAGGCAAACTAATTAAATTTCATGAACTTCAGTCTCCTGATTTCTAAAATGAAGACAGATAATAGAGTAAAGATATATTTCAAAGAAGTGAAATAATAATCAAAGTTTTAGCAGAATACCTGGAGCAAAGCAGATAATAAATGCCAATAACAATCTGATCTACAAAAGCCATAAAGTATTTACTGTGTTTACTATTACAGTATCTATAAAACATGTTTTTAAAATTTCTTTAATAATTATAATTTGTAGATAGTAAACTGTGTATCTAATTTCATTTGTTTTCAAAAAAATTACATAAGCAAGTCTAGAAAGTATTATAATCATTATATTGAGGAAACTGAGACCAAGAAAGGTTAAGTAACTTGCTCAGCCTCACAATATAATTAATAAGAAAGTCAAAGTAGGTCTTTTTTTATTCATTTATGTGTTCCTTTACCACCCTTTGCTGGCAGCAGAGGGAAACCCTGCCTCCCATTTCAACTCTGTGTCTCCGCACAGAGTTCCAAGCTCTCCATCTGACTTTATTCTAGATGGAGAAACTCCATTTCCTCTTTGCTCTTGAGGTAGTCACAGTTCTGGCTTTCTTTTTGTTTCAAATCTCTTACAGTGGGGATTTTCTCTGACTATATATTTTACCATAGATATTGTTTTCTAAAGAGTTTCCTGCAAGTTGGTCCTACTTTAAGCCAAATTTCAAGAAGATCCACAAAGAGTAGCTAGAATAGAGAACAAGCAGTCAGGACAATCTAGCCTTAAGACAATGATTGGGGTTAAGAATGGTCACATGATATAATTCTGACCAATGAGATGTTAGAGGAAATGGGCTTATAGGGCTTCTCAGATATTGTCCTTGCTCTTAATAAATAACAAAAATGCATGCTATTCTCTTTTCCTGTCTGTATATTACTATCTAGATGTAACACCTGGATTTACAACAACCCATAAATCACCTAGATTAGCAGAGGAGCAAGGCAGAAGGACTTAATGCCACCACTAATGGGATGAATGAACTAAATCTTGAAGCACTCTATCTCTGGACTTTGTTAGGCAAAATAATAAATACCCTTATCGATCAAGTCAGTTTAAGTGCAGTTACACTTAATAGCTGCAGCATACACACCTCAAAGTGACACAGTTAAGATGAGCCTTTACTAGGATACTCTGATTCCTTGTCTGGTGCTTTTTAAAAGTTATATCGTACCGTGCCTGGGGAGACATACCTACTCATATTAATGTAAAAAACTGAGATTTTATTACTCCAAGGAAAACTCTTTTAAACAGTTTAGGGAAAGATAGTATATATCAATCTAAAATGTAAATTCCTCTTAATCAGTCATCCACACTGCAGCCAAAATGATAAAACATAAACTAAATTTCTTAAACTTATTTAAAATTCTTTTCAGACACTCTAAGCCTATTTCTTACAACAGTGTTTCTCACCCATGGCTGAACATTTTAGTAACTTGGAGAGATTTATAGAAATAATGATGCCTGAGTTCTCCACCTCCAGATATTCTGACATAGTAGATCTGGATATGGCCTGGACATCATCATAATTAAATGTGAAGCCAAGGTTGAAAACCCCTGCCCTCTAGATTAAGTCAGTTGGTTTAGGGTGAGACCTGGACCATATGTCTCTAGGTGATTACAAATTAGCTAGGGTTGAGAAACACTAGCTCATGAGACAAAGTACAAATTCCTTACATGGGATACAATACATTTTATTATCTCCCTCCAAATATTTTCAAACTGCCTTCCTAAGCAAGGACTCCTCTCTTGTTCTGTGTTCCAGTTACTCTATATCAATTAGAATTTTACTTCACTCATATAACAGAAGAATTCAAAAATCGGTGGCTTAAATAGAATAAAAATGTACCCAAAAAAAAGTTTTAAGGTACACATTGATGTCTCTAAGGTGTTATGAGTCCCACACAACTGTATTTTACACCTCATTGGCTAGAACTTAATCATATGGACAAATCTAGCTACAAGGGAGACTGACCACATTGCCCTTATAAAAGTCAGTATTCTAAAATATGTGGGAAATGGAGAATAGGTATTGGTTGGCAACTAGCCTTTATGCCAAACTACATTAAATTGTTCCAAACATCATGCTTCTTTTGTCCCTATGTGCCTTTATGCAACTCTCAAGCAATTACTCATCTTTCAGGTCCCAGCTCAACTGTCAGATTTAGCTGCAGGACTCACTATCCACCTAGTTCATGTAAAACTGATTACTCCATCCACTTCTTTATAAAGGCATGTGTCATTTTATGACATTTTGTAGTTGGCAAATATTTCCATTTTTTACAAATTGAAGGTTCATGGCAATCCTGCATCAAGCAAATCTATTGGCACCATTTTTATAACAGCATTTGCTCACTCCATGTCTCTGTGTCACATTGTGTTAATTTTCACAATATTCAAGCTTGTTCATTATTATTATATTTGTTATGGTGATTTGTGATTACAGTGATTACAATTCACTGAAAGCTCAGATGGTGGTTAGCATTTTTTAGCAGTATAGTATTTTTAATTAAGGTATTTACATTGTTTTTTCAAATATAATGCTATTGTACACTTAACAGACTACAGGATAGTGTAAACACAACTTTTATGTGTACTGGGAAGCCAAAAACTCATTTCACTCACTTTACTGCAATATTCACTTTATTGTGGCAGATTAGAACCAAACCTGCAATACCTCCATGGTATGCCTATACAGATTGATATCCTACAATCCAAGATATTATATGGCACTTACATGTTTACATCATTCTCTCTCTTTTCAGACCTAGTAGCTCCTTGAGGACAAATAAAGTTTTATGATATGAATATTTCTGGCATCTGAAGATATTGTATAGAATCATGGTTAAAGCACAGACCCCCATAACTATCATCTGGGCTCAAATGCTAGTTCTACAACATTTTCTCTATATGTAGAAATTAGAGAAGTCATTATATGACTCAGTACCTCAGTTTCCCTGTCTGTAATTTTACATTTGGGTTAAATAAATAGCACCCATTTGATAAAGTTATTATGAGGGCGAATGCATTAATAAACTTAAAACACTTAAGATAGTTTCTGGCACATGGAGAATGATATAGAAGGAGCAGTTAAAATTGTGGATCCATTGCCTAGCTCAAAATAATGTTACATTTATTGAATGAATGAATCATCCATGTATACTGACTTACAAGCTTTAAATTCTGAAGAGATTTATGTGAGAGGGACACAGAACCATGAGGCATTATCTTTACAATACAGAAGCAGAGACTATTGTTGAAATGAAAATGCTAGCATCTAATGTGATACTTTATATGAGTGAGGCCTCAAGTCCATGGAACACATTATAAATGATACCATTCAGAGGAAGTATAGTTCATTGACAGTAATTGAGAGTAATAAGGGGAAGCTTCATGAAGGAGGTATAGTTTGAGTTGGATTTTAAAGGATGCACAAAGAAGATGCCAGAGAAAAAGTAGTAGAGGAGATCTAGAAATGACAGTATTGTCTGTGTTTGAAACAGTGTGAGTAGCTTGACAGGAACAGAGCTTTCAGTCTGAGATGCAGATTTAACAAAAACAGATTTAGCAAGCATTTATTGCATCTGAGCAATGTTCCAGCCACAGTGCTACATGTTTTCCCGCAACTTGTAAGGAAAAATCTGGATAGATAGAACAAGACTATAGAAATAAGGAGTTCTAAAGAAAACTATAAAAATACAGATTTAATGTAGGTAAGGAATTTCATGAGGAACCTGGTGTATAAGAAGATTATGATGTGGTGATGTTCAGGAGCATTTGATGAAAGAATGGTCTAGAATCAAGAGGACAGCTAAGACATAATACTTTTAATAAAATGCACTATAACACATAGCACACCAGGTGCATTTGTCCCAGAGCATTAGATTCCCTATGTAGACAAGTTCCTAAAATACAGCTGGGCTAGACAGTCTTTTCTAAGCACATTATGGAATATCTGGGTTGGAGTAGAGCAGATACCTATTCTAATAACACATTTAGATTCATACTTTGAATTGACACGATGTGACATTATTTACTTTGAGATTATGAAGGGTGATCATGAAGGTGACAAACATCTCTTTCCCCGTGTTGCTGAATATCTGAAGATTTATCTACATTGATCACCTTGTTTGAATTGAATAAAAGTGTGGGAGGAGTTCCTATTTGAGCTACCTCAGTATCAAACAGTTATTTTGTTTAAACTCATGCTTTAATACTTTGTTTTAGTAACAGTCTTTATATGGAAGCACATCCTTTTTTGGAGGCATTTTCTTTGCATTTTCCCCAAATTCCGTGTAGTGGTTAAAAATATTCCAGCAACAAGAGATTAGATACAGTGATACCAGTAAGATGGGGAATAGGAAGCCCCAGACCCTCCTTGCACTCATGGAGACACTGATTCAACAATACATGCACCAATTTTCTTTGTGTGAAATCCATAAACCAGTTAAGAGTCTCTTACGCCCCAGGCAAGTGAAAAAACAGCCAAATCAAAGCTGGTAGGGAAAATTTTCTGTCCCCTCAGTACAGTGCCACATGATCAGGAGAAAACTCCCAGCTCTTAGCTTCTTCCTGGGAAAGAGAAGACTGGACCATACAGCAAATGTACTGGCTTTTTCGGAAAATTCCTTGAGAGACTGGCTTCTGTCTTGTCTACCTCTGAGTACAGACAGGAACCAACATACTCTAGATGCCTGAAGGCCCCTGACAATAGTATCAGGGGAGCATGCTGTTGTTCCTGAGGGCCCAATGAGACAGAAGCCAATATAGCTCACCGGCCTCCCCTCAGGAGAGACAGGGAAGAGTAGGACGTACACATTCAATATTCTGGCTTTTCAGAGGGCTCTTTGAAGAATCAATCGGTGTTTAACCCAATTTTGGTTACTAAAGGAACCCACATACTCTAGACGGGAGGCTTTGAGAAGAAAAATAGTAGGGCAGCATGTTGCTGCTTCAGAGGACCCGTGGTACAGCAGATGGACACCAGAGGGAGCAAGAGATTATGATCTGTTAAAATAAAGAAACTGGCAAATCCCTCTAAGGAATCTACAAATCCAAAGAAGACACATCCATAGAAAAAGGTTTGAGGGGTGCCTGGGTGGCTCAGTTGATTAAGCATCGGATTCTTGGTTTCAGCTCAAGTCATGATCTCAGGGTCCTGAGATACAATGCTACATCAGGCTCAGCACAGAATCTGCTTGGGATTCTCTCTCTCCTTTCCCTCTGCCCCTCCCCCACCCACACTCAGTCTCTCCCTCTCTCTCTCTTTCAAATAAATCAATAAATAAATAAAATCTTAAGGAAAGAAAGAGTTTGAAAGGCCCCCAGTATCTCCAGCTGGGCTGACTGGTAAAGGTCTTTCCTTTTAAGAAGTCCTTAAAGGCTAGGAAAGGTGGCTGGGATTTTTTGTTTGTTTGTTTTGGGTTTTTTTTTTTGTTTTTTTATTTTCCAAATATGTGGATACCAATACAAAGTTACAAGGAACACAAAGAAAAAAATAAATGTCTCAAAGGAACAAAATAAATACTCTAGAAACAGACCCTAAAGAAAAGAAAATATATAAATTACTAGACAAAAAGAAGATATGAATTACTGGACAAAATATTGAAAATAACAATCAAAAAGATGCTCAATGGGTTCAAGGAAATGACACATGAACAAAATGAGAACTTCAATAAAGAGATAAAAAATATAAAAGAGAAACAAATTTGGACCTGAAAAATGAAATAAATGACCTGAAAAATTCAACAGACTTGAGCAAACAAAAGAATAAATGGTCATTTGAAATTTTCCAGTCAGAAAAGCAAAAAGAAAAAAAAAGAATGTAGAAAAAAGGATAGAAAAGCTAAAAGACTTTGTAGAATACTACCAAAAAGACCAATATACAATTTATGGGAGTCATCGAAGCAGAAGAGGGAAAAAAAGGGGAAGAAAGTTTATCTGAAGAAATAGTGGCTGAAATTTTCCCAAATCTAGGGAAGGAAATGGACATCCAGATTCAAGAAAACCAATGATCCAAACTATTGAATTGAAAGAGATTTATACTGTGTAAATCTCTTTTAATTTAGTGCAAAACTTAAAAAACAAAAATGTTAAGAATAATTTAAATGATAAAAATTTGTTAATGGATCCATAATATAAAACAATGCAAACTATGACAACAATAACATAAAGTGTGGTGGAGCAGAGTAAAATTTTAGAGTTTTTGCATGTGATTAAACTTAAGTTGTTATCAGCTTAAAATAGATTGGATAGAAATAAAAAGGATCAAAAGAGACTAGTATGAATAATTATACATCAACAAATTGATTTGTTAATGGATATCTAGCAGATATGGAAAAATTCCTAGAAACAAAAAACCTAACAAGATCGAATCATGAAGAAATAGAAAATATAAACAAATCACTAACAAAGAAAAAGATTAAATAAGTAATCCAAAATTTCCCAACAAAAAAAAGTCTAGGACCAGATGGTTGCACTGGTGAATACTACCAAACATTTAAGGAAGAATTAATTTTAATCCTTCTCAAACTCTTCAAAAAAACTAAAGCAGAAGGAACATTTCCAAACTCATTTCAGGAGATCAGCACTACCCTGGTACCAGAGCCAGATAAGGCCATTACAAGAAAAGAAAATCACAGGCCAATAACCCTGATAAATATAGATGCAAAAACCTAAACAAAGTACTAGCAAACCAAATGCACAGAGCATTAAAAGGATTATACATGACAACTGAGTCAGATTTAATCCCGGGGAGCAAAGATGGTTCAAAATACCCAAATCAATAAATGTGATATATCACATTAACACAATGAAGGTTAAAAATCACATGATCATCTCAATATAGATGTAAAAAAGCATTCGACAAAATAAAACGTCCTTTCATGGAAAAAAAAAAAAATCTCTCAACAAACAGTATAGAAGGAATGTACCTCAACATAATAAAGGCCATATATGACAAGCTTACAGTTTACAATATACTCAATGATGCAAGAGAGCTTTTCCTCTAAGATCAGGAACAAAGTAATGATGCCCATTCTCACCACTTCTGTTCAACATATAATACCAGAAGTCCTAATCATAGCAATTAGGGAAGAAAAAGAAATAAAAGGCATTCAAATGAGAAAGAAAGAAGTAAAATTGTCTCTATTTGTAAATGACATGATCTTATGTAGAGACAATACTAAAGACTCCACCAAAAAACTGCCAGAACTAATGAACAGATTCAGTAAAATTGCAGCATACAAAATTGGCATACAAAAAATCATTTAAATACTGATTCCATTTATAATAGCATTAAAAAATTAACTTCAGAATAAACCTAACTAAAGAGAGGAAAGACTTGTCCACTGAAAACTATAATACATGGATTAAAGAAATTAAAGAAAACACAAATAAAATATATCCCATGTTCATGAATTGGAAGAGTTAATATTGTTAAAATGTCCATACTACCCAAAGAAATCTATATATTCAATACCTTACATCAAACTCCTAATGGCATATTTTACAGTAATAGAAAAAATAGTTCTAAAATTTATATGGAACCAGAGAACTATCCCAAATAGCCAAAACAATGTTGTAAAAGAACAAAGCTGGAGAAATCTCCTTCCTGATTGTAAAATACATATCAAAGCTTCCATGACTAAAACATAATGGTAATGGCATAAAAACAGACATATATACTAATGGAATAGAATAGAGAGCCTAATATGAACTCATGTATACAGAGCCAACTGATCTTCAACAAGAGTGACAAGAATACACAATGGAAAAAAAATAATCTCTTCAACAAAAGGTGTTGGAAAAACTGGACATCCACATACAAAAGAATGAAACTGGATTCTTATCTTACACCATATAAAAATGGATTAAAGACTTAAATGTCAGTCCTGAAACTGTGAAACTTTTGGTAGAAAACATAGGGAAAAACTTTCTGACATTGGTCTTAGCAATGATTTCTTGGGTATGACATCAAACACACAGACAATAAAAAGAAAATAGAAAAGTGAGGCTACATCAAACTAAATACTTCTGCACAGCAAAGGAAACAACTGACACAATGAAACGACATTATAAAAATAAACAAAGATAACAAATGTTGGCCAGGAGGTGGAGAAACTGGAAACTCTGCACACTGTTGGTGACATAAAATGGTAGAGCCATTGTGGAAAACACTATGGAAGTTCCTCAAAAAATTAAAACTAAGCTACTATGTGATCCAGCAAACTCATTTCTAGATATATATCCAAAAGAACTGAAATCTGAATCTCAAAGAGAAATTTGCATCCCCATGTTAACTGCATTATTCATAACAGCTATGAAGTAGAAACAACAATGTCCATCAACAGAGCAATGGATAAAGAAAATGTGCTATATGCATGCAATGGAATATTATTCAGCCACAAAAAAAGGAAATCCTGGGGCGCCTGGGTGGCTCAGTCATTAAGCGTCTGCCTTCAGCTCAGGTCATGATCCCAGGGTCCTGGGATCGAGCCCCGCATCGGGCTCCCTGCTCTGTGGGAAGCCTGCTTCTCCCTCTTCTATTCCCCCTGCTTGTGTTCCCTCTCTCTCTGTGTCTCTGTCAAATAAATAAATAAAATCTTAAAAAAAAAAAAAAAGGAAATCCTGTCACATACTACAAGAAAGATTAATCCGGAGGACACTATGCTAAGAAAATAAGTCAGTCACTGAAAGACAAATACTATATGATTCCACTTACCTAAACTAGTCAAACTCACTGAAGCAGAAAATAGAATGTGGTTTCTAGGAGCTATGGGAAAAGGAAAATGAGAAGTTGCCATTAACGAGGTATACATTTTCAATCATTTAAGATAAAAAAAAAGTTCTAGACATCTTCTCTACAACACTGTAATTATAATTAACAATACTTTACTATTCACTTAAAAATTTGTCAGGCTATATCTCATATTATGTGTTTTCTACCACAAAAAAAAAAAGAGAGAAAATACTTGAGAGAAAACTAAAACCTTGAGGAAATTTATAATTGCAAATTTCCATCTCTCAAAGGCAAAAGAATTAGTTCAGCACCTTCCAGATAATATCAGTTATCCAGGTTTTAGGGTTTGGTTTGGTTTTGGTACTGCAATTCTGAACATACCGGTTTGGAATCTAGGTTGTGTCTTTAAGATTGCAGGACACTATGACACTTTCAGGTATTAAATCCAGTTGTGGCATCTGGCTTGGGAAAGTCTCTGGTAGGTCTTTTTTATTTGAAAAGAAATCATTTTCCAGAGTGTACTCATCAGATTTCCAGAGTCTTATTTGCCAGTAGAGAACTATATGCCATATGCCTTTGCCCTAGCTTCAAGACTGGCTTGGACAGTGAGTACCTGGCAATTTCAGATTCTCTGCTGGTAGATAGTATCTTCAAGTCAATAAAATAAAATAAAATAATTAAAATTAAATAATTAATTAATTTCAAAAAGAAAAGAAAAAGGAAACAGGAGATTGGGCATAATGATTGGGCAACCAATTCTACTACATACTTCTTACCCTGTGCCATCTTCCACAAAGCAAAATTAAATATTTAGGATCTACCATTTATTCTATGGGTTAAGTCTTCAAATTTACTCATACTAAAAATGTAAAAACTAAATGTGGTTTGCATATTTTTTATTAAAACATCTGATCTCTAAAGCTGCTATTGCATAAAGTAGCAAGGAAAATGAAACAAAATGTAAGATTCTGTCAACCCTGTTAAATTTAGCCTAAAGAAATAAACTTTCTTTTTAGGTGATTTCTGCTTGCTAACCTCAAGCACTTTCTCAGCATTTCAATTTTCCACCCATGCTTCATCATTTCTAAGTATATACATTCCTTAGTATATACATGGTAGAAATAATTACAAAGGTGGCTCTAGTGGGAAGGAAATGAATCTTATGGTTCTGGGACTCTCATTTGCATGGACCCCAGGCAAGGATTTACAATTTTGGATTCTTTTTCTTAAAGAGAACCTCCAAAATTATATAAGTAGTAGGCCTCACAACACCTGGATCTCTCCCTCTCTCACTCTCTCTCTCTCTCAAATATATAAATAATCTTAAAAAAAAAAAAAAGCAATGACTTTCAAACTTTTTCAAACTAATGGCCATAAAGGATAAACCAGAATAAATGTGTGTGTATGTGAGTGTGTGCATACCAATTTGAAACAATGGTTTTATAAGCAATCTTGCCAATCTTGCCTTTACAATGTGCATAACACTACTCTTCTAATCTAATCTCTTCCACTTTTTTGAAAATGCTGGTTATGACCAGAAAATTGACTTTAAGATTTACTGATGGGTCTCTCCTATGATTTGAAAACCATATCATCCTACTACCAAAGAGCAGCAAGGTGCATAATTTAGCTGTAATTAGAATACACTATCATATAATAGACCACCAGACCTAGGCTTTGATATGCTATATGAGGATTAGACAAGTCTTCAAAAAATCATTTAAAAAAAATCCTCAACACCTGGTGTTAACAGATATAATGTTGCTAAAAGAGGAAAAAAATAAAAGTATTGAGACTCAAAATATCTTTATCCCAAGTCAGAGGTCTACAGACTTTTTCTTAAAGGTCCAGCTAGTAAATATATTAGACTTTGTAAGCCATTCCTCGGTTCCAACTCCCAACTCTTCCCTTGTAGCATGAATGTAACCATAGATTATGGAAACAAATGATTGTTGGTGTGTCCTAACAAAACTTTATTTAACAAAACAGGCAGTAATTTGCCAATCCTTGTTCTAAATAGATGTATCTTATTTGTTTTCCTCATGATAATATACTTTGAAGTTATTTATTTATTTGTAGATGTGCCTGTTTTTCATATGCTCTCCCTACTAAACTCCAAGCTCCATGAGAGTACAGGTCTCTTTTGCTTTTTATCTTTACATCCCCAGTGTCCGGCCAATATAAAGACTCAAATATTTACTATGTATGTTGTCAATTTCCAAAAAGGCTAGCAGAATAACCTGCTGATTAAGCAGAGTTAGGTTTATTTAATTTATATAATAAAGGACAACAACACACAGACAAGAGTCTTAGTAGTCCTTCCCATAGACATAAGGAGAGGATATTTATTTACAGGTTTTAATATTAAAAATAAAGCTGCTATGAACATCAATGTACAGGTTTTTGTAGGAACAGAGGTTTTCATTTCTCTGAGATAAATGTCCAAGAGTGCTATTTCTGGGTTGTATGGTTAATTTTATAAGGAACTTGCAAAATATTTCAATAATGACTATGTCATTCTACAATTCCATCAGCAGTTTACAAGAGACCTAGTCTCTTCACATCCTCTCCAGCAGTTGGTATTTTCATTATATTTTAGCATTTTTTAATTTGCATGTACCTAGTGGCTAATGAGGTTGAACATCTTTTCATGGGTCTTATAAAGTGCAGAATTGGTTAAGATTGAACAGATTATGACAGTATTTATAGCTTGGGATTGATGGACCCAACAAAGCCGAATCTTGAAGCGAATATTGATAAGGAAACATTTTAGTTAGTTCACAGTCTTGAATTTCATACACCCATTACAAAAAAGGCAAGAAAGTACTTTTCTTCTCAAACACTGGATCAGAAAAGTAGGCTCAGTATAGATACAGAAGAGAATGTTGTTATCAGTTCTAATTAATTGAATGAATATTTGAATGTCACTAATTATTTTTAGTCTTAACTTCTCTTACATACATATATGAAATTAGTAGTCTAAATTATACTAAATTCAACCATTTGCAAATTAAAGTAGTAAATAATGAAGATACATCTTATGCATGGTCCCTCAGAGGCAAAAAGGACAACATAAAAATCATTATTTTTCCTAATTTTTTAGTTTAGTTTGCTCTTGTGAATAGTGGGGCAAAAGTTCAAGCTACTCAAAGAATAGATATGATGATCAAATGAGATACTATATAAAATAACTTTCATATGTGAGTACTAAAACACCATTATGTTATCAGTAGTTTTTAGAAAGACTCCTTTTTGGTACAGCATAGTGGTCAACAAATATCACTAGAATTGAATTGACACAGGTTTTAAAACAGTTTCACCACTTACCACGTCTTAATCAAGTGTCTTCATCTAACTAAGCATCAGCTTCTTTGCTGCAAACAATGATAACATTTCACTCAAAAAGGTTGCTCCAAGGAATCATAAGTTAGGACTTATTATAAGTGCTTCAAACAATGCTTGGCATTGTAACATAATAAATCTTAGTCATTATTAAATTACTAAGTCCTATTATTATGGATATCTCTTTAAAAACTATATTTTACTCTCCACTGTTTTGTTAGTAGCTTATACACTGAATCTTTCTGTGGATAATGAACTCTGAGGTACAGGGGTCAGGACGTTCAACTTTGAACTCTGTTGGGGTCTAGCTCAATGACTCAATAGTATGGGATGTCCAACAGATATTTGTTAGCAAATTAATACTATAATGAATCAATACTATAAGCTTAAGAAAGGATATGAAGTTTTATTTATTAGTCTTTTTGTTAGTACTATGAATAATGTATAATGTATAATTCTGGGGACTTCAATCCTAATCTTTGTTAATTGCTTTAGGAAGAAGTTTCTTTCACACTGATATTTTCCATCCTTTACTTAAAGAAATTGGCAATTGAGGCTATTTGTTAATATGGTAACTATTTGCTCTATGGACCTGTATAGTAAAGAGAAAGCAGAATTTTTTTTCTAAATAAAGCTTTGGGTATTTCATGGTCCCAGTTTTAGAAATGAGATCAAAATTCTTGAAAACTATGTCAGTATAGTTTTTGGACAGATTCAAGTAGTAATATTAGCTCTATCATTTTTTTGTTTGTTTGTTTCACTAAATTCAAATGTATTTCCAATCCTCAACTTGATCTTAGTTTGGTTTATTTTGTATATACCCATGATAATGGTATTTTACTAATTAGTTTTGCTGATCTTTGTTTTATGTTTTTGGACCTTCAGTTATAGGTTAGTGTAATAGCAAATAGCAAAATGAAATTCACAATCAAGAATGGAAACTTCCTGGTATATACTATTGCAATTTCAAATTTCTAAGTGAGAACTCAAGAAAAAAAAAAAGAATAAAAGGGCAATCACAAAATTTAAGGGTTTATTTTCCTTTGCTTCACCTTCATTGAAACCTCTCTCTTATTATCCATTAAGAGGGACAGATACCTACATTTAACCCTTGATAAGTTTCCCTCAATAAGAGGCAGGTGCATACCAACCCTTCCCAGACAATTATTAAAATAACTTTGTTTTTTTATAATACTTTGCCTTTGAGATGAGCAAAAATGAACACAAACCTAAGTAATATTCAAATGATCCATGTCAATTTTACTATTGCTGATTTAATACACTCTGCAATTACTGACACATAATGTAAAAACTATATCCTAAGCAGCATAAGTCAGATAATTTTTTTTAAGATTTTATTTATGTATTTGACAGAGAGATAAAGAGAGAGCACAAGTAGGCAGAGAGGCAGGCAGAGGGAGAGGAAGAAGCAGACTCTCCACTGGGCAGGGAGCCCGATGCGGGGCTCGATCCCAGAACCCTGGGATCATGACCTGAGCCAAAGGCAGCTGCTTAACCGACTGAGCCACCCAGGTGCTCCAAGTCAGATAATTTTCCCTCATAGGGATTGTGGCATGGAAAAAAACTGAGAATATTTGTTATATAGAATTGTTTATTGGAGAAAATAAGAAAAGCAACATTACAAGTCCTGGAAATAATTTCATATAGAATCAGGATGCTGGATCTTATATAACCTCAGACCCCTTAAGGGAAATTTACTATAATGAAATTTTACCTGAATATAAATGGAAGGTTCAACAAGGCCAAAGGGCAAGATGATTGTGGATTGCTATCAGACATATACAGACACAAAAACAACTTCCAACCCCTATCAGAAAGTTTAAGTCAATTACATAGTTATAAGATATTTTACTAAATCACTGACAAATTAGTTCAGAGCTACTAACAAATATCCTCTCCGTCTTGCCAGTTTGCCAGAAGGGCATGACCTCTCACTTCACCTGCCTAAAAATTACTTCCATCTCTCTGCCAACTCAGTTGCCACCACATTTTTAGGATGCAAACAAACCTCACTTTTTTTTTTTGTTTTTATGGAAACATGTTTGAATAATCCAGTCTGGAAGGATTTCTCTTTTTCTGAATATGATAGTATTAAAGGCTAAAGAACTCAATTTATCATTGGAATGTTTTCACTTTTTAAAATTTCATTATTCTTCAGTGGTTTCAGGTAAGCTAATCTTGTCTCCCCATAGAGAAAGTAGGTTTTTAGACAAGGATCATATATTTTACTAGTTTTAAATCAACCCGAGATAGAGATATACAAGTACATGCAGTTGATCTCTTAGAGGCCATTTAGATAGCATTTAACACACTGAAAGGAACAATTTCTTAATATGATTATAGAGACTTAAGAGATCATGCCTGCTCTAAAACCAGAGACTTGTATTCTTACTACTAGGCATTAAAACAATGCCAATTTTAAAGATTTCCTTTTTTTCCTTCCTCCTTCCCTCATTCTTTCCCTTCTTTCTCCCCTTCCTTCATTCTTTACTTCCTTGCATTCGCTCTTTCCATCTTTCTTTCTTAGTATTGTACTGTTTTGCAATATTTCACTCCAACAATGACATGTGTAACGAGGGAGCCAAGACTAATTATGTGATTATAGAAGAGAATTCTGATGGTCAATCACTAAAATATTGAGTTGCTCTACAAGCAGTTTTTCCTTTTTGTTATCAACATTTCCTCACTATTTTCCTTAGTCAAAAGAACATTATTCCAGGAAGAAAAATTGATAAATGTAAAGTTATCTTATGAGCTCATTCACGAATGTGACATGCTATTTTTCAAAATGCTAACTTTATGTCAATCAATGAACATTATTGAACTCCTGAGAGAAGGCCTAGATGAATGAACAATGGCAATTACATTTTTAACATATTCTTCGGATCAAAGGATAGACGTTAGCCATTTTGCATATTTTTGATATTCTAAATTTGGAAAAGAATAACAATTTTACAGTTGTACAGATGATATATTTTATACAACAGAATTGAATTAAACCATCAAAATAATTTCATTTATAATTTTAAAAAGTTAAACTAACAATTGTATTTGAAAATTTAGAGAAGATTCCCTATCTTGTACATTATTGATAAAAAGTATATAAAAGCAAAAATTTCCTTACTTAAGCTTTAACATATGTTTGATCTTAATTTTTGTTGATTGTTACTGATTTATCCAAGTTTAGTTACTATTTCACAATTAATTGCACTGTTTTAATTTGCATGAAAGTATGTATAATATATTCAAAAATACATTTTCTTTTTATTCAATATTGCTCACTTATAATACCAAAAATCAATGTATTTATTTAACGGGATAGAGTGCAATTTGAATTTATTTTCTGTAACTGAAATTATTTGATTGAAAAGGAGTTCAGTATAGTTTAATGAAACATTTTCTAGCAAATTAAGGAAAATGTTTCTTTTTGCTTGTTTTGACTACCAAAAAAAACCCAAAACAAACAAACAAACAAAATGTTTAATTTTTCATTTGCTGGCTGTTACATTTAATGGCATACACTACAGGTCAGCTGAGTAATGTGAAAGGAAGAAATTATCACTGATATAGAATCAGTTAATATATAAATAATATGAGCAAAATACTTATTATATTTTATCTTAGTAGATGCTTCACAGTTTATAAAGTACATTCACACGTGATCTTTCTGACCTTCTAAGTATGACTGGAAAGAAAAACAAATGAATGGGGGGAAAATGTGAGTTAACAAGTACAGTGAATAGAATTTGCCAGTCGTGGTACGCAGAATAATGCCTCCAAGGATATCACGTCCTAAGCTGTGGAAACTATGAATTTGTTACGTTATATAGGAAAGCACCATTAAGGTTGAATCTGGAATTAAAGTCGCTAATCAGCCGAATTTAAGATAAGAGAGATTTTCTAGGATTATCTGGTTGAACTCAAAAAAGTTCTTTGAATGTGGAAGAAAGGAGACAGAAGAAAAGGTTAGAATGATGTGATGTCATAAGGACAAAACCAGACATTGTTGGCTTTAAAGACAGGAAAAGAGCCACAAACCAAGAAACTTAAGCTGCCTTTGGAACCTGGAAAAGACAAGAAAACAGATTCCCATCTAAAACCTCCAGAAAGAAATGCAGCCCTACTGATAATCTTGATTTTAGCCTAGGAAGACCCATATCAAACTTCTAACCAACAGAACTATAAGATAATAAACTTATTTATATTGGGAACTCTTGGGTGGCTCTGTCAGTTAAGCATCTGTCTGCCTTTGGCTCAGATCATGATCCCAGCGTCCTGGGATCAAGTCCCACCTTGGGCTCCTTGCTCAGCAGGAAGTCTGCTTCTTAATATGATTATAGAGACTTAAGAGATCATGCCTGCTCTAAAACCAGAGACTTGTATTCTTACTACTAGGCATTAAAACAATGCCAATTTTAAAGATTTCCTTTTTTTCCTTCCTCCTTCCCTCATTCTTTCCCTTCTTTCTCCCCTTCCTTCATTCTGCCTGTGCTCCCCCTGCTTGTGCTCTCTCTCTCCCTCTCTCTGACAGATAAATAAATAAAATCTTTAAAAAAAATAAGTTTATATTGTTTAAGCCACTAAGTTTCTGGTAATTTGTTATGACAGCAATAGGAAACTAATATGTCAGCATCCCACTTGTATTGGCTATGATCACATTTATTCACCCAAGTTAGAATCTTTGTGCCTATTAGGGCGCCTGGGTGGCTCAGTCGTTAAGCGTCTGCCTTCGGCTCGGGCCCTGATCCCAGGGTCCTGGGATCGAGCCCCGCATCGGGCTTCCTGCTCAGCGGGGAGCCTGCTTCTCCCTCTCCCACTCCCCCTACTTGTGTTCCCTCTCTCGCTGTGTCTCTCTCTGTCAAATAAATAAATAAATAAATAATCTTAAAAAAAAAAAAGAATCTTTGTGCCTATTAAAAATAATTTTAAAATTATGTTCACTTCTTGGGGTGCCTGGGTGGCTCAGTTGTTAAGCGTCTGCCTTCAGCTTAGGTCATGATCCCAGGGTCCTGGGATTGAGCCCCGCATTGGGCTCCCTGCTCAGCGGGAAGCCTGCTTCTCCCTCTCCCACTCCCCCTGCTTGTGTTCCCTCTCCTACTGTGTCTCTCTCTGTCAAATAAATACATAAAATCTAAATAAATAAATAAAATTATGTTCACTTCTTGATTTATTTATGAATTTAGGGAGAACTGGAACTTTTATATTATTAAACATTGGAATCTTTAACATTTTAATTATTTGCCATTTAGGAAAGATATGGCTTTATTTATTGAAGCCATTCTCACAACTCAGTTGAATTTTTCTTTCCATTTAGAAACTTCTACATTTCTTATTATATTTTATCTTCTATATTTTAATTTGTTGTTGTTGCTATAAGTGATGTTTTCTTCTATTATACTTTACCTGGTTTTAACTGGTGTTAACTTTTGTATATTCATGTTAAAATCAATAAAATATCTCATTTTTTGGTTTACTCTAAGTAATTTTTCAGTTGAATCTATTATACCTTCAGGTTATAATAATATCCTTAACTAATGAAATTTTTCCTTCCTCCTTTAAAGTATATTTCTCATTTCTTTTATCTCTAATTGTATTGTCAATACTTCCAGAACAATGTTAAATAATGTTCAAGATCATGAGCATCTTCTTTTTTCCCTGACTTTAATGATACTATTTCTAAGATCTCATCATTAAGTATGATACTCAATACTCATCTGATTATTTTATTTTATTTTATTTTATTTTATTAAAACTTTCATTTATTTAAGAGAGAGAAATTGAGTGAGAGAGAAAGAGCACGAGAGAGGGGAGGGTCAGAGGGAGAAGCAGGCTCCCCGCTGAGCAGGAAGCCCAATGCAGGACTCGATCCCGGGACCCTGGGACCATGACCTGAGCCTAAGGCAGCTGCTTAACCAACTGAGCCACCCCGGTGCCACTCATCTGATAATTTAATTGTATGGTCAAAACAAAACAAATATAGCTATATTCACTATGCAACTCTGCCTAAGAACTTCAGAAATGCAAACTATGTGAGATAGTGATCAGTTCATCTGATAAACATATTTTCTACCTATGTATAAGTATATTCCTACTTTGCATTACACACTGTGAATAGCAGAGCAGTGGGGTCACATATTGTTACAGATTATGGTGTCTATTGATAATCCTGGTAGGTAAAAATGAATGGAGCAGATACATAAACTCAAAGAGCTTCTCAATGTAGAGGGAAAAAATAAAAATATGGAGGATTGAAGAAGAAGTAGAGAGAGAAGGCAGATCTCAAGGTGGAAAATAAGTTTTTGAACAAGGTTCTCCCACTGGGGGACCACTGTGCAAGTTTTGTTCAGATATTCTTCCACATCACATCTAGTTGCAGGCTATGATACAAAGGATGATTTTAGGAATTAATTTTTAACAGTCAGTTGATAATATTTTTGAAGACATTTTCCCTTAAATAATAATTCTCTTAAGATAATCCCCAAATTTCACAAAAGACTATTATTGCACATACAACCCTCTTACACTGGTGAACTATGGTGGATGATTCAGTTTGAGAACAGAATAGGAAAGCTTGGCATTGTCTTAAGTCACCCTTCTACTCAGGTCAGAGCAGTGGGAACAACATCATCTTGAAGGAGGATGGATATACTAGAATTCCAGACTATGATTAGCAAGAAGCAACAGGGAAATGAGACAATCTCTCATAGAAACTACATTTGACATTTATTAAAAACACAGATTCCTAGTGGGTCTGGATTGGGACCTGGAAACCCATATATTAGCCTAGATTCAATTTCTGATAAGGTTATTTTGTGAAAATCTGAATTACAGGATGTTTCCTCCTTAAAATAACAAGAATAATTCAATTACAAATCTTATTATTGTCATTGTTGTCTATGTATGTGGCCTGTATATTATAGTATAAAAGTGTTTCCATGTTGACATTTTCCTAAAATTTGCATTTGTTTGATATGCCAATTTTTTTAAAAGAAAACTTTATCTTTTCCACAGGAAAAACTTGATCCCCAGTGAAATAAAGTTTTAATATTGAGAAATTATATGTCTCTTACAATTAATTTTATCTGCATGAAATTTCTAGAACTCATCATCTCAAGAAACAAGTATAACCTGCTGTCTTAGTCCATTCAGGCTGCTATAACAGAATAACAAACTGGGTGGCTTAAAAACAACAGAAACATTTCCACAGTTCTGAAGACTGGGAAGCCCAAGATTAAGATATTAGCAGATTTGGTGCCTGGTAAAAGCCTGATTTCTGGTTCGTAGATGGCTGTCTTCTTGCTATCACCTCACATGGTGGAAGCAGAGTGAGAGAGTCCTCTGGGGTCTCTTTTATAAAGACATTAATCTCATCCATGAGGGCTCTGCCTTCGTGACTTAATCACCTCTCAAGGGCCCCACCTCCAAATACCACCACATTGGGGGTTAAGATTTCAATATATGAATTCTGGGGAGACACACACATTCAGTCTAAAGAATCTGCCATTTCTGAATATATAAACTACAAACTTTGAGTAATATCGAAATATGTAATACAAGACAATTGGAGTTCCTCATTACTTAATTCTATTTTCAGATTGGTTAAAATACATCCTCACCTATTCATGGTTTTATTCATGGTAATTCAGAATTTTTCAGAAGCAAACACTTGAAACATTTTATTTCAATAATTTCAAGTCTAAAATTCAAATCCATTATCAATCTTATATCTAAATAATCCAATTCATAACATTTAATTTATAAAGTTACATTTTAGTTTGCAAGTGAGTTCAAAAGAAGTCACTAGATTAAGGTCAATTATACTGCCTATGGGTCATTAGAATTTTAATCCTTTAAAAAAGCAACACAGGTCGAGCAATCCAACAAGCAGACTCACACTGGAGATGATTGTGCAGACTGTGTATTAAGGAGTGTCCTTGGAATCGATGACTGCAGGATGAAGGGGAAAGAAGCAGGGTTGTTCAGAGGGAACAATCCTAACAGCCAACCCATGGCCATCTTTGGAACTAGTATGATCCATCAAAGTTATCCTATTCGGGGCCAAAAGAGCTAGGCTTTTTTTTCTCCACCTATATAAGTCATTTGATATGGGCTGTGTGAGAAGAGTGTGACTTGGAAGGTGCAAACGCCTAGAGCCAGCAACCCCTGGAGGAGCTGGGTGTTGAAAATTACCTTCCAAGAGAACTCTCAGCCAAACTCCTCTCCTGCTTTCCATAGGAATCCAGGGTACATCACGGTTTCCACTAAAAGACATCCCTTGCACTGCTTGGATCCACTTCATGTACATGTTGGCAGCAGTTTTTCCAGGGTTCTAACATGCCTATGTTCATGGGGAATATGAGAAGTAGATTAGTAAGACAAATTATACCTCCCAATGTGTGAGTGTTGCAACAGATACTTGCCTCCTTTATCCTTATTCTTTTTCAATCCCTTTCCCCTCAGCTTGTAGAATGTGCTATGCCAGTCTTATACTATTCACTGATGACATGACACAAGCCCTCAGGCACAGGGCGGGTCATCATGCCTTTCTCAGGCAGAAGTTGATGTATTTATCCATTTTCCATCAAAACTGGGCAATAATGTACCAAAAGGCATTCAAGTGGGTTTTCTGGGTACCAAATATATTCTTCCATGACTACACTGTGTAACAGCAGTTCTACCTCCCACTGATGGTCAGGATCAATTACCCCTGACAAACTGCTGGTCCTTTTGTTGCCTTTGGGTTCCTTGCATAAAGTCTGAGGTGCTCAGATATTGAGCTGTCAGGTGTCAACGTGGTCATAGGACAATTAGCCAAATTGAAAGTAACAATCAAGCCTTTATTCACTGGTTGTGACAGTGTAAGCAAGGGAAAAAGTAGGCACTGGCTTCCCAATATTCCATTTCTCCCCAACAGAAGGGCCAGGTGAGAATCAAGTATATCAGTGCAGATGGGGGAACTGTCTCACGTCAAGGAATCCTGAACAAAACACTCTTGTAATTTTTGTAACCAGGGGTTACAAAACAGTAGAGGAAGAAGGAGTAGGCATACAAAATTACAGTCAGAGTGGAGAAAAGTGTCTTGTCAAGATCTCTTGATAAGGAGGTGAAGGAAAGGTGTCTCAGTTGAGGTCCCTGATTAGGAGGGTTCTGAATGGAGGTGACTAGTCTAGGAATATAGATATACAAGGCTGGCCTGGGGAAGGAGTGGAGTCCTTGAGAGCAACTCCCTCCAGAAAACTATAAGGCATGGCTGTGGTTTAGTTTAATGTGGGTAGGACTTTCTCCCATGAAGCTGGACAAGCAAAGCCTTTGTAATTGCCTATGATTGGATCTGAAAAATCATACAGGATTTTTTTTTTTTTTTTGACAGAGAGAGAGAGAAACAGCGAGAGAGGGAACACGAACAGGGGCAGAGGGAGAGGGAGAAGCAGGCTTCCCACTGAGCAGGGAGCCCAATGTGGCGCTTGATCCCAGGACCCTGGGATCATGACCTCAGCTGAAGGCAGATGCTTAACAAGTGAGCCACCCAGGCACCCCAAATCATACAGGATTTTAACCTGAACTCGCACTCTTCACCAAACAGTACCAGTTTCTCAGAGTTCAATAGAACTGTTGCCGTTTCCCTTGACTGAAACCTTTCCTCCATTGGGACCTAGAGTTTCTGATCTTACAGAACCCAGATTTGCAGGAATAGGAAGCAAATCTTCCTTAAGGCACCACTGGAAATTATGGTAAAGTTGGCCATTCTTTTTTCCCTGTAACGGTCAGATCCATGAATTCCTCCTATCAGGTACACATCCCGTATAAACATCTTTGCTTCAAGATGTGTATTGCATCTTGGAGGATGATGCCTGATCCTCTTAAAGTTATTACATCTGAGTTCCAGTTTAGCTTTGCCATCAGCAGACCATTCCAATCTTCTATTAGTCCAACAGCTTCCAGGTCATATGATAGATATGACCAGTTGATTCTACAGTGATGGCTCATTCCTACACATCCTTTTTAAATAAAAATTTTTAAAAGTGATATTTTATGGAACCCCATGCCATTGGATCAAATGCTCTGTAAGCTCCCTAATAGTAGTGTCCTGCAGTCAGGAAGGACAGAACTATACCCAGCATGTCTCTTTTCCTGTCTGAATGAATCACAGACCCTTCCAGGGTACAATGGGACCAATGTCATCAACTTGCCAAAGTGGGAGCTTATTTATCTTCTTAGGGTTTGTGCCACATTGGGGGCTTAGTGTCTCTAATACTGACAGGTTGGGCACCAGCAATGGGAATAGCTAGATCAGCTTTGTTAAGTGGGAGCCCATGTATCAGGCCACCGAAACAGCATCTCTGCCACCATGGCCAAGTTTCATTTATTATCCACTGTATCGGGTGGCTGATATTAGAAACTCACTGGCATCAACAGGTGACTGAATCATCCTAACTGGTTGTATAATCTGACTCCTATGGCGGATGCTCTCTGGAATATGTTAATACGATACAAAGAACTTCACACATTCTGCCCACTCGCATATGTGCCTTTGCATACTTTTTATCCAAGACTTCTCTGTCCTTAATCTTCCAGTCTTTCTCTAGGTCCCTGAGTAGTAGGTCAGGCTGTTAGTTATATTCACAGGCCAGTATATATTCTAACTTATAACCACTAAACAAAGTAGATGACCAGCTATATTGCCTCGGGAAAATTTCCTTTACAAAGCTTTTCATAGCCACCCATGAGTGAGGCTCTAGTGTAGCTGCTTTCCATTTTTGCCGTACATTCACATTCTAAGCTGACCTATCCAGGAACTAAGCTCAAGCTTCTTCCTACCTCAACAGCTGAATGTATAAAATTCTACATACCACAGGTGTGAGTTGAGAAAGGGGCAGTGATGCATAAGCTGTCAGTGGCATGGGTTCTGGGCTACCGGTTCTTGAAGCATGTTCATGTCCTCTTTTCTGCTATGCTTAATTCCATTTATACCACTTCCAACTGACGCTGGATTATTACTGAGCTTGATCAACTGTATGACTTGGTGAATCTTCCAGAACCCAGCTTGTTACAGACAGCTCCAGACACACATCACTTGTTTCATGACCATACACTCTTGTCTCTTCCTGGGCTTACTTACTAGAGTTGTTTTCAGTAGATGTAAAATTCTCTATGGCAGATGGAATTAGCTTAAGTTAGAAACCCAGGAGATCATTTTTGATTCTCTCATGGGCACTTGCCATAAACTTCACTAATATATCTAATAACCCAGAAATTGCCGGGTTGTTTGTTCCACGTTGCCGGGCTGCTTGCAAAAGGATGCAAGATGCTTTTAGTTTGGATGGGATATTCTGCAAAACCTCTGGCCAGTGAACCCTAAAAAGTTTACTGATATAGTAAGTCCTTGAGATTTCATAGGGTTTACTCTCACTCTTAGAATATCCATGTCTTGCCAAGGCCTTCAATTTGTTAGCCACTTGTTCATCTAGCTCCTTTAATAAATTGTCATATATTCAACGGATCAAGTTCTACCGGACATCTGGATGGTCCAAATCTTTTGGGACTGTACCATTAATGGGCACAAGAGTTAACATAGACCTGAAGAAAACTGTATATACCAATGGCAACCATACATGAATGCAAAATGTTTCTAAACCTTTTTTCAGTATGGATAGAAAATAGCACATTTGTTAAATATATGACTGCTTCATGTGCTGATGCCAGATTACCTCAGCTCTAGCACAAATACCATGTCTGGCCATTGCAGTTGCAACGGAGCCTACTACGAGTTGAGTTTGTGATAATGTACAATCACCTTCAAGGATCCATCTGGTTTAGCAAAATATTGGTGAGTATTGGTGAACTTAATGGAGACATGAAGAGGACCAAGACTTTAAATCCTTAAAGGTGGTACTAATTTTTTCATCTTCTCCAGGTGGTGACACTTTTGCTGATAAACTATCTTGTGCCTGATGGGGGTTTCAGTTGCAGGAGCTTCTATTTGGTTTGCCCCACTATATAGTTCTCACTTCACAGGCCAAGTAGCCAGCAGGGGTTGCACTAACAATCAAGTATGTCTCTCCTAACTTTACATTAGGCAATTAGGATGGCTCTGTGAATTTAATATGAGCTGCATATTACTCAGTGTTCTACTTATTAACTAGCCCTCATATGCCACTCAAAATAAAGGAGACACAGTGATGTTTTAAATCTGTGAATACCAAAGTAAATTAGTCCTCAAAATTGTTCGAAAATTCTTTTTCCATTGTAAATTTATACTGAGTAAATGGGAAAAGACTGAGTGAATAATTATCTTGCACATTGCCAATGTATTATAGAATCCTTTTGTCAAAGGACCTAACATTCTCTTTAACAAGTGGATCCTTACAAAATTGTCTGAAGTCCAGAAACTAGGAAAGAATTTTAAACATTTTTAATGACAACTTCTCTTAGCTTCCAAATCATCCATTTTTTAAATTTCTTCTGAGGGTACAAGTTGAGTAACTCCATTCTTGGGTGCTCACTTTGGCCATCACTTTTTCCATACTTCCAAAAGTTATTCCAACAGAGTTCACATCATCTCCCGAGATCCTCACAGGATCTTAAATCCTGCATCATGAGTGAATACTCCCAAACTAATAAACTCTCATTTATTTAGTCTGATATCCCAGCCCTCCTGATCAAGGACCCCAGAATTTAAGTTCATCCATCATGTCATGATCTACTAATTCTCTGTATTAAAAATCTTAGAAACTCGGGCGCCTGGGTGGCTCAGTTGGTTGAGCGACTGCCTTCGGCTCAGGTCATGATCCTGGAGCCCCGGGATCGAGTCCCGCATCGGGCTCCCTGCTCAGCGGGGAGTCTGCTTCTCCCTCTGACCCTCCCCCCTCTCATGTGCTCTCTCTGTCTCATTCTATCTCTCTCAAATAAATAAATAAAATCTTTAAAAAAAA
>NC_138371.1:132364972-132416461 GCF_054177405.1 Leptonychotes weddellii
GACTCTGAAAAACAAACTGAGGGTTCTAGAGGGGAGGGGGGTGGGAGGATGGGTTGGCCTGGTGGTGGGTATTGAGGAGGGCACGTTCTGCATGGAGCACTGGGTGTTGTGCACGAACAATGAATCATGGAACACTTTATCTAGAACTAATGATGTAATGTATGGGAATTAACATAAGAATAAAAAAAAAAAAAAAGAATAGCAAGGAAAGAGAAATATCATAGTGCAGATGCCTTTGAATTTTATATTTGTTTTCTTTTATATAAGAAAAGTAAAGTAGTGGGATTTCCAGAATGGCCGTGGTAGGAGCTGGGCAAACACTGTTCTTAGATAAGCAATTGTTTCCTGGGGAACATTATAATAAGACAACCACTGAAATCTCTGTAAGGAATCCTAATGACACATAAGAAATAGATAAAACTTCAATAAAAAACAAAACCTAATAAATCTCTGTGAATTTACAGCATTTGAGCCATGAGTCAGTCCCATCCCCAGGTCCAGAGCAGTACGACAGAAGCTCCACTCAGTAGATTCTATCACAAAGGTGGGGCTTCCTCTTCCCCACAACTCCCAGTCTAGGACTAGAGTTTCACTGTAGGTGGGGTAGATGAGCAACATGTCTCATTTTACTCAGTTCCATTTTGCCAAAGAGTTGCTACAATATATTATCTAACAGCAACAAGAAGTCCTAGGGTCTTGGGGAAGGGTATCAATGTTATGAGTTGTATTAAAGTGTCCGTTTTTCAACAAAAATGTGTGATTTGCAAAGAAACAGGTAAATGTGACTCATACACAGGAAAAACCAGAGCAGGCAATATTGTTTGCATTTGAGGGAAACCCAGATACTTATTTAAGAGACAAAAATTACAAAGCAGATTTTATAAATATGTTCAAAATATAGAGAAAACCATGTTTAAAGAATTAAAAGAGGGCATTATGACAATGTCTCATCAAATAGAGAATAACAATAAAGTGGTGTAAATTTTAAAAAGGAATAAAATGGAAATTCTGGAGTTGAAAAGTACAAAAACTTAAATGAAAAATTTACTAAAGATGCTCCACTGAATAAAAAATGAGTTGTGGCAGAAAAAAAGAATTCATGAACTTGATAGATCTATAAAGATTACACACTGAAAAACAAAGAGAAAAAGGAAATAAGAAAAATAAAAACAGCTGCAGAGAAATGTAGAAAACCACTAGCACTTCAACATATTTGTAACAAGCACCAGAAGTACAGTAGAGAAAGGCACAGAAAAAATATATTTGAAGAAATAATAGTTGAATTCCAAATGTGATGAAAATGTTTAAATTACACATCTGAGAGACTCAACAAACTCCAAGTAGAATAAATTCAAAGAGATGTACACCCAGATACATCATAATAAAATGTCAATAAGTAAAAACAAACAGAAAATCTTGAAAGCAGCAAGAAAAAAAACAGCTTATCATTCACAATGGACCCCCTCCAATAGGATTTAGAGCTGACCTCTCATGAGGAACACAATCCAGAAGGCAGCGGGTAAAATAATCAATAATCACCCTACAGTGGAGGAAAAAAAAAAAAAAAAAAAAGCTGTCAAGCAAGAATGCTATATCCAGGAAAAGTATGTTTCAAAAATAAAGGTGAATTGAAGACACTTCCAAAAGCAAAAACTGAGATAGTTCCTTGTTAGCTGAGCCTTCTTCCAAGAAATACTAAAGGAAGTTCTTCAGGCAGAAAGCATATAAACCCAGACAGAAATCCAAATACACATAAAAAAACAAAGACCACCAGTAAAAATAATTACATAATTATAGAAGACAGTATAAATGCTTATTACTCCACCTCTTTTCTCTTAACTTATTTAAAAAGCGATTGTGTGTGTATGTATAGCTATATCTGTACATACACACACAGCTGTAATATATATATTATTATATTGTTGGGCCTATAACATGTAGAAATGTAATATATTCAGCACTAACAGCTTAAAAGGAGGTGGGTGAAAATAAAGCTGTTTTGGAGTAAGAAAATGACACCGTATGGTTACTAAGTCCTCAGGAAGAAATGAAGAAATAAGAAATGGAAAATAGGGCGCCTGGGTGGCTCAGTTGGTTAAGCGACTGCCTTCGGCTCAGGTCATGATCCTGGAGTCCCGGGATCGAGTCCCGCATCGGGCTCCCTGCTCGGCAGGGAGTCTGCTTCTCCCTCTGACCCTCCCCCCTCTCATGTGCTTGCTCTCTCTCATTCTCTCTCAAATAAATAAAATATTAAAAAAAAAAAGAAATGGAAAATAAGTTTAATATAACAAACATTAGAAATATACACTTGCTCTCCTTTCTTCTCTTAGCTTCTTCTTTTTTTTTTTTTTTTTTTTTTTAGATTTTTATTTATTTGAGAAAGAGAGACAGAGAGAGTAACAGTGAGCACCAGTGAGCATGAGCGGGGAGGAGAGGGAGAAGCAGGCTCCCCGCTGAGCAGGGAGCCCAACACGGGCTTGATCCCATGACCCTGGGATCATGACCTGAGCCGAAGGCAGGCACTTAACCAACTGAGCCACCCAGGTGCCCTTCTCTTGGCTTCTTTAAAGGACTAATATAAAAGCTAATACATAAAACAATGCATTAATGGGTTTCTAAAGTAATTGGATCTACCATGTATAATAATAACACAAAAAGGGGGAAAACAGAGTTATGTAGGAGCAACATTTCTAGCTCTCTCTAGAATTAAGTTAGTATAAATTTGAAGTGGATTCTGATAAATTAAGATAAATATGGTAAGCCCTGGAGCAACCACTAAAGACATAACTGAAAGAAACTACAGTGAAAATCATTAAAAAATTAAAATATTACATTAGAAAACATTCACTTAATGCAAAGGAAAGCATTAAAAGAAGACTAGAGGAACAAATTAGATATGAGATAAATTTTTTTAAAGTGAAAAGAAAAACATAAGTCCAACTGTATCAATAATAAAATTAAATGTGACTAGATTAAGCAATCTGATCAAAAAACAGATGATCAGGGGCGCCTGGGTGGCTCAGTTGGTTAAGCAACTGCCTTCGGCTCAGGTCATGATCCTGGAGTCCCGGGATCGAGTCCCGCATCGGGCTCCCTGCTCGGCGGGGAGCCTGCTTCTCCCTCTGACCCTCCCCCCTCTCATGTACTCTCTCTCATTCTCGCTCTTTCAAATGAATAAATAAATCTTAAAAAAAAAAAAGAAAAAACAGATGATCAGACTGGATTAAAAAAAAAAAAAGACCCGGGCGCCTGGGTGGCTCAGTCGTTAAGCGTCTGCCTTCGGCTCAGGTCATGATCCCAGGGTCCTGGGATCAAGTCCCACATCGGGCTCCCTGCTGGGCGGGAAGCCTGCTTCTCCCTCTCCCACTCCCCCTGCTTATGTCCCTGCTCTCGCTAACTCTCTCTCTGTCAAATAAATAAATAAAATCTTTAAAAAAAAAAAAAAAAGACCCAACTATATACTGCCTATGGGAGACATATTTTAGATGAAAATATACAAACAGATTGAAGGGATTTTTAAAAAAAGATCACGAAAACAGCAATCATAAGAAAGCTGAAGTGTCTATACTGTAGATAAACTCTAAAAATAAAAATGCTCCTACAGATGATGAGCACTATTTTATAATAACAAAATGTCAATCCATCAGGAAAATCATAAACAAGTATGTACCTCAAAATATATTAAAACAAAGGATAGAAATAAAAAAATAGACAACACAGTTATAGTAGTTGGAGACTTTAATGTCTCACTTTTAATAATGGATAGAACAAGAAGGCAGAAGATCAACATGGAAATAGAAGACTTGACCAACACTGTAAACCAACAAGACCTAACAGATATCCACAGGACACAATACCCCAAAACACCTAAATGCATTCTCATCTCAAAAGCACATGAAGTACTCTCTAGGATAAACAATATTTTAGACCATAAATGAACCTTAATAAATTTAAAAGGATTGAAAGAATACAAAGTATGGTGCTTAAACATAAGAGAATAAAATTAGAAAACAAGAGCAGAAAAAAAATCTAGAAAATTCACAAATATACGGAAATTAAGCAATAGAAGAGAAATTATGAAATACTTTAAGATGTATGAAAATGAAGACATTTTCAAAACTAATAGATACAGCTAATGGATACATACCAAATTTGTGGATGCAGCTCAATCAGTGCTTAAGGGGAAATTTATACCTGTAAATGCCTATATCAAAAAAGTGGAAAGATGCCCAATGAAGAACCTCAACTTGCACCTTCAGACACTTGGGGAAAAAAGAGCAATCAAACACAAAGATGGAAATAACAAAGATTATAACTGAAATAAATAAAATAGAGATAAAAAACAATTAAGAAAATTAATAAAACCAAAAGTTGATGCTTCAAAACAATTAACAAAATTGGCACACTTTTCACTATATTTAACAAGAAAGAAGACTTAAATAACTAAAATCAGAAATTAAAGTGGGGACATTAATACTGACCTTACAGAAATAAAACAAATTATAAAGGAATACTATGAACAGTTGCATGACATAAATTAGAAAATTTGACTAAATGGATAAATTCCTGGAAAGACGCAAATGACTGAAACTGACTCAATTAGAGATAGACAAGTAGAGGAACTTCTTTAACCTGATAAAAGGTATCTACCAAAAAACCCACAGTTAACATCATACTTAATGTTAGTGAGAGAGTGAAAGTTTTCCCTGAAGTCTCTATTTACAGACTGCTTTCTATCTATACAGAAAACCTAATGGAATCTACAAAAAAAAAAAAAAAGATACTAGAAAAAATAATTTATAAAGTATGCAGGATGGAAGACTAACATACAAAAACCAAAGGAATGCTTCAAAAGTGAATTAAGAAAAGAATTCATTTATAGCAGCAACAAAAGAATAAACTACTTAGGCATCCCTTGAACAAAAGTAGTACAAGACATACACTGAAAACTATAAAATATCGTTGAAAGAAATTAATGAAGATCTAAATAATGGAAAAACATTCCATTTTTCATGGACCAGAAGACTCAATTTTGTTGAGATGGCAATAGTCTCCATATTGATATATGCATTTAACACAATCCCTATCAAAATCCAACTGGCCTTTTTGCAGAAATTTACAAGCTGACCCTAAAATTAATATGGAATTACAAAGGATCCTATATAACAAAAATAATCTTGAAAATAGAAAACTGAGTTAGAAGACTTAGCATATCCCATTTTCAAAATTTACTACACAACTACACTAGTTACTTACTTATATAAGATTAATACATAGATCAGTGGAATGAAATTGTAAATTCAGAAATAAACCACTACATTTAAGGTCAATTGATCTATTTTATTTTAATCCCAGTGTAGTTAACATACAGTATTATATTAATTTCAGGTGTACAATATAGTGATCCAACAATCCCAAATATTACTCAGTGCTCATTAAGATAAGTGTACTCTCAATCCCCTTCACCTATGTCACCCACCGCCCCACACACCTCCCTTCTGGTAACCATCTGTATGTTCTCTATGGATAAGAGTCTGGTTTTTTGGTTTGTCTTTTTTTTTTTTTTCTCTGTTCTCTTTGTTTTGTTTCTTAAATTCTACATATGAGTGAAATCACATGGTATTTGCCTTTCTCTGACTGGCTTCTTTTGCTTAGCATTATACTCTCTAGATCCATCCATGTTGTTGAAAATGGCAAGATTTCATTCTCTTTTATGCTTGAATAATATATACATATATCACATCTTTATCTATTCATCTACCAGTGGACACTTGGGCTGCTTCCATGATTTGGCTATTATACATAAAGCTGCAACAAACACAAGGGTGCATATATATCCTTTCAAATTAGTGTTTTCGTATTCTTTGGGTAAATACCCAGTAGTGTGGTTACTGGATCATGTGATAGTTCTATTTTTCATTTATTGAGGAACCTCCATTCAACTGATTTTTTATAAGGATGTCAAGAACAACTTTTTCAACAAATGGTACCAGCCAACAAGATACACACATACAAAAAAGTGAAATGGGGTCCCTTCCTGATATCATACACTAAAATTAACACAAAAATGGATCATAGACATAACTCTGAGAGCTAAAATAGAAATATAGGAGTAAATCTTTGTAACCTTGGATTAGGCAATGGTTTCTTAATACAATACCAAAATACAAGCTACAGAAGAAAATAGATAAACTGCACTTCATCGAAAGAAAACTTGTATCCTTTTTAACTTACCCTTGAGAAAGTAAAAAAAATATATATAACCTACAGAATGAGAGAAAATATTTGCAAATTTTATATCTGATAAGGGACTTGAATCCAGAACATATAATCAACTCAACTCAATAATCAAAAGATAAATAACCCAATACAAAATGGGCCAAAGATGTGAATAGACATTTCTCCAAAGTTATGTAAATGGCCAATAAGCACATGAAAAGATGCTCAGCATCCTTAGTCATTAGGGAAATGCAAATCAAAGCAACAAAGAAATTCCATCTCATAGCCACTATGATAGTACAATCAAAAAGACACTGACAAGTGATGGTAAAGATGTGGAGAAATTGGAACTCTTCATACATTGCTGGTGGGATTATAAAGTGGTGTAGCTTCTTTGGAAAACAGTTTTGTAGTTCCTCAAACTGTTAAAAATAGAATTACCAAATAAACTAACAATTCCTCTATGTATATCCACAAAAAAAAATAAATAAAAACCACATTGACACAAAAAATATATATATACAAATGTTCAAAGCAGTGCTGTTGTCTAAGAAAGATACATGGTCGGGGAGCCTGGGTGGCTTAGTTGGTTAAGCGACTGCCTTCGGCTCAGGTCATGATCCCGGGATCGAGTCCCGCATCAGGCTCCCTGCTTGGCGGGGAGTCTGCTTCTCCCTCTGACCCTCCCCACTCTCATGTGCTCTCTCTCATTCTCTCTCTCTCAAATAAATAAATAAAATCTTTAAAAAAAAAATACATGGTCTTTGTGCTTTCCTGGCACAAAACTCCTAAAACCCTTGTAATTTCCTGAGCAATGAGGATAATAGGAATGTCTTTTGTTCTAATGTGGTGACTCTTGATGGGCCCCTAGACAGCTTCAGGATGGGGGCTGGCCACCAGAAACACTAACCCTTGATTAGAAGCTTGGAACTTTTAGTCCTAGTCCCCATCTCCAAGGAGAGGAAAGGGACTGGAGATTGAATTAATCATCAATGGCCAATGATTTAATTAATCTACCTACTCTACCTAATGCCTACCTAATGAAACCTCCATAAATGCCTCTAAGCGACAGGGTTTGGGAAGTTTGTGAGTTGGCAAACACATCCACATTCTAGGAGAGTGATATACTCCAAATCCATGGGGATAGAAACTCCCATACTTGGAACCCCTCTGGACCTCACCCTATTTAATTTTCATCTGGCTGGTTATCTGTATCCTTTAAAATAAACTGATAAACATTAAGTATAGTCCCTTCCAGAGTTCTGTGAGTTATTCTAGCAAATTACTGAACCAGACAAGGAAGTCATGGGAACCCCTGATTTACAGCCAGTCAGTTCAGGTGGCCAGAGACTTGCGAATGGCATCCTGATCCCGAAGTGGGGGCAATCTGGTGTGACTGAGCCTTTTAACTTGTGGGATTGGAAGCTAACTCCAGATAGTGTTAGAACTGAACTGAGTTGTCAGACACCCAGTTGGTGTCAGAGAGTTGGACAAGTGGTATTGGAAAAGACACCCTGGAGTTGGGGTCAGAAGGTAATAAAAACCTCTCAAATACTAATTTTAATAACGAAAAGTTTAAACTCAAATATACATCAACCAATGAATGGCAAGTAAAATGTGGCAGATCCAGATTAGAATATTATTTGAAAATAAAAAGAAATAGAGTGCTATTACAAGTTGTAAGGTGGATGAACCTTGAAAAAATTTTACTAAGTGAAAAAGCCAGTCACAAAATACCACACACTGTATGGTTCTATTTACATGATTATTTCCAGAATAGCTAAATAAATAGAGATAGAAAGTAGATTAGTGGTTGCAGAAAGCTTTTAGGATAGTGGAGGGAAATGGAAAATGACTGCTAATAAATATGGCCTTTTGGGCTTTCTTTCTGGATTATGAAATATTCTAAAATTGATAATGGTGATGGTTGCACAATGCTGAATATATTAAAAATCATTGACTCCCCAACATGGTCAGAAGACCTAGGTTGGTTCAGAATACCTGAAAAGGCTAGCCATTTTTTTGTTTGTTTACTTTTTGCAAAGAAGAGAAGGAAGAGAAAGTAGGGAGCCTCCCAGCCTTAGTTTTAATATTTAATTCAGCTTTTATCCGAACACTATATTGGTGATTATTAAAAGATTATCTGTCTAGTGATAAAATCTATTTAACTGTTGTTCCTTTAGCTGGCACCTCTTTGTTTTTTAATGCCTCATATGTTAATGGCTGTTAATAATTTCTGATTATTATATAGAAGGCTGTTTATTCATATAATTAATATCTTCATCACTAATACTCATTTTTCTAAATTCAAGTTTAGTAAAATTATTTTAAAATCATTTATACATGTATATTTAAAATACATGTAGATTAGATTAGGCTAACCTAAACATCTTGCACATACAGAGGAGTTACTTTATTATACTTATGTTGTAACGCTAACATGAAACGTATAGTCTACTTTTGCAACTACCTTCAAACATAATAATTTACTCATTTATTGGGTATCTTATCTCCTACAAAACAGTCTTGACCTATGTAATGTGGAGTCAAAGAGTAATAAGGTTGGTTCTTGTTCTCAAAGAGCTTATAGTTTAACACAGAGACAGACACATAAATTCAAAACAGGATGACACATTCCATAGAACCAATATTTTAAGACTGAACAACTACAGATAGGGAAGTAAAATTAGGTAGACAAAGGGAGATAGGAATTTTATTCTGTATACTCACTAGGTTGTACAGTACAGTAACCAACACAGTCATATATTTGACCAAGTGAAATACTAAAGTGGAATTTGGATGGGATTCCATTGTAAACATCTCCTAGCAAATCTTTATGAAAGGGAAAGGAGAAACATCTAACAAATTTCACACTTAGAAAAATATCTTGAAAAGTATACACTTTCTGTTCTACTTTTGAAATACATGTATGTCTTACTAGTTAGGTTAATTAATAGATATCACAATAAAAAACTCAGAGATCTCAGTGGCTTTTACAATAAATATTTCTCACCTACTCAGACATGTCAGAAGTCTTCTTCCAATTATGATGTCATGCTCAATGGATGTGCCCTCTAAAATTGCCATGGTAGAGAAAGAGAGGGATGAAGAAGGCACCTCTTCATCTTGACTCTCTCAGACTATGACATACATATGTTACTTCAAATGGTCCATTAAGCAAAGTTAAGCAATCTCACTGCAAGGAAGCCTAAGAATTCTGAGAATCACATAAAATAACTGTAATCACTATCTCTACCACAATGAAACTTCTTTGAAAATTGTATATTCTCTATGTGTTGGGTAGTTTGCAAAAGAATGGCAACATTTTTTTTTCCCCCTTTCAGGATCCATACTCCTCTTGGAATGTGACTTCAAGGCTCTTTCCATTAAGAGATAAAATATATTTCCCCAACTCTTAAATCTAGACTGACCTTGTGACTTGCTTTGACCAATAGGATGTAGAAGAAATATTTGTGGTGGGTCTCAACCTAAGTCTCAAGGAAATGTGCATGCTCTATTTGCTCCTGGAAGTCTGCAGTTGCTTTGTGAACAAGCCTGGGCATGAGTTCCTCATGTATCCCTGGTAACCAGCCCACAGAAAGCCAGCCACTAAGACATACAAGTGAAGACTCCCCAGATGAGTCAGACCCCAGCAGAGCTGTCAGGTTACTGCAGACTCATGAGCCAGCCCAGATAAGATCAGATGAACCTGACTTCAATCTTGTAAGGAAAATTACAAATGAAAAGTAAGAAAAGAATTTAATTCTTCCTGAAGCAAAAAGAGAAAGAGCTCCCCCTTCCCCCTTTTTTTACAGTATTTCCTTTAGAAACATTTAATTGTAAATTCTCTGTCCTTTGAGATGTATATAATTTTTAAAAAATACTAAATAAGTCTACTGCCAGTTTTACCACTCAAACATGCTTTTCTTAAGGACCTACAAGCCATCTCTTTGAAATATAATCATTAAGGAAAATAGTAGACCTATCTCCTAGTCTCCAATGAGAGATTGGATGGAAAGAGACTAACCAGCTTAACCTTTGCTCCAGGCTCCAAGTTTTAAAATTTACTTCCTGTCATCATCATCAAGATACGAGAAGTTTATTTTTCCCTTTGGATAAAGGCAATTAACTAACACAGATGGCCACTCCAATTACCCGGCAAATTTACAACGCTCTATGAGTGACACATGGGGCTCTTCCTTGGTCTTCTTTCTTGAGGACTAGTTATAGTTAACTTTGAGAACACATGTGTAATCAGGTGTATCTACCCGGCTATCTAAAAGGCCAAGATTTTTTTCTACCTTTGAAATCTTTTTAGCCAGTTGCCTGTGACGCACATCTCACTCTGGTTTATTGCTTTTCTTTCTTTCTTTCCTGTATTTTGTGTAGAGGAATTTCTGGATTGGCAGAAGATCTTTTAATTGTTTTACCCCAATAATCAGCAGAATTACTTCTCTGACTTTAGACTCATGAACAATAACAAGTGGTGATTGTTTTAAGTTACAAATTTTGGATTTTTTGCCCAGAGTAAAACAGGTAAACTGTGCAACTTAAAAAAATTATTATGCAGAAATTCAAACATATATAGATGTACAAAAAAAAAGGACATTGAATTCATGCACTCAGCACCCAGCTTCAAATACTAACAACTGATATTAACTCCAGCTTAATCAATATCTAAAACCACTTCTCTCTCATTTAATTTCCAAAGAAGCCAAGATATCTTATTTCATCCCCTGCTGTACAACATTTGTAACTGGTAAACATCAGTAAAACACAAAGTCAACTACTCACTAAATTTTTAGTTGATACAATAAAATATCCAAAATAAACAGGAACATCTGAACAATATCACCCTTATAAATGCTTCAAAGTTTCAGAGTTCTCTCCAACATTTTTTGACTGCAGCAAAAACAAAAACAAAACAAAACAAAAAACATGACCATGGGATTTTGTTATTGTTGTTCCAGGGCGGTTCTCTTTTTGTTGGAATGTGTTATGTTGAATGTACAAGATTATGGACCGGAGTCTCTAATGAGAGTATAAAGTTCAGAAAAGATGGTTGGTAAAATCTTGATTTTTTTTTCTTGTTGTTGTTCTTGTTAATTTATCTCAATAAAAGCCAACTGAAATTCCAAAAAAAAAAAAAAGAAGAAGAAGAAGCCAGCCAAGATATGCCACCCCCATGGCCTGTGGGTCACCTACCTTAAGGACAACTGCACCCACACCATCTTCGTCTACCGAGGACCAGGAGATGGTGCGCTGGGTCAGTGCTCTCCGCAGGACCCCTTCCACAACCTGCGGGTGGAGTTCCTCTCCCGGAACTACCTGCAGGAAGAATACACGCAGAAAACGCGTCCCAAGGCAAACGGAAGGCTTCCGGAAGCCCGGGTTTACCCGGGATGACCCACACACAGCTCTCGTACCTCCAAGACAATCCCTGGACACTTTACGCCATGGGGAAGTCTTCACTGGCAGCAGGGAGCGCGGCTACGTGGTGTCCGACCGGCTGGCGCCGTCCACCCAGGGCCACCACTGGCCGCAAGGCACTGTCATCGTCATGCTGAGGCGCAGGTTCCTGCCAAACGTGGTCCAGCAGCAGGCGTGGCTGAAGGCTTTTCGGAAGATCACAGATGGCACCAGGCTACCCCAAATGGAAGCCCACTTCAGGCACACACCCTAGGAAGAGATGGACCTGGGGCCGAGTACTCGTCGCTGGACACGTCCAGCGAGGAGGCAGCAGCTGGATCTCGGGGCACCTGCACACGGAGGAAGCCAACTGCTTTCCCCTGCCTCGCTCTGAGGGGCAGCCCTCGTCTTGAGCCGCCAGAACCTGTGGCTGTAGAACCTGAGTGTGGGCAAGCTGGACTTGGCATGACTTCTGACTCTGTCATGCTGCCGTCCCCCTGATGTGATACTCCTACCCCAGTGTTCCCATCCCTGCCCACTAGACCCCTCTCTCCGAGCCCCCTGCCTGGCCTCCCAGTTGAGGGCGGCCCAAAAGCTTCTCACTATCTAGCCCTTCCACCGCCCACTTGAGCAGGACCCAGCCTGTGGACTGGGAAGGCTGGGCTGTGGGTACAGCAGGCCGGCCTGGCCAAGGGGGCTTTGGGACCTGCCTACATGCCACCCTTCTTCTCCCTTCCCCACCCTATCCCAGACTTCCTCCTTTCTTCCCACCTCTTTTTTTCCCTCTTCCTTTTCCCTTCCTCTCCCGCTTCCCTCAACAAGAATTTACTGAGGAAAAAAAAATCTTTCTCCTTTCCTTCCTTCCTTCCTTCCTCCCTCCCTCTCTCCTTTTCTTTCTTTCTTTCTTCTTTCTTGGCCTTCAAAGTATATTGCCACTCGAATGTAATTCAAAACTGAGTGAAGTCTCCTAAAAATAAAAATACAAACAATAAACATTGCCTTTACAGCATTTATCACAGTGAGATCTGACTTTGAAAATGACATATCCACTTCAATTAACTTTTCTCTTTAATTTTCCTTTTCTTAACTATTTTTAAAGCAAGGAAAGTAATTGGAAATATTTAACGCAATATTAAAAAGAACTTTCTCATCAGATTTAGAAAATGCATTGTCTTCTTGCTTCAATGTTTTTTTCCATGCTAGGTAGTAAGACACTAATATAGCTGACTAACAGAGTACTAATTCTCCCATAGAGAGTTATAGAAGATTAAAAATTAAGCAAAAAACAAGCAAATGAATGAAATATGTTATGACATTTAAATAATTTATTTTTTAAGATCTACTTTATAATTTTTATTATATGTAAAGTGATGTTTTTAATGTGCTTTATGAATTCATAGAGTATATATTAATGAAATTTAAAAAGTGGTAAATATTTCTTGGCTGTGCAGTGTACCACCAATTTGTATATGTTTGTGGGATAGTAAATAGGAGAATTTTGTTTGGGCTTCACATGAAGGGTATTTTCAGAACATAAGCATTCAAGCTAATAGTTCCCATACGGGAAAATGAGGTTGGAAAAAAGTCTTTAAGAGAAAAAATTATCGGTTTTTTAATATGTGTTACAAAGCAAGGGTCTCAAAAGGCAAATGAACTAGACTTCAGCATATACTTTAGACTTTTGGGGTTTCTTTGACTTTGGAATTTCAGTGACATATTTTTACCCCAAGCTCCTCATATCTATTTAATCAAACATAAGAAATAGTCTTCTGCTTTCCCAAGTGTCCATGTGTATCTTTTTTTTTTTTTAAAGATTTTATTTATTTATTTGACAGAGAGAGAGGCAGCGAGAGAGGGAACACAAGCAAGGGGAGTGTGAGAGGGAGAAGCAGGCTTCCCGCCGAGCAGGGAGCCCGATGCGGGGCTCGATCCCAGGACCCTGGGATCATGACCTGAGCCAAAGGCAGACGCTTAAAGACTGAGCCACCCAGGCGCCGCTGTCCATGTGTATCTTAATCTCCTACACACTGCTCTGTTGTTCATGTTTCTTCCTCTATAAAATGATGATGGAGAAAAGTATAAATACTTCTCTATCTCTTTCCCACTCCTACCAAAGAAACAGGGAATTTAAACTTTGCCAACAACAAATGCATGGAAATCAACACAGGGGACACACAATAAATCAATAATTTTAATGATAGCTGAGAATGACATTAACTAATATAATACCTTACTTCATATTTTAACTGTTACTCGATAGATTTCAAAGAATTTGAGAACTTGAGAAAATGGGATGGGAGTATTTGCTTCTGTCTTATCTGAGAGACTAATAAGCTGGGTTACCACAGGGCTTACTCATTCCAGAAAGTGAGAAGGATTTAATTCTTTACTCATAAATGAGAGGGAAAATTAGGCATTGTATAGAAATATAATAAATGTAGTATATAGTATTCTGGATTTTTATTACTGTACCAATTATTTAGTCCCTTCTCTGTAACATCTCAACCGCTCACCATGTGATATCCAGTGCCTTCTGTAAGAAGAATCTTTCCTACCCCCTGGAGGTTTTACTTTGGCACATGACTTGATTTGGCCAATAAAATGTGGATAAAATGAAATTATATTTCAGAAGTTTCCAGTGTTTTCAGAGAAAGACAGATACCACATGATTTCACTTACATGTGGAATCTAAAAAGCAAATCATTAAACAAACAATACAAAAAGCAGAATCAGACCTATAAATACAGAGAACAAACTGATGGTTGCCAGAGGGGAAGAGAGTGAGAGGATGAGCAAAATGGGTGAAGGGAGTGAGAGATTCAGGCTTCCAGTTATGGAATGAATAAGTCAGGAGAATAAAAGGTACAGCATAGGGAATATAGTCAATGATATTGTAATAGTGTTGTATGGTGACAGGTGGTAGTTACACTTTTGGTGAGCATAGCATAACATAATATATTCAGATGTTGAATCACTATGTTGTACACCTGAAACTAATGTAACATTGTATGTCAACTATACTCAAATAAAAAGGTTTTAAAAAAAAAGTTACCAGTCTTTCTATAGTTTCATCACAAGAACATCTTAACCTAATAAAGGTAGATTCTTCTATATGAGCTGCGGTATAAAGAAGAACACACAAGGAATAGAGACACAGGGAACCTGTATCTGACAAGTTACTGTAAGCCACTGGGTTGTTTTTGTTTTTTCGTATTTTTTTTTAACTGAAAATAGGAAGATCAAATTGCCTGTATTTGAAAATAATCATAAAACATGAAAAATAGGCCTTTTTGTATTTTTGGTAAGTGAGGACAAACAAGGCCTCCCAACCATCTGCACTATATTTGCCCTCTGAGATCACTGATAGCACCAACATCTTACAAATGAAGACTTAGTTATTCCTAAGAAAAATAACTTCTTAATGATGCTGAGCTCTAAAACCTGAAATAAAAGTGGCAACAGAGATTTATGGTCTCATATTTAAGCAAAAATGCAAGCAAGACTATTAACCATCTGAGCTTTCTATTGGGAAAAATTTACAGCAAAAAAAAATAAGGCTTCCCAAAAGAGCTAGAGGAATATGTGAAGAAATAATATGTGCAAAGAGAACTTGAGAACAGGAACACTAGCCAGGACCTGAACTATGTGATGTCAACATCCAACATACTGAAGCTGGGTTTATATGCCAAGAAGGGAGACAATGGGAGCTGTGAAACTCGGTCATGACTCATTTAGATGGCAGGCAGAATAGTGAACTTTGCAGCAAAAACAATCATCAACCAACTTAGTCAATAAATTGCTAAAAATATTTCACAGGAAATCATTGTTAGCTCCTACTTTAGTGTGCTGAATCTTGCTGAATAAGTTGTATTTGATAGTTGACAGATATTTTTCCCACAGTGTTCTCTAATATCTTTGGAATAAACAGGTGGAAAGCCTATTCGATCCTAAAAGAAACTAGTAAAATCAAATTTAAAAAAAAAATACATTAGTTTGTAAATTTAAGAGAAAAAAAATACAATGAACATACTTTAAGGAAAAATAAATTTATTTTCTTTCTGTATTAGTTTTCTATTGCTACAGTAACAAATTGCCACAAACTGTGTGGATTAAAACAGCACAAATTTATTGTCTTACTATTTTGTAGGTCAGATGGGTCTTACTTTACTAAAATCAAAATCTTAGCAGGGCTGTGTTCCTTTCTGGAGGCCCTAGGGGATAATATGTTTCCTGCTCATTTGAGTTAACAAAATTCAGTTCCCTGTGCTGTAAGTCTAAGGACCATCCCAGCTTCTAGGGGCCACCCACATTCCGTGGCTTCTGGCCCCTTTCTTCTACCTTCAAAGTCAGCAAGGGCCGGTTGAATTTCTAACAGGATTTCTCCTTCTTCAGTCTCTTTACTCTAACCCAGTTGGGAAAGGTTCTTTGTTTCTAAGGAATCCTGTGATTGATTGAGACTTCTTGGATAATCAGTGATCATCTTACCATTTCAAGGTCTTTAACCTTACTTACATCTACACATTCTATTTTGCCGTGAAACATAACCTATTCACAGATTCAGGTGATTAGATGTGGACATCCTTAAAGTGACATTATTCTGCCAACCATACCTACTAAATGGTCAATCCAACATTCATAAGCAAAAGAGAAAGAAAGGAAATGGATATAAATAAGAGAACGTTTAGAAGTAGGAATGGACACTTGCCTACATCACAGAGAACTTGAAACATGACATAAGGTCATGGTGATGGTTTGAAAAGTCAAAAACTCCCTAAATACCTGTGGCAAAGGGTAGAGATTGACAGACCACCTCTATTTATCATCTACTTCCTCTGTTGCTACTTCTTATATATAAGATCTAAAAACCAAAAACTCATTTTCACATGACAGTACTCAGAATTTTGATTTTTATCAGCCTCTATCCTAGTGCTCTATAAGTTTAATTTCTGGATCACCTACAATAGAAAGGTTTAGAGTGATTGTTAGTAATACAGATCTCTGGTACTGTCCCCAACTACTAAATAAGAATGGGGGGGCGTGTATGGCCTGGTAAACTCTATTTCTAACAAGTTTCCAAAGTTATCATTATTCATAAAATTTGCAAACTGCTGCTACAGGAGATATAGTTGCCTTTAGCAATCAGATTTTTTTGACAAATCATTAAAAAAAAAAAAAAGACATTGACTAAAATAGACCAGGAGAGAGCAAAATGCTACAAGGGGTAAGTATAAATTACGTTTACTAGTTATCTCTTTCTTTTTCTCAGTTCAATATCTAATATACAAAAAACAAAATATATCCCAACAAAGGACTCCAACTATTTCTGTTTACCTTATACCTATCACTGAATATTTTACTTAGAGAAATTAAGTAGACTGGCCTCGTATACACTAAGATATAGTCAGTGCTCTTAAAACTGTTAATGGATAAAAGTCAAATGATTACTAATAATTTTAATTTATTCTTTTGAGTTAAAGGAATCTATTAATTTAATATTCATTTGGGGCAATCGTTAAATCTGTTTTTGGACATCCAGTGGGAATGCAATGCTTAAATTTTTACATTCATCTCATATCGATGCTTCTGATCCTAAATAAATAAATAATTTAAGGTATCTGTGGAAGGAACAATTATTTTCATTCAGATTATTTTAAACTAGACCAAAATTACTCTTTCATAATTTCTTATGTTTGTAAAGTGAGAAGATTATGTACATAAGATGTTTTCAAATCACTTTTTTTCTTTGCTCTTTTAGTAATTAATGGTTATAACTAAAATCCCACTTTGGAAGCAGCAAAAATATTCAAAACTATTAGATATTAGATGCCTTTATTTTTCAAATGCAAGTAAAACACCAAAGTATGATGAGTTATTAGGTTTACAAAAGCAACATGAACTAAATTTAACTGCATGACAATTAACTTATCTTTGTTCCACCTGCCCATACAAACAGGGAACAATTTTAAGGACATTAAAAGGCAGGAGCAAATTTCCAATATCATTTTTTTATGCTAATAGTTAAAAAAATTTAATTAATTCAGTCTTGCTGCAGAACCATCACAGAGAGATACTAAACAGGGTGTTAATAAACAAATGCCTAGCCTTGTAAAAAGTGTCAGTGTGATCTATATATACACACACATAGGAGGCACAGGAAAACTGTGAAGAAGGCCACAAGCCTGGGCCTTCAATCACCCTGTAAATCATTCCTGCTTCGTTCTCCAGATAATAATGGAACCAAAATGAATGAGTGGTAGCAGAACTCATGAAGGTTTGTGAAAGAAAGAGACAAATAAAACAGCATAGCCTAACTATGTCAGAAACCATATGAAACAATAAATTTAACATCATACCTGGAACAAATAGCAAATATTAAAATGATAGTTTTCTAGGGGAAGGGGATGAGAAACCAGATAATATAATCAGAAAATGTTCTATATCAAATGGAGCCATTTTAAAACTTTTCAAGATCTTATGTTTGAAAGAGTAAGGGATGCTGTTCAAATAAATTTGTACAATGCCAAATTTGTTAAAGAGTCAATTTATCTTGGGACTAAAGTAAATAATTTAACCACTAGATTAAAAAAATGTATCTAAATCTTACCTAATAACAAAAGTATGTTGCCTAAATTTCCCATTCACAATATATTAAAAACTTCATTAACCTGGTATCTTCTCTCTGTTGGGAATATGTGATTAGGAAACACGAAATTATGAGAATCGGGACACCATGTGAAAACCAGAAATTCTGGGAGGAAAAAAATGTTTGAGGACAGAGACACTCCACAAACCCAGGGAGATAATCAGTGGTTTCTGAAACTAAGTTCTCAGTCCTGAGAATTCAAGACTTACGTTAGAATTTTCGTTTGTTTGTTAATGGCCAACATAGTGACATACCTCTTTGAGTTTGATGTACAGAGCTTTTGGTCTTAATAGTGTGCTTAATTAATATGCATAACCCTTTCTTGCTACATATGGGCATAAATCACATAGTCAAATACTCAAAAGGTATACTTTTAGGTAGTGTGAAAGAAATGGAGGACTCAGAATACTCTTGCTTTAATACTTGCCCCATTAGTTATGAAGCTGTGGTTGTGAGGAAATCACTATTCTCTCAACATCTTAGATTCCCACCTATAAATGCAAATGGCACTGTTCTCTAATAGCCACTTGTTGTTTCACACAGACCCTCAGATCCATTGTAGCATTTCTGTGTTCAATTCCTTGAGCTTTTGTGTAATTTTGCTTTTGCTTCCTTCTTATGGCTTACAGCCGTGAGTCTTTAGAGACCTGATCTGGGTCCCTCGGAGCCCAAAGATGTAGTCCATCACCCCTGGAAAATACAAGTCATCACCCCACAAGAACAATCACATCAGCCCTGAGCTAAGAGCTGATGAGTGTAGTAATATGAAAACCCAGTTTACTGGTTTTTGGTTGAGAGAGCCTCCAAGGCCTAATTTACATGTTAAAGTTTCTCTGATGGGTCAGGCTTAAGCTGTGCTCTGTAAGGTATATCCTGAAATTGCACCATGTCTTCTTCCTTGGCTTCTTCTCTGTCTCTGTCCTGCTTCCTCCACTCCCATTGGATTTGGTTGGGATCACTTCCTTAATAAACCGTTTGCACAGGAATACTTGCCCTAGGGTCTGCTTTTGGGGAAGCCAACCTAAGAAACAACACTGATTTTTAAAATGACTATGTTTGAACATAGAAGTATTTAGTATTAGATGTGCCTCCCCAACTCAAGCACTCTTTATGTACTACTCGCTCCAGATAAGGAATAAAATGTATGACTTTATACTATCTCTCTGAAAAATTGGTAAAATATTTTTACTTGTATTTGTTTGTTTTGTGGACTTTAATGAGCCCTCTATCATTTATAAGGTATATAAAAACTCTTCAAAATCTAAAGTGTAATTATAAAGTATGTCTTTTACTTAGTAATATGTATTTTAGGACCCTCCATGTCTTTTCATGGCTTGACAGCTCATTTCTCTATTAGCACTGAATGATAGTCCATTGTCTGGATGTACCACAGTTTATTTATCTATTTACCGGCTGAAGGACATCTTGGCTGCTTCTATGTTTTGGCAATAAATAAAACTGCTATAAACATCTGTGTGCATTTTTTAATAGACACAAGTTTTCAGCTCCTTTGGTTAAATACCATTGAGTGCGATTGTAAGATTGAATTGTAAGAAACCAACCAATTGTCTTCCAAAGTGGCTATACTACTTTGCATTCCTACCAGCAATGAATAAAAGTTCCTGTTGCTCCATATTGCCACTAGTATTTGGTGTTGTCAGTAGTCCAGATTTTGGTCAGTCTAATAGGTGTTTAGTGGTATCTCTTTGTTGTTTTAATTTACATTTTTCTGATGTTAAATGATGTGGAGCATCTTTTCACATATCATCTTTAATGAGATGTCTGTTAAGGTCTTTGGCCAGTTTTTTAATTGGGTTATTTGTTTTCTTATTGTTGAGTTTTAAGAGGTCTTTATATATTTTGGATAGAAGTCCTTTATTAGATGTGGTTTTTGCAAATATTTTCTCCCAGTCTTCCCAGAGCAGAAGTTTTAATCTTAATGAAGTCTAGATTATCATTTCTTTTACAGATCATGCTTTTGATGTTGTATCTAAAAAGTCATGTCAATGTCCAAAGTCATCTATATTTTCTCTTATGTTGTCTTCTGGGAGTTTTATAGTTTTGCATCTGTAACCCATTTTGAGTTAATTTTTATAAACCAAAAAATGAACTGAAATAAAGAGGACTTTACATAAAAGTGCAAACACAAAAAAGAGAGCAGATGTTAGCTATTTTCTCAAAAAGTCCATAGAATAGAAGATGTCTTTTGGATTTCAAAACAGAACATTTAAAATATTAACTTTTATTTTAAAAATTCTAACAAATCTTTATTGATCTACAAGTGTCAAGTCCAGAAATAGTTGTTGGTTTTACAAAACAGTAAGCTATAGTTCTTTCTTCTGAAGATATCCTAATAATTAAGATATTTGAATAATTCTGTTATATATATACTGACCAAAAATAGTATGTCCTAAGAACTATAAATTATTAAGAAAGAAGAAATTTATTATTCCTGATGAAAAGGAAGTTTAGAGAAACCTTTTTAGAAGTGGTAAAATATAAGCTTATGTTTGATTGATGAGTAGTATTGAGTCATCAGGAAGAGGAAAAGATTTTTCCGGAAAGAAGAGATAGCATAGGAAAAAAAAGAGGGAGAGAGGGAGAGAGAGTGAAACCAACAATGTATATGGGAAATATGTGGTTAAAACGTGGGAACATGAAAGAATGTGGTGAAACTTTAGAAAGGCAGATTATAAAAGGATATGTTTGATGTACTAAGGATTTTGACTTTATCATTTTGATAATTTGAATTATACTATATTATATATGAGAAAATTATGGAATCAAGCTTATGTTTTAGAAAAAGATTTAGAGAAATAATTCCAGAAATATTTTATGAATGAATTAAAATGTAAAGATGCAGGAAGAAGGACACTTTAGTGAACCTCCTTAATGGGAAGCCATTTAGTAGTCCAGGCAAAAGATAATAAGTATCTAAACTCTACTGTCACAAGTACATACAGATACCTAGTAAGTACTTGTTGACTCCACTGTTATGGAGCAAGGAGAGTGATTAGAGCCATTTCGTGGCCTTTAAGAACAAACAGGGTTTTAGAGGGGAGGGGGGAGGGGGGATTGGTTAACCCAGTGATGGGTATTAAGGAGGGCATGTACTGCATGGAGCACTGGGTGTTATATGAAAACAATGGATCGTGGATCACCACATCAAAAACCAATGATGTATTGTACGATGACTAATATAACATAATAAAATTAAAAAAACAAAAACAAAAAAAAGGAAAGAAAATGCCAGCATCTGTTTGTAGAAAATAAGGAGGAAGACAGATTTAAAGAGGGTTCCTAGTTACTTAGATTGATAAATTAATAATGTTACTACTTAGAAAGTGAAAAGGTGAAATGGTTTTGGCAAGAAAAGAGATGTAACTTGGTGTGGACAGTTTGCCATAGAAAGGCATGTACTCTAAAATGAAGCCAATGTGTAAGTGTAGATCTATCTATCATTGAGAGGACAAAGTCAGAACTAGAGAAAACCTGCTGATCAATGAAGGGAAACTTCATAGATGTGGATGAGAGAAACTAGTGAATAATCTAGAGTAAGAAGAGTGGAGAACTGAAGAAAGAACCATGAAAAAATTTTGTAGAGAGGTGGGAAATGAGTTACCTCAAAGGTTGGAGAAGACTTAGAAAAGAGTTGTCTCAGTTACCAGGGGAAAGTAAATTCAAGAAAGACTTAGAACCTGACAATTGAAGATTAGTCATCTTGGCGAAACATTTTTAAGAATCCAAATCATATAAATGTAAAGAGTGCACTAAAAGGCAAGAAATTGATGATGATAATTTTAGACCCGTCCTTAAAAAATTTTGTGTGGGACATAAAAGAGTGAATTAAACTTCAAGAGAGAAACAGGCCCAGAAGGTTGTTTTTTGGTTTTTTTTTTTTTCTATGTTTTCAGAATGACAGGACTTAATGTATGTTTGTAGACATAGAAGGAGCCAATAGAGATGGAGAAATTTAAGGTATAAGGAGTGGAGTGGAGAAGATAGTATCAATGCCCTTGCCCCTGAAAAGAGAGAGTTTCAGTAGCAGGAGCAAAGGGAGAGTACTGAGCATGAAAAAAAAGAGTATTCTTTTTTAAAATTTGGCTCTAAGAAAAAAGGGAAAAAAGTAAAGAAGAGAAACAAACTGAGGGTTCTAGAGGGGAGGGGGGTGGGGCGATGGGTTGGCCTGGTGATGGGTATTAAAGAGGGCACATACTGAATGGAGCACTGGGTGTTATGCACAAACAATGAATCATGGAACACTACATCAGAAACTAATGATGTAATGTATGGCGACTAACATAACATAATAAAATAAAAGAAATGCTTCATAAGTTTAGTAGTATTTTTGAAAAGATGTTCTGCAAAACCTTCCTACTATGATTAGGAATTACATGAAAAAGAAGCTCTATGAACAAACAAGTTTAGGAAATGTTAGATTAATGAAGGGTATGTAGTTTTCCTAATAACAGCAATACTCAACACCGCCAGTCTATCCATTAATAATCTATGAATTAGACATCTTTTATGCAACATTTTCCAAAATTGGCAGGCCACAGAATACTGTTTTGATGAAGTACCTCATATGATTATAATTCCAAGAGTCTTTAGTGTGGAACATGTTGATTTATATGCTATAACCTTGTCTTTTGTCCTCTATCTTCAGAGTCTATCAGTCACTTATATTATGCAGCATAAGTATTATATATCTAGGTAATGAGTAAGGAACTTTGGGCTCCTGAGAAAATATACAAGCCGTGGTTTCTATAGCTAAATTGCTTACTCCAATAACTTTAGATATTTCCAAAATAAAATAGCGCAAGGAAGTTTGAGAATAAAGTCCTGAATTATATGACACAAATAATAATTCTGATAATTACTCAAAGACCATCAATAATGAGGCTTGTCATATCTGTTGACTAAGGAATTATACAGAGAATAGAGAACTAGTCTTCTCAAATTTTACTCAGTTCTGCCATTAAATGATTATAAAAGAACTTTTCACTTTCCAAAGCTTTGGGGTAAAAATTACTACAGTCCGTGAAGTTGTATGCAAAGAACTAAACCATTAAAAAAATGTACTTGGGATAACACTGTACTATCACAGTCACCAATCTTAAAATAAAATTATTAAGACATGTTTAAAATGTATCATCAAATCAATGGACCCTATGTGGATAAAGGAAAAATTCTCCAAAAGTATAATATTGTCTCAAGTTATGATTGCTGGGTAATAAAAGTGTGGGATATATTTCTATTTGACTCTTAGTGAATATTCCCAGTGATTTTTATAAAATGTGTTTTAAACATGTGTTTTTCTTTTTGAAAATAAAATTGTTTTAGTAACCTTTCCAGATATAATAAGAGTTTCTGGAAATAGCATGCATCAATTTTGGGGGGGCTTTTAAAACAATTTCAAAGATTTTTTTTTTTTTAAAGATTGATTTATTTATTTGAGAGAGAGAGAATGAGAGACAGAGAGCATGAGAGGGAGGAGGGTCAGAGGGAGAAGCAGACTCCCCGCCGAGCAGGGAGCCCGATGCGGGACTAGATCCCGGGACTCCAGGATCCTGACCTGAGCCGAAGGCAGTCGCTTAACCAACTGAGCCACCCAGGCGCCCCAATTTCAAAGATTTTAAGTAAAGTTCTACGATGTGCTAATACTAACATCCAGTCATTGAAAGGGTGAAGGCAGAATCCTATAGCACAGAAATTAGATAGTTGTTTTATTAAATAAATCCTTTTAAAATGGGAATTAATTGAAAGGCAATTCAAATGAAATATTGCTAAATTACTAAACAAATAAGACTATAATTTGCCAACTGACCTAATTCTCCAAATAGAAGTACATATGACTACATCAAGAAAATGATTGGCTATGAGGAATACTGTTTCAGTGAATACAAAAAGTACATTTCTGGGCTTAGTCAGTTAAGATCTGACTCTTGATTTCAGTTAAGATCTGACTCTTGATTTCTGCTCAGGTCATGATCTCAGGGTTGTGAGATGAAGCCCCACATCAGACTCTGCGTTGGGTGTGGAGCCCACTTAAGATTCTCTCCCTCTCCCTCTCCCTCTGCCCCTTCCCTCTCTCCCACCGCACTCTGTCTCTCTCTTAAAAAAAAAAAAGAAAAAGTACACTTCCACCTAAATGAGATCTTTCTTTTTTGATTCTTTTTCTCTTTATATTTCAGTGAAATAGTGTAATGTTTATGCAAGTAAATTCAGTTAGTACACTATTACTCAAATGATCCTAATTAACACATCGTGTGATTTAGAACACACTGACAAGTCTGACTGAATTTTCTAGCTTTGTATGTTTAAGTTAGAACCCTCTCTAATTATTCTTATTATAATTTATGAAATTATCTAATAAAATATAAAAATAGAGCAAGAATTTTCTATTTAAAGATTATGAAAAACTTTCACATTTCAGCCAGCCATCATCATATATACACATTCTAAAAAGAAAATAAAACTGTTGTCATTTGATGATTACTTGGAATAAGAATTATGCTTTAAGAAGAACACTAAGTCTTTTCAATTGACTAATACTAATACAATTCTGAGAAAACGTGGAAAGTCACATGCCCTCCAAAAGTTACAATAAAGATGAATACATATAATATTCATAAATTTAATTAAAAATAAGAACCCCACAGAGTCTAACTACATAGGACTTTGTTTGTAGGTACTAAATAATCAATTTTGCTTAGTTAAGAAAAGGAAAATAAATTTCAACTTCTAAAATAACGAAAAAATCATTGTTCTTACCAGAAGATCGATTATTCCAAAAAGATTTCCCTGGCCCCATATTCACTTTTTTCCATCATCCATAATGTCCTTATACAAGCTTTACTCAGAGTTCCGTAAAGCATATAGAGCCCTAAATATGCTGGCCCTTATTCCTACAAGTCTCTTTTGTTTTACTTTGATTTTTGTTTATGCATCCCTTCTAGAAACGCAGTACTGACCAGTTTTGATTTGGTGGAAAAGTAGATAAAATGTGTAAAAATGGTGACTATTGATATACATCACCTGCTATATATTGCCCCAATCAAAAACAGCAATGAAGATTTTCTTGAGCCACACTTCCCACTTCAGTATTTAGTTTTTGAAGCTAAGGAGAGCTTACAGTTTCCACAATCTTCAGTTAAGGAAATAAGAAAGCAAATGCTTTGGGGGGTGGGGGGATGGGTCAGGTAGAAGATCACTCCAAACCATGCTCATGGGCAGTACTTCATATCAGCAAATATTTGTAAATTATAACTGAACTAACAGAGGTGAGAGGAAGAGAAAACCTAACCTTGAGCGGAAAGCATAGTTATAGCCATAAATTTAAAAATTATTTATTCTCAGGGACAATGCCTTCTAAAACTTACTACATGACATTTATCCCTTTAACTGCCCTCCTCAATCTGACTGGCTTCTAAAGAGACCAGATTTATGTGGTTTCATGCGAGGCCTTTAATAAATAAATCTTAAGAATAGAGTAGTGTATGAATTTCATAGAAATGTCAGCCCTGAAGAGTGATCAGTGTCTGGGAGAATGGAATAATGAAGGGTATGAAGGCTAAATTTTGACATAACCTCAGTGCCACTATCCACTTCTATCTTTCATCCTTCAAGTATCTCTTTTAGATGTCGAATTGTAGCTAATGAAGCAGTATATAAAATAATAATTATTTCAATTACCATTATTACTGCTCAATGAATCTATGTATCTCAAGTCACTTGCAACTACAATTATCCCATTCTTTAATGTTGTTAAACCTCTTATAGTTAATCTAGAGATAATTTACTATTTAACAATCTGATTCAAGACCCTAATTACTTTTGACTCTCAAAGTACAACTTTCCTAGAGGCAGTTTCCATGATTTATAAAGAGTTTTGTAGCTTCTATGGTACCTACAACACTTGAAAATAGTTTAGATGTTCAAAATAAAAAGTATTGGGATCATGACATAAATAAATGGCTCCCTTCATTCATTTGCCATATTTTAGCAAATAATAACCTAATTAAAACGTTTAATGTCTACACAGCAAAACAAAAATAATGTGTGCTTACAGACAGCATCTTCTGCCCATATACAATGTACATAAGGATATGCATACATTTTTTTGTACCATGAAACCCTCAATATGACACCATGAAAGACCATCATATTGACTTTTAAGATCAGGGAAATGAAGATGAAAGAGGTGAAATAGTTAACTTTTGAAACTCATGGTGCTGTTTGAGGCCAGTTTTGTCAAGTCTCCAAAGACAATTCTTTTCCCCAGACTCTGACTTAACAGTGACTTCTTCCTCTATTTCCATGACCTATACCTTTCTAATCTCCTCCTGCACACCTATATCACGTACTGCCTTCCATCATAACGAAGAGTGATCAAACTAGATGTAAGTATCTGACAACTTCCCCCTTGCATGTAGTTCGTAATTACCAAAATATTGAAAGAATTTGAAAGCAGTGGATCATTAATGGAAAGGAGTGGATCATTAGAAGCATGAATAACAGCTCTGATTTGTAATTAAAAGTCCAGAAATGTTTTTTCCCCCAAATCACACAGATAGTGACAAAGCAGAAATTAGTGTGCTTGCTTCTCAACGTGCTGTTTTGAGGTCTTTCAATTACATTTTGTTGAGACATCTATCTTAAAATCAGTATAATTTTTGCTACTATGAAAGCACAAAATCACAGGGAATTGGGCTGACTGAAACTTTGAAGAAGTTTGCTATCTTTAAATTTGTTACATAAAATTATGTAAGCTCAGCCTGGTGTTGGTTACCACAGAAGTGATTTACTGCACTTTCCTTTAAATATTTCTTACCTTCTCTGTGTGCATGTATTATAGCTATTTTATAGTACCCTAAAGGGTAAACAAGGAATCCGAGAATTATTCCAATATGGTGCAGATACTATATTTTCATCTTTAACCAATATATGAGAAACAATATATTATATAACTATGTTTTAAAAAAAAACAGCTACATAGCTACTAAGCTCACACTTGTGAATCAAATATAAATGTATGGATAAAATATATAATTTAGAATATGGCTCATTAAAATTTGCCTAAATTGAATTTCCTTAACACATTTTAGAGAAAGCTATTGAGAACTTGTCACAATAGCCTCTCAAAATTCCTGACAGTATGAAATGGTAGGCTGTATCCTTAAGCAATTTTTATTACTTAGATATAATGAAAATATATCAAAATAAAACTTTCTATATGCAATTTTCTCACATCAGCAACTGATTCAGTAATCTATTTTGAAATTCTTTTGTAAGGCATGGATAATTTATCTAGTCCCTGAAACAAAGATAGAATTGGTTTTTGTTTGTAACTTTGAAAATATAAGATAGTTAAAAAAAAAAGAAAAAGAAAATATAGGATAGTTAGAAATGGATATGTTAACATTTTTTATGAGTTTATGAGTAATGAGGAAGATAACAAAAACAGTCCTTTGGAGCTCCAAGAAATAAAACCACTTTTTGTTACAACACTGTGTGAAGATTCTGTAACCTTTGTAATATAAGAGGGATTACATTTACTCACAAATGAGCTATGTCTATACAATTTCTTCAAAATATAGCATTAAAATAACCACCTCTTTGAACTTATAGGCCTATTCTCCTACACTTATTTTTTTCCTGACATATTTTTGAAGGTAGTATTAGGGTGCATATAATTATCCTGTCATATTTCGTTTTCTGTATACATTTTCTTAAAATTTTACCTCCAGATCTTCAAAATTTGGGGACAAACACTTTTACTGTCTACTATTTGTGTCTTCCATTCAGCAACAAGGAAAGATGACAGAAAATTCATAGCTGTTAGAACAATGGTAGTAAGAATACTTAAACTCAATAGGCAGTTGTTTTCTGCAGAAAGTTAAAAAAAAGTTGGTTTATGTTATTGGTTGGGACTTGGCAAATCATAAAGTATGTGCAAAGTATTATCTCATTTAATTCTTATATCAGCCAAATGGCATATTTAATGTTACTTTTTTCTGTTTACTATTTGAGAAAAATGAGCCTCACAGAAGTTAAATTGACCAAGGTCACGATAAGCTAATAAGTGAAAAAAGTAGCTTATCTTCACCTGCTTAAATTTTCATCCAGCCTTATCAAACAATTACAAGCTTCTCAAGGTATATCTTCAATAATTTATATGCCAAAACAAATGTATGTATAACTTATTAGTGGCCATATTTAATATTATTCTAGTTTACTACATTCCGGAAAAAGGGAGTCAAATGTATAAAGGAATTAGTGAAATAGAGTCAGATGCCTTTATTTACTAAATCATACATTTAATAAATATTGGTGGAGTTCCAAGCATATGTCAAATACTTACTAAAAACTGAGTATAAAGGAGTAAACAAAGCAGAGATGATTCCTATCCCAACTGAGCTTAAATTCTTACATAGACACATATGAATAAAAAGCATGTACAGAATTCTGTATTAGAATAACCTGATTCATGCTGGATTAACAAACATCTCTAACATTTTATTAGCTTAACCCAATAAAAATTATTTCTTTGTTCATACCACATGTCCAATAGAATTTAGAGGTGAGACCCTGCTTCCTCATTGCAGTGGCTCAAGGATCCAAGCTAACAGATCCATTTTGTGTTATGGTTACATGATCACCAAGGCAAAGGGAAAGAAACAAGGTAAATCACTTGCTGGCTTTTAAATCTTCCATTCAGAAATGACACAATACCTTCCACTCACATTTCACTGGTCAGAGAAAGTCACATGACCATGACTAACTTTAAACAGGGCCAGAAAACACAAATTTATCATGTTTTAAGAAGCACCATGGGAATATATATGAATAGTTGGTCCTAAAGCAGCATGCATGCATAATAGAGTAACACAAAGTAAAAAAGAAGACTGGTACACAGACTCTAAATGTAGCCCTCATGGTCTCCACCTCCTGGTATTCATACCTGTGTAAATTCCCTCTCTTTGAGTATGGGTAGGATCGGACTTGGTTCTAACCAAAATAATATTATAAAGGTAGTTAGTCTGTGTGGGCTACTATAACAAAATGCCAAAGACTGGATGGCTTAAATAACAGAAGTCTATTTCTTACATTTTTAGAGGCTGACAAGTCCATGATCAGGATTCTGGCCATTGGTTTCTGATGAGGCTTCTCTTCCTGGCTTGTAGACGGCCTTCTTTTTGCTACATATTCACATGGCCTTTCTTCAGTGCGTGTGCACAGAGGGAAGATGGGAGCAAGCTCTCTGATTTCCTCTTCTTACGAAGAAGCTAATCCTATGGAATCAGAGCCTGCCCTTATGACTTCATTTAACTTTAATTACTTCTTAGTTGCTTCATCTCAGATATCATCACACTGGCGGTTATGGCTTCAACATGTGAACTAGTGGTGGGAAGAATACAAATATTTAGTCTCTAATGGTGACAGATATCAGTTCAAGGGTAACACTACATAAGACTGCAATTATCTGTTTAGCTGAGACTCTTTTCCTTGCTGTCTTTGAGGACAGAAGATGACATGTTGTGAGCTCTCCCAGGGAAAGGGCCACATAATAAGCAAATGAGTGAAACTTCTGGACAACAACAATTAAGAGACCAAGGTTCTCAGCCCAACAGCCTGAGAAGAACTGAATACTACCAACAGTCATATGAGCTTGGAAGCAGTTCTTTCCCCAGACTAGCAACAGATGAGATTATAGCTATGGTTAGTATCTTAATTTCAGCTTTATGTAATCCCGAAGCAAAGAATTCAGCTAAGCTGTACCCAAACTCCAGATTTACAAAAACTGTGAGACAATAAATGTGTGTTGTTTCAAAACACCATGTTTGTGGTAATGTTGTTACACGCTAATAGATAATGATACACGTACAGATAATGGAGTAATTAATTTCTTGATAGGTGATATCACAGAGAGCTTCACAGATAGAGCTGAACCTAAGTACAGTTTTTGAGAATAAGTAGAAATATTTAAGAAAGCCAAGAATGGAAAAGAACGGAGTTACAGGAAAGCACAGAAAAATGAAAGTATGGGGCATGTGGGTGCCTCAGTGAGTTAAATATCAGACTCCTGATTTTGGCTCAGGTCATGATCTCAGGGTGATGAGATCCAGCCCCGCATTGGGCTCCATGTTCAGCATGGAATCTGCTTGTCCCTCTCCCTCCCTCTCTGCACACCCCCTCACACTATCTCATGCACATACTCTCTCTCTTTCTCTCTCACTGTCTCTCTAAAATAAATAATCTTAAAAAAAAGAAAAAATGAAAGAAGAAAGAAAATAGAAGTAATCAAAATTGCTAGAATAAAAGGAATCCATATAAGGAAATGTGAGAGGATCTGCCTAGAATTCAAGCTAAAGAGCCATAGAAGGATTTGGAATAAATGAGTGATATAATTATGAGTTAAATATACAAAAGCCATTCTTTTACTCTGTTTCTTAAAAAAAAAAAGCATATTTTTCCAGGTTTCATTTAATAGCAGGAATATTTTAAAACATTTAAGTCAACCATGTAAAAACTAAAAAAAAATTCTTTGTGTAGCTTTATTTTTTTTTTAATCATAGCTTAGTGATTTATTATCCTAAGTCTCCATCAGCAGGTGGAATGGAAGACCCCTCCCATGCTGATGCCTTTGTCAGCCAAAGCATTATAGTCCTTTAATGCCCGCTCTCTCTGCAGGACCCGCACATCAATGCCCTGTTTCTCCGAACACTTTGCAGTTGATGGAGGCACCTTCAAGGCCTCACTCATCCCTCAGCCTATCACAAGGGTCTGCACGCTTTTTTTTTTTTTTTAAAGATTTTATTTATTTATTTGACAGAGAGAGAGGCAGCGAGAGAGGGAACACAAGCAGGGGGAGTGGGAGAGGGAGAAGCAGGCTTCCCGCGGAGCAGGGAGCCCGATGTGGGACTCGATCCCAGGACCCCGGGATCACGACCTGAGCCGAAGGCAGACGCTTAACGACTGAGCCACCCAGGCGCCCCCTGCACGCTCTTCTTGACAACTTCCTCCACATCTGCAGGATGCATACAAGGAGAATGCTCAGTTCCTATATCTCTCCAACCCCAAGCCCGACTTCCCCCTGGCCACACTTTGCAGTATTTATAGGTTTTAGTAGAGCCTTGTACTTTCATTTGCCACCCATGATAGAGAAGCAATTTTAGGGGAGAGCATGAGGAACTTAACTGAACTCCAGTGCCCTCTCTTTATGGGAGTTGAGATCCCAAAGGGCTCCGAGGGTTACCTCTTTTTATATAGCTTTAAAAACAACTTGCCGACCCATAATACATATACTGATAACAACATGAAATAGATCAACAACCTTACTGAACAACCAAAATAAGCGATTCATTTCATTTTGTTTAAATAACAAATCCCTATAAATAAAGATCTTTTAAACTGTATCTATTTAATAGATGTTTCAATTATCTATTGTTGCATAACAAGTCACTCCAAAAGTTAATGTCTTGAAACAATATCAATTTGTTATTTCTGGACAATTCTATGAGCTGACTGGGCTTTCCTGGATGGCTCTTCTCCAAGAGGGATCAGCTGAGGTCACTCACTTGCTGCATAAAGCAGGCTGCGAGGCTGCGTTAAAGATCCGAGAGACCTTTACACACGTCTGGCACCTCAGTGTTTCTCCACAGGGCCTCCCTCTCCACACGACAGTTTTGGGCTTCCTTATGGCACAGTGGTCTCAGGGTGGTCATTCTTACAAGAGGCCTCATATGCCCAGAAAACACAGTAAGGCAAGCTTCTGGGCCTCTTAAAAGCTAGGCACGTATGGCCTTAAAACCATCATTTTTGACACGTTTTTTAGGTTAAAACAAGGCCAGCTCATATTCAAAGTTAGAACGAAAGATTCCGCATCTGGATGGGAGGAAGAAAGGATTTATATTGGGTAAGTCTGGTCACTACCTACTACAATAAGTATATAATACACATAGTTTATTTTCAGTGAAAGTAAGAATCCTCCATTTCCATAGTTAAATATCAGAACTGAAGGATTAGAAAACCCTTTTTGAAAATTACTGATAGAACCATACAGGAGTTGTAGCAGCCACGGATAAGCTCATAAAAGTAGAGTTTGAATGTAGGATTAGGTTCACCCCAGTTAATGCTAGAAGGTACCATTCATACCCCTATTTGTTCAGCCTTTTTTTTTATGAAACTATTCCAATTAGATAGTCCATGAATTTATAATTTTCTGTTCAAATAGTTTTGAAAAATAATGAAAAGTATTTCTATTCTTCTTTTAAAGATTTGACAACATATATTAAAATAAGAACTTTCTAATTAAGGCTAAGTTTCCATCAGAAAGAAGCAATTTCTAGAACGGGGGTTCTTAGCCTCGGAGAGTCAGTAAATTTTTGACATTTATGCAAAATTTTGCTTATATACATTTTTCTGGGTAGACGGTTCATTAGCTCTCTTCTCAGTTTTGGTCTGCCCATCTTTTACATGTCTCGGTATGTAGAGTCAGAAGGGCTATATTTGAACCATGATTTGATCAACTTTAACCAAATGTTTCATTTGTCCAGTGAAAATAATACTACCTCTTCTGCCTCAAAAACAATACTATGAATATGAGTTATCACTTGTAAACTAATTATTAAAATATTATCTTTAGAAACCATGGTTTTAAATTATGATTTTTCTCATATGGGATCTAAGTAACTAAAAACCACTAATTAACCACTTGTTGTGTGCTTCAAAATCTCTTAAGTGCTTTAAAAGTATCTTATTTGGTCCCCACAGCAACACTATGAAATAGGTTTCACGATTCCTACTTTACTTCTAGGACAACTCATGAGATAAAAATTTTAGTTGTTGCTATATAGTCACCCAATAAAATGAACTGTAGTATTACTTAATTAACACTGAACCTCTCTCCTTAGAAGAAATATATATCTCCTTCTTGTGAAATTCAGATATGGTGATGTAATTTGGTTTATCCAGGTAGACATACCTGTCACTTTGGGGCATAAGCTTTCAGAACTAATGTAAAATTCACCATGTTCTCTTTCACCTGCTATGATCACAGAGGATGTGTCAAGTGAAAGCCTGGGTCAGGAGTGAGGAAGACATGGAAGACCAATAAAGATAAATGAGGTATGAATGAGAGACAGACTTAGTTATCTTAAACCAAGAAAAATTTAGCATGTGTTTGCTACCACAGTCACACCTACCCTATCCTGACTGATATATACACCCAGTAAAAAGGGGAGCCAACCCAGTCTGGCTCCAAAGCCTGAACTTTGAACTGCTCTGCTCTTCTACCTCTCTTGATTTTACAAATAACTTTTTTTTTTTTTTAACTCCTGTTCATTCATCAACCTATTATGTTTTCTGAGGAAACATTTCATTGTACCCTTGAGAAGACATTTTACCCTGCACGGTGCTGGTTTGCAGAGAACAATGATAGGATGTAAGCCTGCCAAACTTCACCAAAAAACTATTTTGAAGTTTGGGATACCCTCCAATACTAGAATGGAAAATCTATTACAGATGCTAAAAATATATCTGCTAAGCTAATTGAGGGAAATAAGAAATAAATTTGAACATAGGCTGTTTAGATAATTGGGACCTCGACTGTTAAATTGATGCTACCCTATTAAAATAATTAGGAGTCTGGGTGGCTCAGTCCTTTGAGCGACTGACTTTTGATTTCGGCTCAGGTCGTGATCTCAGAGTCATGAGATCCAGCCCCAAGTCAGGCTCTGCGCTCAGCGGGGAGTTTGCTTGAGATTCTCTCCCTCTGCCCCTTGCCCCACTCTCTCTCTCTCTCTCAAAATAAATAAATATTTTTAAAAATAATTAAAATTTAGAAAAGCCTTAGTACATGAATTTTTGTAAAGTTTTTGTAAAAGAACTTATATAAATGAAATTCTACCTGTACATTGCTAAGATACTCAAAAGAGCTGAGATGGTCAACAAGATCCTTTTCCTGAACTAACGTGGCTAAAAATTGCTTTGATGAAGATGAGGATGATTACAATGATGATAATGATGATGATAAAGATACCAGCTAACATTTATCAAGGGTTTACTGTGTGCCAGGCCATCTGCTAAGTGATTTTCCTTTTGCAGCCTTGTATGGTGTGTGTGATTACAACCTCCATTATATAAAGGGAAAGCTAGTATAACTAAAGAAATTGTGCTGAAATTGGACCCAAGCAAACTGAATTCAGAGCTCCCATGCTCAATCACGCTGGTATATTTGCCCTGTGCAACTGAGATAATATCTGTGTTTCTTTTCAGGTAAAGCTTTCCTAAGATGCTGGATCATAGACTGAGGTTCTTTATCAGAAACTCATTTGCATTATTTCTGACAAAAAAAAAGCAAACTTGCAATTAATAATGAGCAGTCAAGTGGTCCTCCAGTTAGGAGAAGATGCAAAACCTAGGGTCAAATTTCTTCATACCAAGGACTCAATACTTTTATATTTGGAGCAAAGATTGTATTTTTTAATTTGTGTGCTGTTATTTTACTTCAGTTGTAAACTGAGAATACTCCAGTATATAGTAGTCTCCAAAGTGTTCATTAACATATAATATAGAATATAATATTTCCAAAACTAAGCTGATTTGGGCTACTATTATATCAGAAATTAGCTTCATCTAAAATAGGGGTTGAATGGAGCAAAATATTGCTTTGAATTAGGTATAGGAGAAAAAAGGGACTAGAGAGAGGAGAAACATTTCTGTGAAATTCTACATCTTTGATTTATTTCCTTTCTTAGTTTTAGTTTTTTAAGTCTGAGTTTAAGGTCAATCAAGCATTTACTTAATTATGCAGAAATAACTAATGCAAGTTCAAACTATAGTTAATAGACATTTAAATTTTTTTATTACTATACATAAGATTTTGTGTACAATATGCATTACTATTGGAAAATAAACAAAATCAACTGGAATTGTATTTGTTCAAAGCTTTATTTTGCTTTAGAAATTATTTGTGAAAACAGAATATTATGCAAGACTAAATTAGTGTATGTGGGTTTTTTTGTTCTTTTTTTCCCTCTAATTTCTCCCCCAGTCTTCAAGGGGGTGGGCTTATCTTTCAAAAAGAAGTATTAATTAAAAAGAAGTCTACACAAATGGATTTGAAAGCTTTAATTTAGGTAAATCAGGAAAATGCAAATGTAGTATTTGTCATAGCAGAGTGGCTTAGCTTTGCTCTCTGATGCCTTTCATATATTTCTAGTTGCCATGGCTTCCTGCCTATCATGTTCATGACAAGCATTCAAAGCAGAAATATTGTAAGAGGATTGCTTGTCTGAGAACACACATACTACTTAAGGCCTTTATTTCTGGCTAACTGACACTATTCACCTAAACATAAAAAGGGAGTGGTCAAACAGGCAATACTTATCTTTATTCTTGTTTTGTTACTGTCAAGACCCTTTACCCTGGCATGTTTATTTTATAGAGTGGCTTTTCTTTGTGTTCCTTTCCTGGTATCAGATCAGTGCCTCCTAGTGGTCAGTAAAGGTCATAACACCATTTCTTGCATTGTCTTCCTAAAGTACACTTGGTGAGCCTTTCGAGTTTGGATCTGTATAGCTAATCTGGGATCCGTGATGTTTTACTAACTTTATAATTTTTTGGGTATATGAGTCACTTTCCTGTTTCCATTGTAATTAAAATTTCTACATTTGTCTTAGAAAAGGTCTATACATGTGCTGTCCAATACAGTAGTCACAAGCCACATGTAGATTTTTAAATTAAAATAAAAAGTAATTAAATTAAGGCTAGAATAGCCAGAAAAATTCTGTTGCACATTGTTGGTTTCTGAGACAAAGATAAAATCTGTAGAATATATATTAATGCAAGAACTTATTAATATCTTTACTTTTTATTAATATTTTAAATACTTCATATTACAATATGATCTCTATATTTATAAAACATTACTCTGCTTTAAAATAATATCTTGTTGCTTTCAAACATATTTTTAAGTTTGCAAACCCCGTGTTGTACTTTAAAAATCTGGTCACATGACTATAAGTAGATTTTTTTTTCCCCCCTAGCCTTTTTCCCGAAGGCATACAGTATTTTGACCTGGAAATAGCAAGTAGGTAGAACCATTTTTTATTATTGGAACTTCCCATTATAACCTATTATAACTAAAATAATCTTTGTTCTCATTCACCTGCCTCTAAGGCTGTTTCTAAAATATGCATATCATAGAGTTTAATATTATGTATATTTATATTCCTCACTATCATATTTTTTCTTTGAAATTGATGATATATATATATGTATACACATATACATATATATCCTCTCTCTTATATGTACAGTTCTCCTTCCAGCTTGAATAGTAGTTTGGCTATCATAAAATGTTTATTTAAAAATGCAACTTATATTTCCTTTAATATCCTGTGCAATTAAAGTAATACTTGTCTTTATTAATGTTTTATATTTATATAAAACCCATAAGTATACATGCAGACATGTGATCCAAACACATTTTTTATTATTGTTATTGTTTTATAAACAAGAAAGGAACAGCAAGAAATATAGTTAAATTGTAGTTATTCAACTTACATAATTTATAGTTTTGAAGATAGAATTCCATTAGATCTTGCTGCCTATAGTAAGGTATTACTTTTTCAATATGTGAAAGCCATTGTCCTTATTTTAAAGTCTAGACTTAAAATAATATACAATTGAGAAATTACCTTCCAACCATGACAACAGTATGGTAATATTTTCACAAATTTACTTTCATCTTGTTACATATTAGTCTAATATGAATCAGAGATTCACCAGTAGAAGAGCTTTATTTATTTTTTAAAAGATTTTACTTATTTACTTGAGAGAGTGAGAGAGAGAGAGAACATGAGCGGGGGAGGCTCAGAGGGAGAGGGACAAGCAGACTCTGCCCTGAGTGCAGAGCCTGATGCAGGGCTTGATCCCAAGATCCTGAGACCATGACCTGTGCCAAAACCAAGGGTCAGCCCCTTAACCAACTGAGCCACCCAGGCGCTCCTGAACTTTAAACAGACATTTTTTTTTTTTTAATCTGTCTATCTATACATGCAGTAGATATGATGAGGTTGTTTTCTGGAGCATACATCTTAGCCCTAATTTTCTTTTAAGATTTTATTTTTAAGTGATTTCTACACCCAACATGGGGCTTGAACTTACAACCCCAAGATCAAGAGTCACATGCTCTATGGAGTGAGACAACTAGGCACCCCAATGGAGCGTCCTGCTTTCTTGCCTTCTCTTCCAAAAGTGGTGATCTTATGAACGCTTTCTAGGTAACTTCTTGCCTACTGATCTCTCCCAGAGCCTACTTTCTGAGGTACCTAAATTTCCTTGAAATTTGAAATTTAGACAGGTACTATCTTGTGTGAAGTTGGCTGGATGGCCTAACTTTGCCTCATTCAGCCTCAGTTTCCTGGTTCTTAGCATAGGCTATTAATCCTACTTCTGAACATAACTGGAAGGATTAAATGAAGAGGTTCATGTAAAATCATTCACCCAATTTCTGGTGACTAGAAAGCACTTAACAAATACTAATTGTTAGGGAAATCAGACAAGTTTTGACTCATCCTCCCACATGTAGAAAATAATATTTATGACTGAATTGTGCCATGTAAGTACAAGCTAAATAATTACCCCTGTAAATTGATCATTACCGGGTAAATTCTCTGTTCAATTAGGTTATTCAAATCTTATTGTAGAAAAATTAGAATCCCCATATACCTACTGTTGTGAATACACTTCAAGAACCATAGTACTACATTTTGAAGTCTAAAAAAGCTGACATCTCCACCAATTAATTGACAATTGAAGAATCCTCAAGAAAAAAATGCTTAACAATCTGTAATTTACATTTCTCAGTGGAAACCAATATTATGTTTATATTATAGCACAGATAACATTATTAGCAGAATAATCGAGCCAAATGAATCATGACTGAAAATCTCATTACCAGAAGGCACCATGCTGATATCATAGACCTCACATACTTTATTCTTTCATCAATGTGCAGTATCACATTTCTCCTGTTATTTAGTAGGTATGCTTTGGTCACTGTCTCTGGTTTTTTATAACTATTGCTTTGATATTATAATACATTTCTTGTGAATGATGAGCCTTAAATTAATTTACTCTTTCAAAGGAGAATCTACAAACATGGACAACTGTTTCTAATAAATTTATTTACAACTAAAAATGTGCAATTAGTTGCTTGTCAAAACATTGGAAATTATGTTCTTATTTCATGTAAAATATAATTAGCCAATACTTTTAGTAGAATGTACAAGCAGAGGAAGTATTACCAAATTGAGACTCCATAATCTATGTTTATTCTGTCTTTGATTTTAAAAAGAATTAAAGAAATCTTATCTTCTATTCAAATGAAATCAAATAAAATAATTTAGCACATTCTCTTCATGTCTGGCTGTATCATTTCTGATTTTATGACAAGCAGTGCAAACAAAATCTGTAAAAAAAAAAAACTACTTGGAATCCACTAACTAATGAATCATAATATTCTATTCTGATATATATGTACATAGATATAATTTGGCTCAAACTCTAGTGTTTTTTAAAAAGAAAGCAGTTTATTTTAATATATTTTTGTGTAATGGAAAATAAAAGTAAATGTACTCTAAAATCTTAGGGTGCAGATCTTTTCTTATATGTTCCAGCTTTACCTATAGCTTTTGGTGCTTAGTTGATCTTCTAGTGTTCTTTTATTCACAAGGTCCCTTGATAAGCAACCAGAAACATGAACGGTGTTAAAACAAAATTCCAAATTACATAACCATCAAAATATGATCAAAGTTTGGATTAACATCATCAGTTAGCATTTATCAAGCATCTACAGATATAGGTACAGTCCTACCATGCAGATTTTCTTCTTAGACATAAGATCTGCCTAGACATTACTCCTAGGTCATAAAGAAGATATTTTAAAAATAAGCACTCTGAAAAAATTTTACAATCAAAAAATCATTTTAACATAGAATAAAATACACAAAGAGTTTGGCTCTGTAATGCAGAGTGGAAGGGGTAACTTTGCAATAATTTAGGACAATTCTATTCTGAGTGTATAGTTTCCATTCTTTATTGAGCTGAAGTCAAAGCAACTTCTGTGCTCTCTAGTATTTAGTAGATCCCCTTAACTATTTTCAATCCCTTTAAGTTTCTCCTCCTCTTCTATAATTTTATCCACACATACCAAACAGTTCCTCTTTCTTCTGCCTTCTTTTCGTCAATACTCTTCCTCCCATCTGGTAAATGAAGCCTTGTGTAAGGGTTCTCTGCTAGGCACTGTGTGCTGCATGGTAGGACTGTACCTATATCTCATTTCCCTACATCATATTACCTAGAAGAGAACAAACTCCCATCATCTGCTCATTCTCATACTCAACTGGGATGAACAGAGGTGTAATATTGAGTTGACAGAATTTATTTACCTGGACTAAACAGGGCTTAATCACTTCTTGATGGGCCCATTACCAACTCAGGCAGCATGGTATAAGTAGAAACAGAACAGATTTAGAAACAAAACCCAACCACCACTTTGTTGTGAACCTAAACTAGTCACTTAACCTTTCAGACTTGCTTTTCTTTATATATAAAATGGTGCTGATGATACCATACAGATTCTGTGAAAATCAAATAGTACATTGTATGCAAATGTCAGTGGTAGGGTAGTATAATAGGAACCCAGGCCCCCAAATCAGTCACATGCTATTTGAAACTTGCTATTTTCAAAATGCTTGTTAGTATATGAACTTAGCAAGTCATTCTAAGTCTAGATTTATGCCTCTGAAGATGGGAATAATACTGACACTGAACACATAGAATAGTGATGACAATTAAACAAGATAATTAAAAAAAAAAATAGTACCAAAAGTGGGAGAGAAAGTAGGAAGAGATAGACGTGGTTCTATCTCATTCACTTACCTAGTATTTACCGCTTTTTTCACCCCAGACATGCATTTGCTATCTCATGGAGGTTTCATTCTGGTGATAGTTTTGGAAGCTTGGAGGGTCCAGAAATGGATGTTCAATAACAAGTGTGAGACTTATTTTTGCCTATGAAATTGTGTGACCATAACAACATGATCCCATCAGAAAATGTTTTACAGGCCATTGCAAGAGAAGAGAACTCATGGAGAAGAGTACCTGCATTGATATGTAACAATTTGAAAAATTTATACAAGTGCATCTTATATTTTTTTCTGTTTTTCTATACATTTGAAATATTTTTTTAGTTAAAAATAATTTTGTAAACCTGATTATTCCTTGAGGAGCAGGAAATAATTAGATGGTCAAACTGAAGAGAGGATTCAAGTTGACATCACAGTATGGCTCTTCCCACATGGGGCTCTGGAGAACAATCATTGAAGTCATGCTTGATGCAGTCATATAATCATCTTTCAGGATTGGGGGGAAAGGTAAGGAGCAGGGACAAAAGGAGACAGAACACAAGGGTGGCCAAAAGGAAGAACTTGGAGTTACCTTTAAAGGAAGGTACAGGATAGGAATTCCTCAGCAACTACAATGACTAGATGGATTTTTGTAGTATAGAAGGCCTTATCCAGAAGGTAAGGACTGAGTAGAAGCAGAGACCTTGACTGACTCCTTGGCTCTGAACAAGTATCTGGTAGAATAGAAATTTTTGAGAAAGAAAAAGTTTCTACTGTATGGACAAATAGAGGAAAGGTGCAAAACTCCCTTTTTTGAAAATCTATTCCTATAAAATTAAGTTTTACATAGAATAAAGGAAAACTCAGTCAGTGGTGATGATGTAGAATGACTTGAGTCTTACCATGCAAGGAAAAAGAATGCTAATGGGCTCATGCGGGTTCACCAGCCTAAACTACTCAAGAGCCAAGAACTTAATACTTCCACCTGGGATTCTTTCTATTTTTAAAATTTACTGTAATGAAAGAAGAAAAAATAAGAGTATTAAGAAACAAAAAATGGTGTGTTTCTCTCTCTCCCTCTCTCTCTCATACACACACACACACAGAGGCACACACATGTACACACATATACAGACTACACACAGCAATAACAACAGCATAGGATGACTGAAAGAGCACCTTACATCTGAGCTATAATGTCTTATAGATGCATTAGTAACAACTGGAATTGGATATTTTCAAGATTTTTTTGGGTTAACAGCAGATTTGCTGAGATTGATCTTGCCTGATGGCATATCAACTGAGTTTTGAAGAAAATGTAGTCATTCTGTGTGGCTTTTAGGAAATATGACTGCAGACTTTGGCAAAAGTCAGCCAAATCCCAGTAAACAATTGGGTCAATTCCAGTCAATGAAACTGAGGCACATCCAATAGAACTGCCCATTTCATGGCCTATCTCTTCAAGGCTAGAGAGATCACTGTTGTTGAACATATTCATAAAAAAAAAAAAAAAAAAAAGAAGAAGAAGAAGAAGGAGAAGAAAGCCGTCCTTGGCAATGGACTTCAAGTAACAATAAATTTCAGTCCTTAATTTTACTAATGATTGATTTTCCCTGCATCCCCACATTGCCCTTTTGGCCAAATTACTAATAGTTATGTATATCTTGCTAATCTTGTGATGACCACAAAGTTTCAGAAGGAAGTTGAGAGTCAAAAGTAAGCCTTAACTCTAAACCTGCTTGAATTCAAAACAGACAAGAGAGCAGTCGTCTACTTACTCCTGTATATGCCATTTGCTCATTCAAACTATCAGAAATAAAGAAGTTTTTAGAGAGGATTTCAGAAGTCACAGTCAAAAGACTGGAAAGAGACACCAGAGCTCCAAGTTTCGAAAGTTTTGATTTTGAAAATTCACTGATGCCAGAGAAATAAAAAGGGATGATGAAGGAAAAGCTGTGTACTAGGAACAAAATGTTCTGTCTTCTGGAATGGGAAGCAAGAAGAACAGCATGAGATATTTGAAAGACATTTAGCAAACAATCCAGGAGACCTACAGGCCTGTGATCAATGATTTAAGAGACAATTTTAAGTAAACATTAGTTTATGGTGCTATATTCTCTTCTGAGAGTCTGTATGCATTTCTGATTGTGGCAATGCTTAAAAACTCTGGAATATTAGAATTCATGTCAATTAAAAAATACTGAACAAAGATAGAGTAATGTACTGGTCCCCAAATACAGGAAACTTTGAATTGCCAGTCAAAAGTCAGAGTTAGATTTAAGGAAATGAGGACTAGCAGGCATTCTATTGTGGAGAAGAATAGGAGAAATAGTCTTCACTTGGCCAGTAGGGTCACTATATCAGAGAAAGTGCTTTGGGTCATCTGGTGGAAGGCATCATCTTCTAACAGTTGGGAAATGAACTATTTAGAGGCACTGAATGTGGACAATATTGTGTTTGAAAGGACTTAGGAGAGACATAATAAACGACTTTTTAAGGTCATTATGAATCCAAGGGAGGCAAAGTTGAAACTCTCATTGGACACATGACAGTGTTTTCTGAATTAAGCATGTAGAACATAATATCTTCATCAAGGGATGAGCAGCAGGTATAAAAAGATGCTGATTTTTACCTATTGACCTTATCCTATCAACTTTGGAGTGTTAGGATTACTGCTATAAAGAAAAATAAAGGGAACGAATGGTGACAGAGAGTACCGCAGAAAACAGTTTGGTCAGGCAAAGCCTCATTGAAGAGGTGACATTTAAGCAGACACTTGAATACAGTGATGGATTGAGCTATTCATATTTTGGGAAGAAAAGCAAGCTAGACCCAGAAAACAGCAAATGCAATATCAGAAGATGCTTGCAGCAGGGAGTTCAGGGTGGCTTTATGAAATATTATACCTGTATAACCAAACCTTTATTAGTGTGGTATAAATATATCCTTTCAGCACTAGATCAGCAGGGGGCTAGCCAGGAGTCGCAGTGAACGCAGGGAACATGATGTCTCTGGCCTTTAGCAGTGATCAGTGATAAATAGGGAAGCTTGCTTATAACCATTCAGAACTCAGGAAGGTCATCTGCATAATGCTTCCATATTAAATGTTATGGATGGTAACGAGACTTTCAAACTATGCAAAGATGCAAGTTTGGAAGGCTTGTGGTTAGGTGTTTTCAGGGAAAGAAATCAGTGACTGTTGCCAGTTGAGCCTATCAGAATTCAATACATATTACCCTGTTATTATACACAAGTATATGGTTCTGAAATAGGTTTCCATGAGAATGTGATAGGCTTCCTGGTGTGAGTTGATATGAATATATATATATTATCAGACCTCACAGTGTGGCAGCTTTAGCCAGAAATAGAAAAAAAAAAAAGTAGTAAATCCATGAGTCACATAGACGAGCCCATTGCTGTTATTATTTAATAACCGCCTATGATAAGAACCAGCAATGATAAGGAAAGATGAGGTTTTCTATGAGCACAGAGCTTAAGCCACTTAGACAGTTACAGAGTTTCCTAGAAATAGCGATATCTGAAGGATTAGTTGAATCACAGGCATACTCTATCTCTACTTTTATCCTGGTTAACTCCTACTAATCCCTCAATTCTAAATTTAGCTGGTAACTTTTTCAGATGCTGTTTTTTTCCTTCTTCTAATAAAAATTATTTACCCTTCCTAATTATATTTCAATGGATCCTATTTTTCATAAAATTTGTCATAAATTATAATTATGTATCCACATGTGTGTCCTTCTTTCTTTCCTTCTTTATTACTTTGCCTCCACAGGTAGAATATAAGTTCTGAAGTTTAGACACCAATTCTATTTTGATCAAAATAGCCCCGAATGAATATTGGTTGAATGTATTGAATAAGAACTAATGTGGATAAGAGGTCAAGGTAAATATGAAAAAGAAAAATATCAGGAAGAAGGTGTAAAAAAGCCACAAAAGAGAGTTTATTGCATTCGTGAAAGTAAAAGACATTCTATTTGGGTGAAAAGAAATGTGCAAGCAGAGAATTGCTGGGAAACAGTTACAAAGTTGGACAACTATAAAAGGACATGAAATGGAATTTGCTTATGCACTAGAAAACCAGGAAAGACTTTTAAGGATCAAGGTAAAATGAGCAGATCAATTAGTTTGAAGCTAATTGAGAAAGGACTGAAAGAGGCAAAACTGGAGTCTGAGAGAAGAATGGGGTAAATGAAATAGTTTAAACTGCTTTAGTGGCCGAAAGGAAGGAGAGAAGTAGAGCAGTGCCCACCCCTCCTTACCTGTGGTTTTGCTTTCTATGGTTTCAGTTACCTATGGTCAACCACCGCCAGAAGCAAGTGATCCTCTTTGTGGTGAGTGGTCAGAAGTTTAATAGCAGCCTAATGCAATGTCCCAGTGCCGACATCATTCACCTCACTTCATCTCATCACATAGGGGTTTTATTATCTTACATCATCACAAGAGGTAGAGTGAGTACAGTACAGTAGGATATTTTGAGAGAGAGAGGGACCACATTCAAATAACTTTTACTAGTGTGTTGTTATAATTGTTCTACCATATTTAGTTTTTGTTGTTAATTTTAATGTGCCTAATTTATAAACTAAATTTTAATAAGTAATGTTTATATGTGAAAAAACATAGTATATATAGGGTTTCGTACTATCTGCAAATTCAGGCATCCACTGAAGATCTTGGAATGTATCCCCCTCAGACGCAGTAGAACTACTGTAAAGGCACTTGACCTAACCAAGAGCTATAATCAGCAACACTTGGTAAGAATTAAGCTAAAAAAGGGGGTTCCTGGGTGGCTCAGATGGTTGAGCATCTGCCTGGGTGGCTCAGATGGTTGAGCAACTGCCTTTGGCTCAGGTCATGATCTTGGAGTCCTGGGATCGAGTCCTACGTCTGGCTCCCTGCTCAGCGGGGAGCCTGTTTCTCCTTCTCCCTCTGCCTGCCGCCCCCCTGCTTGTGCTTTTTCTGTCTCTCTCTCTCAAATTAACAAATAAAATCTTTTAAAAATTTAAAAAAAAGAATTGTGCTAAAAAAGAAAAAAAAACTAAAAATGAAATTACATTTTTATAAATTGTGAATGGAAAAAGGACTTAAATTTTTTGAGCTGATAGAAAATATCAGAAAGAAAAATATTGGCAGGTTTTACCATTACCTAATTTAAAACAATCAAACCAAACAAACTAAAAAGGCAAACAAAATTCAGAAAATATTCACAATAAATAAAAGAAAGAAAGTAAGAAAAAATATTCACAGTAAAAACAGCAGGGAAGAGTGTCAATTCCTGTATAATATAAAAATTCCATCTAAATTTTACATATATCAGTAAAATCCAATTTGTAAATAGATAAATATGAGACAGCATATCACCAAAAAGGATCTACAAATATTTGATAAACATGAACAAATATTCAACATGTTATTATCAAAGACACATCTAAAATCACAATAAAATGTGTCTATTATCTTCTTTGGAATCATCAACCATTAATATGATAAAAATTCACCAAAATGAAAAGGATTTGTTACATGCAAGGTATGGTAAGAAATACTGATGAGAACATCCTAAACAATGAAATATTATAAATGTGATTCATTTTTATAAAACACATGCTGGTTCCTAGTGATTTTCTCTTTCAACTATAAATTCCTATAAACATTTTGCCTTTATAATACTGTTCCTATAAATATGATGTTCATTTGAATTCTTCTTCTATAGCTTTTTTCTTTCACTTCTTTATGATGATAATGATGAAATATTTCAGATATACAAAAGTGTACATCCTTCATTTTTTAACTACTTCTTTCTTTAAAAAAAAAAAAGTACAAGTAGGGGGAGCGGCAGACAGAAGGAAAGAGAGAAGCAGACTCCCTGCTGAGCTGGGGGCCAGACTCCCAACTCAGGGCTTGATCCCAGGACCCCAGGATCATGACCTAAGCCAGGGCAGACACTTAAGCAACTGAGCCAACCAGGTGCCCCATAACTACTTATTTCTTATAAAGAATTTATAATGCAGGGGGATGGGTGGTTCAGTCTGTTAGGTGTCTTCCTTCAGCTCAGGTCATGATCCCAGAGTCCTGGGATCTGAGCCTTGTGTTGGGGTCCCTGCTCAGTGGGGAGTCTGCTTCTCCCTCTCCTTCTGCCCCTCCCACCCTTGCTCATGCTCTGTCTCTCTCTCTCAGATAAATAAATAAAAATCTTTAAAAAAAGAATTTATAACACATATTTTTATACCTATAATATTAGTCATGGTTCATCATATTTTTAGAAAATAGAATATTTATAAATTTATTGCCTAAAAAGATAAATAAAGCAAAATAAAAGTTACAGTGTAATTTCTCATGTTTAAATTGAACAATTACGATAATTTAATTGCTACCTTGTGTATATGAAGAACATATTCTCTCCAGTGCAGATTAAGAAAATAAAAGCACTTTCACTTAAGTTATATTCCTTTCCATATGCTACTTTTACCTGAGATTTACAGTTTATTTTTTAAAGATTTTTTAAATTTATTTGAGAGAGAGGGGGAGAGAGAGAGAGAGAGAGCACCAGTATGAGGAGCAGAGGAGAAGAGAGGGAGAAGCAGACTCCCTGCTAAGCAGGGAGCCCGATACAGGGCTCAATCCCAGGACCCCGGGATCATGACCTGAGCCGAAGGCAGAAGCTTAACCAAATGAGCAACCCGGGCACCCTGAGATTTACAGTTTAGCCAACCAAAACCCAACCTTTAATTACAATATAATTAGAATGTCAAATCAAACACATTTACTTGTTTGGATTTCCCTTAAAGACCTTGAGTGCAGCATGTGATGGATGATAAATGTTTTGCAGATGTTTACCAAGAGTAAACATTAAAACAATGGTCATCCATAATTAATCAAAATTATTCTAAAGAGGGTATTTTATTTGCTCATGGTTAAGATAAGACAAAGTAGGACCATCATCATTTTTAAAGGGAAAAAAAAAAGATCATTTCTTTGAAATTCTTGCAGATTCCAATTCTTACATTTTTGTAACAATAGGATTATCAGAATGAAGTTTCCCAATTATAAAATTGGGTGATTATTCAACCTTGTTCCACCAATTTCTGCTCCCCTTAGTCTATGAAGAGACAGATTGCATCATCTTCTTCATTACAAAATATCACAGAGATTATTAGAGACTTAATTTTGTGTGACACTGTAACAGAGAAGATATAAAACCCCAAATATTGACCTTTACATACTAACCTTGGTGCTTCTTTGCACAACCCAGCAGAAACACTGGACAAAACTCCTGTGGTTAACTCTCCTTTAAAAATTATTTTATAGTTCCAGGTGTGTGTGTGTGTGTGTGTGTGTGTGTGTCTGTGTGTGTGTGTATTTATTTAAGATAGAGACATCCTACTTTCTCTGAGAGTACAAGAAACTATGTTGATGATGAAACATCATAAGAAATGTCCTAGCTGGGAGAAAAGCATTATATTTCAAAATGATCAAAACAGTGAGAAGCCACGGAATGGCAAATATACTTCAGTACAACAGAACAAGCTAAACCTACAGATCAGGGATGCATTGAGGTGTAGAAATCCTAAGAAAGCTAATATAAAGTTTCACTGCACCAGTGGTTATCATTCAGTCCAACAAAAGCAATCTTCTGAATAATGGGAATAACATTAAGGAAAAGTCATAATTACATGGGTGGATACCTCACACTACAAATCCTACAGGACCATCTAGTTCTTCTGTGATTCATATTATATGCACTATGGAAGAATGTCTTCCTTACAAATAAATATACAACCAGAGTGCAGAAAAAGAAGACACAATGAACAGTATTGAAATATTCTGTCCTTCACTGCTCTGTATCTGGCAAGTGACTCGGATGCTTTAGGCAGCATTAAACTCTTTAATGTTAGGAGGTGGCAATGGATGAATGTATCTTTGTTGAACCCATTCAATATGGTAATGAGAAATATATTGCTGTAGATAACATCTGTGAAGTAATATAAAAGACCACAAAGTGGCTAAAAACAATGACAAAAAGTAGATTTATTCTTATTCCAAGATGATGAAGTTACTATTAAGCAGCCTCTTTGTCCCTCTACATAAAATTCAAATTAATGTCTATCATGAAAAGATATATGAAGACTGAGTTGGACAATTATTCCTAGTTATAGACCAAACAATGTTGTCATCCCATCAGCCCACCCAAATTACATAATTACAATGTGTTTTCTCAAGGAAATAAGAAATTACCACAACAGCTTAATAATGTTTTTTATGACCTACAAAATATAGATTAACCTAGAGTTATATTTTTTCCCACACTTACTACAGATCCAAATAACAACAAGAAAGTAAGAGCAAGTTGTAGACTTTAAAATAAGCACATGTCAATTTAGGTTTATTTTATTTTATAATAAATCAAAGCAAGCATTAAATTGATGTTCATTAGCTACTTCCTTGATGTAAGAATAGATTCAAGCTTTACTTTCATTGGGAAAGTATATTTTCAGATTAATTTATGTATCACACTATCACTCTCTTCCCTGTTGTCATAAATTCCAGCTTCCTTGAATGAGTAATCAAAATCAACTTCTGTCACTTCGTGTTCGCTCCTTTTCTCTTTTACCTTCTGACATTTGATTTTCATTTCAACGTGTTCTGAAGGATCACCAGATGACTTATTTGATGTTTAGCCCACTGGCTCTTCTGTGAGTTTACCTGTTTGATATCCTCCACCCCTTACCAAGGCCCACCTTTTGCCTGTTTCCTGGTCTCTGTAGAGCAGATCTTGTAGTGTGTCTCCGAACTCCCCGTAAGCCTATGCTTGATTCCTTCAGTTAAGTCTTCTCTCTCCACTAACATGTTAAGTCTAGCTATGTCCAGGTTCACTCCTCAGTCCTCAAACTCTTCCACATCACTTTCATTCTGTCACATGGCTTCCATGCTCATGTCTTTGTAGGTGATTTCCAAATATGTGTGGTTTTGCTCCCAGACTCCATATTCCAATTACACAGAATATGCAGTTACCCTAATCTCAATATGTCCCAAAGAAAACTCAGCATTTTCCCCTGCTGACTTGAGTTCCACTTATTTGTTAATAGCATTACATGAATTTCTCAACTGCTTAAATTTGAATATTTTACATTCTCAATAATCCTTCCCTTCTCATAACCCCAGTTCCCAGTACTTTAAATTTTATGCTTGTTATCTCTGTTCTGGATTGTACAGTAATTCCATAACTGGACCCCATAATTTCCCAACAATTCATTGTGTTTTTATCAACATTTTCTTTCTGAAACCTAAATCTGAAAGCATCATACCTCTACTAAAAAATTAAATGTAATACAGATTAAAGATGAAATTTCCAGATTTCCATCACCTGACTTCAGTTTGTATTACAGTTTTATCACAAGGCATTGAACCCAATGCTCCTTGCTTTTTAGCATAGTTATGCTAAATATTGTTTTTTTCTGGAACACTTTTCATTTCATATATAAATTCCTATTGAAGTTTTTCCCAAGGCTCAGCCTTTAAAGACCAGCTCATTAATATTGCCAAGGAAACCTCTACAGAGAGGATTAATTAGATTAAATCCCTCTATTCCTATCTTTCTATATCCTTTTAAAAAATATATCTGATTTATAGCATCAATAAAATAATAGTATTAGAATATACAAATCTTATGAGTCTAATGGGTCTAAGTTCTCACTAAATTGTGACCTATCATTTATTGAGTAACTATGGATAGCAGATACTCAATAAATACTTTTAATTGTGTAAATGAATGAATGGGTTCCAGTATTAGTATTAGTGGCAGTTAAGAAACTAATAAGCCTGGGGGCGCCTGGGTGGCTCAGTTGGTTAAGCGACTGCCTTCGGCTCAGGTCATGATCCTGGAGTCCTGGGATCGAGTCCCGCATCGGGCTCCCTGCTCGGCAGGGGGTCTGCTTCTCCCTCTGACCCTCTTCCTTCTCACGCTGTCTCTCATTCTCTCTCTCAAATAAATAAATAAATAAATAAATCTTTAAAAAAAAAGAAACTAATAAGCCACAGAAAATATAATTTTTAAACATCCTCTTATTTCTGATATACCATAATACCCTACTACATATTAACTAGAACTGCTGTGTATACTTCCACTTTATTTAAGTGACTCCCATCACTTTGCTCAATAGTATTTATTTCTTCAATGATTGTTCAATGTCTGTGAGGTTTGTGTTCAGCTCCATCCCCATCTTTGTTTTTATATGTGTGAGGAGTGATGCTAGCATGAATTTAATAAAATGTAAACTCAGACAACTAACATTCACATTACCGCACCTAAGAATATTATGCAGAAAAAAAAAGAATATTATGCAGTGGAAATTTGGAGAAAATACAATTGTATTTCCAGTATGTCAGGGAAATAAGAAAAATTTCAGGTTGAAATGCTATATAGCCAATCTCTATGATTTAAACCATGTTTTATAATATTGCCTAGATGTACAACTTTCTTCCAAAATGCGTATATTGCCGTGTTCACCAGCTGAAATTTTAGGTACCTACCCTGAAAGAATAGAACTGTCATTATAGTGAATGGAATACCATGCGGCAACTCTACTTAGTGTTACCTATTCTTCTGCTACTTTTTTACCACGATGCATTGTTTTTTCTTCTGTAATTGTTCAGCATTTCAGCATGTAAGTCTGAGGTGTGGGAAAATGTCAGAGTGTGAACGTGTGGCTGTCTCTGTACATTGTAAGTCTGCATCTATTACACAGATGTCGATCACCCTGTCATCCCACAGGGCACGCCAACTGAAAATTTCCCTATGTTTCAATTTTTATGTAAGAAAAAGTGTATTATGCAAAATGAAGAACTGGCAGTCAAGAGGTAAATGCTGCTAAATGTCAATTGACAATATCATGAGCCCTTGCACATGGGAGAGAAACTATACATTTTTACCCTATGACAATGTATTAACTGGAAGAACAGCTTTCTGTACTTTGATTTCTAGGAAGCAAGATTTTTTTAGGGAGCAAAAACTGACTGCATGCAAATTTTTCTCACACTAGTTAGGGGAAGTTGTCTAAGTTTTAATAATATAATCCAAGACTATTACTAAATCATCACATTAATACATATTGGAAGAAACATTCACATTTAGAAGAGTATATGAAAATTTTTGTGAAAAATATTAAACTATGATAATCACTGTGAGATATTTCGAAAGACAAATATGATTTCTGCCCATAAAGAATTTGCAGCTTAGAAAGTTCAAATGCATGAATAAATATGCTTTTTAAATAATTATGAAAATTT
>NC_138371.1:132416561-132443169 GCF_054177405.1 Leptonychotes weddellii
AAATAATTATGAAAATTCCAAGCTAATATCCAGTCACATTTTATTCTAGTTCTTTTGGGTTTCAGTTTTATTCAATTTAGAAATGCTTATCACATGTACAGAGCTATACAGGATACTTTATGAAAGAATTATTCACCAATGTCAAATTTTTCATAAAATACAATTATGTAAAATGAAATCACTTTCTGTATTTTTGGTTTAATTCTGTTGCTCTGGTTGTCTTTTACAGCACCAGTATCATACTCTCCTAAATTATTTCAAGTGTAGAATACATTTTATTATCCGGTCTTGTAGTTCTTCATTAATTTTCTTTTACAATATTTGGATTTCACATGAGTTTTTTTTACTTGGATGTCACATGATGTTTTTATGTAAGACATTTCCATCAATTAAAAGAAATGAGATTTTATTGAAATTGCACAATAATGAGATATTCATTCAAAGATAATTTTGTTCGGGTTACCAATTAAAGTATAGCAAAATACCCCAAAACTTAGTGACTTAAAAAGACAAACATTTTATCATATTCTATGATTTAGGGGTGTCAAGAATGTGGACAGGGCTTGGCTGGGAAATTCTGCTCCATATAGATTTGACTAGGGTAACTTGGTGACATTTGACTCTGATTGGGCTGGTCTGAAGCTTCCAAGACAGTTTTATTTATATACCCAATGCCTATTAATACACATACCTAATAATTCACATACCCATAATTCCAACGTGGATGGCTGCTAAGCTCCTTCTCTAGTTAGTTTCTGGGCCTCTTCATATCATTTCTTTGTCAGGGTTTTCGAACCTCATGAGAGACATATCAGGGTCCAAGGGACCGAGGCTGAAACTTCCAGCTCCTGCTTCTTCTTCTTCTTCTTCTTGTAATACTTATTTATTTATTTTAGAGAAAGTGTGTGAGCAGGGGTAGGAGCAGAGGGAGAGGGAGAGAATCTCAAGTCAACTGCCGGCTGAGCAAGAGCCCCCCCGCCCCCCACACACACAAGACTCCATCCCACACCACAAGATCATGACCTGAGCCATAAATCAATAGTTGGTGGCTGAAAGGACTGAGCCACCCAGGCGCACCGAAACTTCCAGCTTCTTAAAGTCTGGACTGGCAAGGAGTCACTTTTGCTCTACTCTGTCAGTCAAAGTAGTCACAAGCCAGCCAAGATTCAAGGGGAATAAGGGAGATCCAACTGCCTCGAAAAAAAGTGGCAAAGATGTTGTGACTATCTTTAATCCACCATGGTTGGCCCACTTTCCACAAATGATTTTCATTCCTCTAATATGTGAAGTACAATTACCGCCTCCCGAGACTTCCAACCTCCTATTTCATTAGAGAGTCACATTAAAATAGTGAAAAAGGGAATTCCCCCTCAAAAATATATGGTACCTAATATAGTATATAAGACAAGGCTGATTTTCAACCACTATATCCTTTTTGGAGTAACAATGCATCTTAAATTACTAAAGTGCTTCCAAAAATGAGCTGAACTATTTCACTATTCCTGCTTGGCAGACCTAGTCCCAGAACTGAGGTATGCAGTCTTGATTTTCACTATGCACATTCCTAGCGCTGTTCCCACACCAGAGATCCTATGGCACAGAGAAGCTAGGTGTTCCCTAGCCCATATTCAGCTGCTAACTTGTAAATGTGTAATGTGGTTTGGGTGTGTTTTTTCCTGCTCTTTCCTATGGTGTGCTCTGGTCCTATGCCAAGTCTTTCAGCTGAATTTGGCCCCCCTCTTCTGAAACCTTGGCTATGACATGTACAAAATAGCTCCATGCCCCTCCATACTGTGAAAGAATGAAAAATCAGAGGACAGCATATTCTCCACTACTTTTTTACTTGTAAATTATCCCCCCAAAATCTTTATGCCTGTTCTCTGTGGCAGCAGAGGGGGGTCAGTGAGCCACCCTCCCTTATACAACCATACTATTCAACGAAAAAATAGATTAGCACTATTCAATCATTTTTGCATCCATTTAAAATAATATGGTTCTTTTGAAAATGGAAGATATAGCATGTTCCGTGAAAAATTAGAATTTATAGACTTCCACAGAAATAATGCATATGTTCCACCAGTGGTACAAAGACTCAGACTTTGTTAAACTCACTGATCTTTCCATTAAAAATTTAAAAATCCAATAATGCATCTTGTTTACCAAAAATTCCTACCTTAAGTCTGATACAAAATAACTTTTCAGCTAAATCTATCCTGACAGAATCTGCAGAAAATCACAACAAAGAATAAATAATACCACTTTTGAAAATATGCATTTATGATCTGTTCACCTTAACTACAACTTAGTTTTTAACATTTCTACTTTAGTCTGTAAATCTGGAGTTTCTCTAGTCAAAAATTCAAAACCTATGTCCCTGGAAAACATGTGACATTTTTTAGCGACATGAAGTAGCTTCTGACAGAGCCGTTTACCATCCATTAATTACAACCCACACCACCCATGTCGTTATGTGAACTGAGCTGAAAGACCTGACCACCTGCTCATCTGTGCAGAGCGGATCACATCCGTGTCATTTACTGAGCACTTCATTACATTATTCTTCCATTATTACAAACGTGGGACTTTAAAAGTGAACCACCTTTGGAAAAACCCATTTAAAAAAATTTCCAATGCCTGCATCCTACTAGGATTTAGATTTCTGGATAATCAATCGTTTTTATTTTTATTTTTTTATTTTTTATTGTTATGTTAATCCCCATACATTACATCATTAGTTTTAGATGTAGTGTTCCATGATTCATTGTTTGTGCATAACACCCAGTGCTCCATGCAGAACGTGCCCTCCTCAATACCCATCACCAGGCTAACCCATCCACCATGAGAGACGATGGACTCTAATCAATCGTTTTTAAATGTACACTTTTGGTTGTGAAAAAAGGGTCGTGTTCTATTACTCTACCTGACAAGTTATTGGAAAATAAGGGGAAAATCATTGATTTCTAAATTCTTATTTTAAAACTATCCTATTAACTGATCTATCGTTATTCTTAAGGGCATTTGAATCCATGTTTTGCCCTTTCTAGATAGAACATCTGATTTTTTTTAAATAAAGAACAATAGGCTTTTTTTTCCCCACTGTAGTTGTATTATTTTATTTCTTATCTTATTACACCAGATGATTTTTCAAGATTATTGCCAAAGCAGAAAAATTTCTTAAAATTAAATGGGAATGATAATAGATACCCTTATGACATATGAAAACTAATTCTTCTGTTCATATTTTATTAACAACTTTTATCAATGTTATATATTTAATTTCTATCAAACTTTTATCATCTACTATATAATATTTTTCCCTTTGACCGATGATGAAATAAATTATGTTTATACATTGAAACATTAACAGACAGATCATATTATCCTTTCTGATAATTCATCTATTTGATTATGTATTGCTGCATTTGTTTTGCTAGTTTTGTTTAATATATATATGTTACATATATATGCTTTATATATATGTTTCATGTATATATTTTTATATATATATATAAAACTAAGTTGTTCCCTTTATTTTTATTCTTTTAGAGAGAGCAGGTGGAGAGGCAGAGGGAGAGAGAAAGAGAGAATCTTAATGCATGGGGCCTGACATGATCCTGAGATCATGACCTGAACCGAAATCAAGAGTCGGAAGCTTAACTGACTGAGCCACCCAGGCGCCCCTAAGATGTTCCCTTTAATAGTCAAACATGAGATTTGTGGTTAGTATTTTTTTTTGTACTAGTTTTGTGAAGTTTTGGTAGCAGAGGTTTCCTACTTTTATAAAGTGACTTAGAAATTATGTATTCTAGTCCATATATTAGAACACCTTTAAGTATTTAAAGAATTTAAAATTTAAAGAACTTAAAATTTAAAGAATTTACCCTAAAATTTAAAGAATTTACCCTAAAAATTATCTGACTCTGGTGATTTCTGTTTTATAATTATTAGACAAATTATTTTATTATATGTAGAGCTATACGTCTAGTTTCATTCTCCACTTCTTCTGTAAGACCTACTGATTATTTATATTTTCTAAAAATCTTCCACTTATTCTGATTTTTCAAATGCGTTCTGAAAATATATGTACTAAATAGTTCAATTGTAACTCTATAAAATTTTTATTTTAAATTTGTACTTTTGTTTATTTCTTTTCCTCAAATTAACTAGGAATTTACATTTTAATGTTGATAAATGGAATTATTTTTAATTCTGCTAACTTATTCATTAATTTTTAATTTTATCACTATTATTTTCTCTTTCCTATTTTTGTTCGATGTTGTTTGTTTTTATACCATAATTTCTCCTCTGTGAATGCTTAATTTTGGCCCTTGTTTTCATCAGTTACATCTTAGAGTACAGCTGGTCTCCAACTTATGGTGATTCAACTTACGATTTTTTAATTTTTTTTTAAAGATTTTATTTATTTGACAGAGAGAGACACAGTGAGCGAGAGAAGGAACACAAGCAGGGGGAGCGGGAGAGGGAGAAGCAGACTCCCTATGGAGCAGCGAGCCCGATGCGGGGCTCGATCCCAGGACCCTGCCTCGATCAAAGGCAGACGCTTAACGACTGAGCCACCCAGGTGCCCCTGATTTTTTAAATTTTATAATGGTGTGAAAGCAAAGTGGTTTCAGTGGAAATGGTACTTTAGATTTTGAGTTTTGATCTTTTCCTGGGCTAGTGACAGTGATACGATGCTCTCTCGTGATGTGGGGCAGCAGCACCCAGCTGAAGCTACCAGTCAGTCATGCAATCATGAGGGTAAACAGCTAATACACTTGCAATTGTTTGTATCTGTACAATCATTCTGTTTTTCACTTTCAGTATAGTATTCAATAAATTGCGGGAGATATTCAGCACTTTATTATAAAATAGGCCTTATGTTAGATGATCTTGCCCAACTGTAGGTTAATATAAGTGTTCTGAGCACATTTAAGGTCGATGATGCTAAGCTATGATGATTGGTAGGTCAGGTGTATTAAATGCATTTTCAACTTACAATATTTACTGGGATGTAACCCCACCAGGAATTGAGGAAGATCTATGTTTTCTTATACAGTTAAGTATATTGTAGCACCCTTGTTGAATCCGTTTACATTTTTAAATCTCTTTACCATCCTAATACTACCACAGTCCCTACAAGAAAAGCAAGTTGCCTAGTATTTATTTGTTCAGTTATATATTTTTACTTCAAAACTCTTTAGATTGATCTATTTTTTATATGACAATATGTGGGAATATATTTTTAGTTCAATATATTTCTACCTGATGATTGATTCTCAATTAACTAACACAAAGTAAGTCTTGATTTATAGAAACATCTTAATGCAGAATATTCTAATTTTTTCCATAGTATCTTTAAATTTTGTTTCTGTTCAGGTTTCTCTTTCTCTTCTCTTCTCCAATAAAATTTCTAATCTCTTACATTTTTCCTACCCAATGGTGTAGATTCAGTTATCTGAAGCTTTATTTTGTCTCTGTCATTATTGATCTGTTTTCTTTTGCCTTTATTCTCAAGGGGACAACTGTGAATTCAATTTATTATTTTACTAATTTTTCTCTTGTATCTTTATTCTTCTCCCTCTTCCTTCCAAACACATTTTCCTGAATTTTATTAGTAACAAGAAGCAGATTTCTAACAAAAATTTATCTTCTTTGTGATCTTTCTTCTCCCAAAGCATCTCTTTATCTCTGGATGCTAGTATCATTTCTATTTTATGTTATTTAGTTTTCATATTGTTATTTGAGAGAATAAATACGTGTCTACTTATCCTTGAGTGAAGCTTAAAGAGCAATTTTGAAGACCAGCAGGAGTGTAATGTTTTAGTCTGCACAGGCTTTCATGACAAAAGACCACAGAGTAGTTGGTTTGAACAACAGAAAATTTATTTCTCAAAGTTCTGGAAGCTAGAAGTCTGAGATCAGATGCCAGCATTGTTTGGGTTCTGGTGAGGATCCTCTTCTTGGCTTGCAGATGGTTGTCTTCTCTCTGTGTCCTCATAAAGTAGAGAGAGCAAGCTCCAATTTCTTCCTCTCTTTATAAGGATATTAATCCCATTATGGGCATCCCATCCTCCTGACCTCTTCTAAACCTAATTACCTCCCAAAGGCCACATCTTCAAATACCATCACACTTGGTGTTAAGAATTCACCATATATATTTGGGGGGCACACCAACATTCAGTCCATAACATTTCATCTCTGAGCCCCCAAATTTGTCCTTCTCACAAACTATGTTCATTCCATCCCCACAACATCAAAGGTCTTAAATCTTTCTAGCATCAACTCTGAAGTCCAAAGTTGAAACGTGAGAGTGATGCCATCAAAATAGTGGCATAGGAATATCTACTAGTCATCTTCCCGTCCCCTCAAAACATGACTTTGAACAATATATGCACATGAATTTACCTTCACAAGAGCCAAAAATTATAGGTGAGGGATTAGAGCACCTGGATAAAGCATAAAAATAAGAAAAAATACATTGAGGAGGATAGGAAAGATAAATGTACACTACCTCCATTACCCCTCCCTCAAGATGGACAAGCTCAGTGTGGAGAGAGACATCTTCCATGAGGGAGGAGAATAAAGTGAGCTCAACCTCACTGCAGACCCCAAAGCCAGCACCAGGCCATCCCAGAGTTGGCCCACCTCGGTGCCAGGCCAACTCTTGTGGGCCTAAGTGACTCCCTACAGGATTCTTCCAGCCCATGGCCTGCTCATCTTGGCACTTGGCATACTTCAGTAGCTCAAGGTGGATCCTGTGGCACCAGGCTTCCCGCAGACTCCAAAGAACCCAGTCTTCTATCTTACCCTGTACCTGAAGACTCCAATGGCCACAGGCACCTCCTATAACACCAGGCTCCCAGCAGGCCCCCAGCTCACTCTGTCAACTACTGGTTCCAGAGGTCCAGGCTGCTTCTGCAACACCAGGCTTCCAGTATGATCACATGAACACAACCACAGGGTACCTCCCCCCTACCCCACCCTTCTCTCCCCAGTGTCTGCCAGCTCTAGGAGTCCCGCATGGCAGGCACCCCAGGCACCAGGTTTCCCTGGTGGGCCCCTGCAAACCCAGGTTTGAAAATTTTGCATACCTCACAGAATACCATATAACTAAGATTTACCTGAGTTATGGCATGTAAGCCACAGAGCAAGTGCTGAATAAATGTTATTAATTATTATTATCTCAGTATGTCAGTTACATAGTAAATAGTATTCTGAAGGGCAGCATTAATATTAGTAGAATTACTTTGAAGTGAGTTGTCATCAAAGTGGAACTGAATATTTTGCTTATTGGTGACCCAATTCTAGTAATTAACATTAAGTGCGGTTTAGAAGATCAGTGGTAGATTTATATGATACAGCCATAAGGAAGATTTGAAACTCCTAGAGCTTTGTAGTGTAAAAACTCAATAGCTCATTAAAGCACATTAGCAAATCCACATGTTTGTAAGGAGACTATCTGTGATCTGAGGGTCTATTACTCTATCAATGTTTACAACTCTATTTAATGCATCTCTCTAGGCTTTAATTTTATCTTTAAATCTCCTGTACTGGGTACCATATTGGAAGATAAGAGACACTCAATAACTACATTTAGGAAAAAAATATATACTTTCGTAAAACTATGGCCTGCTTATGATAAACTCAATTTATTAAGAACAAAACAACACTTAGACAAGGAAAATTTGTGTTCTTAATATTATTTAATTCACATTAATTAAAATAGAGATAAATTTCTCAAACTACTTTTATTGTTGTTTTCTTAACTCAGCCTTTTTTTAAGTGTTCTTAGGAGTTTTATGAAAAATAACGAAGTCAGAACAAAATCATGAAAAGAGGACCCTCTAATTTAAATGTTATATTTCACCAAAGTTTTTTTTTTATTATTACTTTAAAATTATCTATCAAAAGAAATGTGGAAATGTGTTTAACTATGAGAATTAGGGACAGGATAAATTTTTACATTCCAGCATTACAAAGAAATATGTGTATTAATCAATAAAATACCTTAATTGTATAAAAAATAGCTTGAAAAAATTTAATATAATGCCTGACATATGATGGACATTTGATACTTACTTGGTAAATTAGTTTATTAACACAGTGTTGAGCAAAAAAACATAATATCTGTTTTAATGAATATATATCATTATAGGTCATTATTATTTTAAAATGTTTAATTCATTAACCCAAGGTTTATTTTGTGCTCCAAGGGCCAGGGCCTACCAAGAAGTGGTAAGGTAAATTAGACTCTTTCTATTTACCAGAAGGTCATACTACAGAGGGAGATAAATTATTGTGGAATGATGAAGTATTGTGATAAGTCTTAAAATGACATCCCTGGGGTGAAAAAAAAGCACAGAACAAGAAACAACTGACTAGACCTGGAAGTCTTAGAGAAGACTTCTCAGAGGTCAGTGATACATGAATAGACTTCAAAGTATAAGTAGGGAGGGGAGTTAAGGATATTTTAGGCAAAAAGCACAATAAAAGAAACTATTATGCTGGTATGATGGAATATAGCATGTTCAGGGAAAAAAATAGTTTTTACGAAAAATTATTAGGAATGTGGACAAGTGATAGTTCTGGATTGATCATCTGGAGACAGACAACAAAAGACTTTTTGAATTTTAATCTCTAGCTAGCATGAGCTCAACAAACTTTTTTAAAGGGCTGGATAATAAATATTTTAGGCTTTGTGGGACATGTGATCTCATTCACAACTACTCAATTTTACCACTGTAGTGTGAAACAGCCACATGCAATATGTAAATGAATAGATGTGTTTCTGTTGTAATAAAAGTTTATTTACAAAAACAAGAAATGGGCTGTATTTTCCCAAGCCCTGTTTAACATCTGTGTAAAAAAATATCATCAAATTTTATTAAGTATTATGTGGAAAACAATTTGCAAACATTCACTCGCTCTTTCACTTTACCCCTGTTTTGTGCTGATCTCAGCCTATCCATAACCAGTGTTGTGGATGGACCAGGCCTTGTGGTTCTTATGACTGCAAGATGTCTGCAGCAATAACTATGAGTAAACTGTAGAAACAACAACAAGATTTTATTATTTACAAGTTCTAGAGGATACACAATGGGCCACAGTGTGAATTCCCGGCTGGAGAAAGAGAGAAGAAGCACAAACCTGGGGTTCTGCTTTTATTAGGGTATAAGATGGTCGGAGTGAGGGGAGCTCAGTTTTCTCAGGTTCACTATTGGTAAATTGAAAACTTAGAAGTGGGAACTGAAGCCCTGGAAGAGAAAAACAAGGGGACTAAATGGTCAATGACTGGAATCAACCAAGTTCTATAAAACAAAAAAGGTTAGTCAGGGGAGGGAGGAAGAGGGCAGGGAGGCTGGCTCTTTATCTAGTCCTGTGGCTGGCAATGTGTTATTTGATACAGCTGTCTTTGAAGTGGATGCCTCTTTGAAGTGAATGCCTAGGAAATCAAAGCTTATGTCAGGCACTTGCATTACAAAAAAGAAAAACCAACTGTCAGAGTTTACACTATAACCCATTAAATAACATTCTTTTCTGCAGGCTTCCACCTCCACGAAATTTATTATCTCAGGAGAGGAAATCATTACCTTCTGTAACAAAAATAGTAAGTAAGCTAAATTTCATTATCATTCTTTTTTATCAAATAATAATTTGAACTGGCAAACTTGATAATAAGCTTTTAGATAAGGGAATTCCTGGTCAGGCAGGAAGTAGAAGATAAAAAATTAGCCCCTTTCATTCCTGGAGGATTGTATTAAAAATAAAGAAGGCAGATCTAGGTGCTTAGAACATGTCCATTAGACCTTCAGAAAAAAAGGGATGTTGTATCAGAAACAGGGGTTCTTTCTTCCACAGTGTGGGACTTCAGGGGGAGATCATCTTCTTGTCTATTCCCCCACACCAGTTCAGAAGATGGCTTCATCACAGTATGGGGGCGCACACATCATGATTGATTAGAATCCAGTTTTGACTTTCCTTGCCTGAGTTCCCAGGTGGACTGGATAGTCTGTAGAACCTCTTGGTGCTCCACTGAGAAAACTGAGAAGGTAGTTGATATCAAGACCAGTAGCCTACCTGGAGCCTGCTATTTCAAAGGGAAAGTTTACCCCAAAGTCAAGACTGCTTGGCAAGCAGATTATTCTGGGATTCAGAAGAAGAACATGGCAGACTCCCTAAGACATCTACATGTGTCAACTAAGGTAGAGTTGAGTCCATCAGGAGGCAGCAGCAGTAACTGCATAAGCTGTGAAAGAAAACATACAAGAGTTACTAGACTCACAATAGCAGAGTCCACTAAGTCAGCTAAACCATACCTCTTCCATATTCTGACACATCTATTCGTGACAGGGTAAAAGGAAAGATGGAAAGGTTTTCATGACTCAAATTTAAGAGACGAGTCACTTTTTCCCTAAGAAGAATGAGCATGTAAAATAGACTACTTAAGTTATTACAAAACTGAATTTTCAAAACTGAATTAAAAACTAGGTATTTTTTTTTCTCATTACATATTAGGTAGAAAGACTTACAAGATTGAATCAGTTATAGATCAAGTACAAAAGCTCAATTTTCTTTGTGCCTGTGAGTATTTTCAGTATTGTGTAGTTGATTATACAATTCTGACTTTTAGAAAACTAAACCTGAATGAAAGAGAAACAAAAAGCAGGAGGAAAAAAACAGAATGGAAAATCTCTAAGGCAGGTAGAACACTTAGGAAATTTGGTACATTGTGATGAGAATCTGAACTAAAAAAAAAAAATCCAGGAAAAATAATGAAAATAGATGGATTGAAAATGGATTCTAATATTTTAACTCTTTTTTTAATTATATGGCTTTGTAATTTAATATAAAATCATAAAAATAGTGACTATGTGATTAATGAAATATTTTATCTAACCTCATGTTAATTTTTTAAAGGTTTTATTTATTTATTTGTCAGAGAGAGAGAGAAGCAGGGGGAGCGGCAGACAGAGGGAGAAGCAGGCTCCCCACTGGGCAAGGAGCCCGATGTGGGACTCAATCCCAGGACCCTGGAATCATAACCTGAGCTGAAGGCAGACGCTTAACCGACTTGAGCACCCAGGCATCCCTAACCGCACGTTAATTCTTTAGAAGACAAATGCATCATGTGATTTTCTTCCAAGTTTATATTTCTTATTTTGCTTTATTCTTGACTACATGTTCTAAAATCTAAATTGAAGTCAATGTCTAGACAATGTCTAGATGGCAAACCTAAGCTCTATCCCAAAATCTATTTAGATGATAAAATAATAGTACATATTGATGGATTGATTGTAGGACAAGTACTAGAGATTTAGGGAAAGAAAGCAGCTGAGGTTGACTCCAGTATTTTTTACTTATAAAATTAAGTAAATGATAACATCATTAACCAAGACAGTACAGAAAGAGTAAGACTTAAAGTACAAGCTACTTAATTTAGGTTGAGTCATGTCAATTTCAATTCATCTATGAGATACACTGAAGATAATGGATCTCAGAACAGAGGAAGAACATAGATATGGCAATCATCCATAGACTGGAAATCACAAGACTGGATGATTCTAAAGATGATTCCACTCAGGAACAGCATCTGGAACAAGAGATTGGCCAATGTTTAACAGACACACCAAAATTTATTGTGTGGAAGGAGAGAGATCTGTTAAGAACCCTAAGAGAAGTAGTTATATTCATGATAAAAGAACATAGAAGGATAAGTTCCTACGATGCTAGGGAGAGGAGAGTTTCACAAATACAGTGGGTATACCCATGGCAATGTCAAAAGCTAACAGGAGCACATTAAATGAAAACTTAAGATAAGCCTTTGCGTGGGGGACTTCAGCAGAGATAGAATTCTGGATTGGCAGTCAAAAGCTGTGGTCAAGATGTGAGTTGATTTGAGGAAATGGAAACTTTTTGTTCTTGTTTTTGTTATTTTCAGAGTTTGGAAGTGAAGAGAAACCAAAAGAGAAAATAATAGGTAAGGAGGGAGGCTGAGGCAAGAGGAATGTAAAGAAAATTTCAGAAACAGATAAATTTGATCTCAGGGCACTGAAGGAAGTTAAAGCTTTGAGCACTGTATTTGCTCTGTTTATTTGCTCAGTGCCAAGGTGAGTAAGGAAAATGTGCAGAGTAAAAATTTAGAATAGTTGCTGTAGGAAATACAGAAAAGGCTATGGATGAGTACATATGTTGGCAGGATGGCGCTGGTATTGTAGGTGATATTTTGAAACCATCAAGTTATAATTATTCCATTCTGAGTTATCAGTTAATTATCCCCTCAGCAGGCTAAAAAAAAAAGGAAAATTCCATTTTAAGAAACCAAAGTGAGAAAAAATTTTATGAAATTTTTCTTGAGTTAACCGCATTTCCTTGTAAACACTTAGAAAAGAAATCTTTTTTTTTTTTTTTTTAAGGATCTAGAGCAAAGAATAAGAATTATATCAAGGACCTGATAAGCTTCAGTAAAATTAGTATAAATTCAGCTGTATTATTTAGCAAAATTTAAATTAGTTCAAAGCTTCTTAGAATTAAAAACCATTTTTAATCAAGTGTGTCTTATAAAACTGGAAGGGGTGTATTTACCACCTGCAGAGGTAGTTCTGTTAAAATAGCTCTCTTGCTAAAGAAAAGGAGACTTTAATTAAGGAATACTTGAAACCAAAATCGAATGATATCCAACAATAGCTACAATATTATTCTTCACTTTATTTGTGTTATGGAATATTGGCACAGTATAGTTTTTTAAAGTTGGATTGGCATGAGATTTAGGTTCAAATCATGGTTCAGCTCCAACTGTACTTTTTTTTTATTTGCAGCTACTACGCTACTTCAGTGGTTAAAATCAATTGTTTATGTGGTTCTGTCTGCATCAGACCATATTGAGACGGTGGATTTCATTTTGTTTTGTTTTTTGTTCTTTATCTCTATTTGAATAAATTGCAGTATGAAAGAATAAGTAAGTAAAGCGTTTGAAGTCTAGCTGGTGCTAAATAAATGACACATTATTATTATTTTTGTACACATTTTCTACCAACTTCTAAGGCATCTTTATACACTATAGTCTTTATCTTTCATGCTTTAAATTTAGGGAGGGTTTTCTTCCCACAATAAAAAAGTAATTAATCACCCCCTTTGCAACCCTAAACTGACTACTGAAATAGTCCACATACAGTATTTTTATGATCCATTCAACTGATCAGCTAATGTGAAAATGTATGAATTTCCTCTTGTGAAAACCATGACTTCCATTTTGCAGCTAGGAAGTTAAGAGAATCACGTGATTTAACAAGGAGAGTGGTGCTACAGCAAAAAGTAATAGCATTACAGAAACTTCCTGTCTTTAGAAAATACTTCAAAGACTTTCCAAACTACACACAAGCTTTTCTTTCCTCAAAACAAATGAACGAAAATCAAACGAAAAAGCAAACCAACCAAACTTTCACTTTTCACATAGAATTGGTATACCTAATGAGGAATTTATTATTATTGTAGTGTATGTGAGGCTCTTTTTCTAAAATAAGCTTCATTTTTCTTTTTGACAGGAAAGTATATTCACTATTTTTAACTTGATTTTCTTAGATGCAAGCACAATAAGATGCCAACATACGAATCTCTGTGCATTATATTAAAACATAAAATACCCAACACACACACGCCACTTTAGAGTCGTACTTATTAAGTTTCATTTTTGGAACAAGATATAGTTGAAAGCTCCGTTAAAGGCAGATTGCAATTACAGTTTATGTTCAAACCACAACAGGGGAATTCTAATTTTCTGTATAAATGGTTATATGGCCGGTAGTACAGATGTTACCCTCTAGTGAGTGCTTCTCCCAGGGAATCTCCTACCTCTCCCAAAGGAAACAACAGCAAAAACAACACAAACTAGCTGTGGACTGCCTGGAAAACAACGTAATCTCATTTACTTGTGAATGGAATAGTGCCCCATGGTAGACTGTTTGTTGCTGAAATGTTAGGAAGCTACGTCACTACCACTATTGTAAAGTGGATGTCGCAATTCAGAACAAAACTTCACTGCTGATTCTGCATTGTTTTTTTGTTTTGTTTTATTTTGTTTTGTTTTTGTGGAATGGCTAGTATAAACACCATGTAAGCCTTGCAGGATGTGAGGAGACAAAGTATTAATCAACCACCGGGGAGCTCACCCCATATTAGACCCCCTGAGGATTCTGAAAGTATTTGCAGCAGAGCAATTAGAATGCCTCTGGCAGTCAAAGGGTTTTGGTATGTTAAACTCAACTTTATTGAGTGAGGAGAGGGATGCTCTGGAATGCTTAATGTGGCAATATGTAGCTGCTAAAAAGGTGTAGATTCTGTTGTTTATTCCTACATTTATTTTACCTGACAGAATCCTACTTATATCCTAGAGTTTTAAAGTCATGAAATGCAAGGAGCGTCTGGTTTTTGGCAGTTAAACAGACTGCATATTTACGAATAGAGCCGAAAATAAAAGACAACCAAAAGATGTCACAGTTCTCAGATGATTTTGTGGTAAATCAGCTTTGAACATGGTCTAATGTGTAGGTGACCATAACAATGATTAGATTCATTTTTCCTTCTATCATCTAACCATTTTTTGATTTCTTGAAACAATTTATCCCATTTAATATTTACTATTTCCATTACTACAATTAATCCCTCAACTAGAGATACATCTTTTTTTCAGAAATCACAGATTATCAGTTGACAACTGAAATAGAATGAGAACTGCCTGATCTTGTATATTTGCACTGAATTTGGAGAGTTAAAGATAATTGAGATAATTTACCTAAGAAGTCAGGAATATAATTAATTAATTAATTAATAAACCAACAGCATTCTCTACCAACTTTTTCATGTGCATGGCTTTCATTACATCATTTTAGCCTAATTTAGGGTGTGGGGATGGGGTGAAGGAAAGGAATGAAAGTTAAAGGGAGAGTAGGAAGAGAGCGTGTTAGTCATTTATAGAGAAAGAAATCACAATGGAACCAAAATGCACCAGCAATTTAGCTCTTCCCATGTATAAATACCATGTGAGCTTTGCAGTATTTTAGTAGACAAAATCTTTCAATATCAATATGTTGAAAAATATCAGAATATTATAGTTATACATAAAATATTTGACAAATAGAGGCACCTGGGTTGCTTAGTCAGTTAAAAGTCTGCCTTCAGCTGGGGTCATGATCTTGGGATCCTGGGATCAAGCCCGGCGTGGGGGCTCCCTCCTCAGTGGGGAGCCTGCTTCTCCCTCTGTCCCTGCCCCCCTTGTGTGTGTGTGCTCTCTCTCAAATAAACAAATAAATAAAATCCTCAAAAATAAAAGGAATATATGACAAAGAAAATAAATATTTACTACATGATGTTGTGTCTGAATATAGGAAAAAAACACAAGTAAAATTCAGGGAGTCTAAATATGAACATTCAGAAGGCATACAACTTGGGGCACCTGGGCGACTCAGTTGGCTAAGTGTCTGACTCTTGATTTCGGTCAGGTCATGATCTCAGGGTCGTGAGATCGAGCCCTGCATGGGGCTCCATTCTAGGCATGAAGCCTGCTTAAGATTCTCTTTCCCTCTCCCTCTGCCCCTCCTGTCCACATGCTCTCTCTCTTGGAAAAAAAAAAAGAAGAAGAAGAAGAAGAAGAAGAAGAAAAAGAAGGCATACAACTCTTTTAATTAATACCTGCTTCAATTAAAATAATGGTAGAAAATTGTACAGAAGGATATGAAGTGATTTTGTTATGTTTATATTATATATAAATACTGCATTCAACTCTGTAGCTGTAGCTCTGTTATTAATATTTTACAGGTCAATTTTCAATTATAAGATACATACAAAGAATTTGCAGCATTGCATTTTTATAAGTTACTGCAGAGCCAGGTCGTATGATTGGTTCCAAAGAAAAGATTTATTTGGCCCAAGTGATAAACTGCTCATGCTATATCTTTATATTAAAAGTTACCACTGAATAAAAGCAGAATAAAATTTTTGAAAACTCAATCTTAAACATACCCAAGTCAAATATATATAGTATTTTTAACTCCATATTTTTCTTCTTTTGTATTTTTATAGTCTATAATTTGGTTCTAAACATTTAGATATTCTCTTATTTTTGTCTTCATGATCATTGAAACCCAACTGGTAGGTGTGTGGTTTTGTTACAAGACCACCTGGATTCACAGTGTGGCTGCTCCTGGGTAATGTACGGAATTGTTGAATCACTACATTGCACACTTGAAACTAATATAGCACTGTAAAAATAAAATAAAATAAAAAAATAAAAAAAATGTGGCTGCTCATTACCAACTGTATAGTCTTATGCTTGTTAGTTTCTCTCTGCCTCAGTTTCCTCATTTGTGACCTGGTGATGGTAAGAGTCTCAAATTCATAGGTTTGTTGTTAAATTGTATGAGTTAAGAATGTATCAGGTTTATGGAATAATATCTAACCTATTATAACCACTAAGTAAACATTATCTATTTATTCGATCAAAGAGTTGGTTTTTAGCCGTGGTAATAGATTATTCAGTTTATTCATTAATTTTTTCCTATTTCAGAAGTCAAGTAAATTTTACTTGTTCTCTTTGCTCTGTACTTTGTTACAGCTAGGTCTATTTTTCAATGTAGGTTTTAGCCTATACAATCTCTCCATAGAACTTTATTAAAAAGTAGTGTTATGATTGTTATTTCCAAGTTTTCTTCCTGAATAATGTGGTATCAGTGTGGCTTTTTCATGTCTGTGTGATTCTATACGTGTCTGATAATCTTTGTATTTTTATTTCATTTTTTTTAAATTTTTTTATCTGTTTTTATTTTTTTTTTAAAGATTCTATTTATTTATTTGACAGAGAGAGAGAGCACAAGCAGGGGAAGCGGCAGGCAGAGGGAAAAGCGGGTTTCCCACTGAGCAGGGAGCCCGATGTGGGGCTCTGTCCCAGAACCCTGAGATCATGACCTGAGCACAAGGCAGACGTTCAACCCACTGAGCCACCCAGGCACCCCTTATTTCATTTTTTAAAAGATTTATTTGCTTATTTTAGAGAGAGAGAGCGTGCACACAGGACAGGGGGTGGGCAGAGGGAGAGGGAGAAGGAGATTCCTCATTGAGTGCGGAGCCCCATGTGGGTGTCGATCCCAGAATCCTGAGATCATGACCTGAGCTGAAATCAAGAGTCGGATGCTTAGCAGACTGAGGCACCCAGGTGCCCCTTTTTGTTTCATTTTTATGAAAAAGACCATGTTGTTTAATATAAGCAGTTGATACAGCCTTCTTTTTCAGTTCTATAGGTCTCTTTCCACAGGAGATGGCTTCCTTAGTGAGGAAGGCTGATGAGGGGCTCCACACAGGGGGATACCTGTGAGACGGATGCTTGCCTGCAAAATGTCTCAACATAGCACCACTCACAAGGTAGGGAACACTTTACTCTTTGACTGCAATAGTTCAGTAAATTTAACAAAAATAGGCAAAGATGGTTTTGCAATGTTTTTAAATTTTTCCCTTCAGAAGTTATTTCTTTTCCTCAGGCCCTGACACTAACATTTGGAACTTCCTGTGGCATATCTGTCACTTAATTTAAAGAGTGTATCTCAGTTTTAAATCAGGCCACAGCAGTTGATGCCTGTGCCTTCCATGTAGGACACAGGGATGGGAAGAGGAAAGCTCAGCCTGGCTCAGATGTTTTAATTAAAGTTCTGTAATAAATTACCTAGCCAATTTCTTCTTCTCATCTCCTGCTCTTTGGATTTATTGACCCTGAACTTAGAGCTTGTCTGGGGTTGCTTGGGAAGGAAACTTTATCTCTGGTATTTGCAGGTGCTGTTTGCTTTTCTGTTTCATTTTTCTAAATCCAAATCCAATTTATTTTTTTTATATGTTCAAGGAACTATCCGATCAACTGCCATATGCCCTTTTCTCTTCAGCATGTTATGGTTGCACTGTATTTTCTTTTAATATAAACCTCATTACCTAAGGATAATCAGCTCTAGAAAAAAAAAAAAGTCACTCAAAGTAAATCCACTTAAAGCAAGGACCAAAATTTTATATGAAGAAACCACAAAATAAAGTTTGAGAGATTAACTTAAAAGTAAAAAAATAAATCTTGTCAAGATCCTTTGTAAAACTTTCTTCATCGGTGGTTAATTATTTTAATACCAACATGCTTTGTATTACTTTGCATTTGATTCCAGCAGTTGCGGTTCTCTAGCTTCCATTGTTTCATGAAATCCTGCATTTTTCTTCAGAATTTCAATTTTTACTATTAAAAATACACAGATTGGTTTGCATTGTATTGTGGAATGTTCGAAATATAGGATTGTGGAGGAGAGAATAGCTGACAAAATTTTGATGCAATAAACCAAAGAACAGCCCATATTAAATGTAAAGAAATATTTGGAGTCATATACTGTAAGCAGTTTTTTTGTTATGAAATTTTGCTTCCACATGCAGCCTCCCGGGGGCTCCACCAGTGAAAACTCTGAGAAGAACACCTATTTATATATTTCATCAATTCAATAGAATGAAAGAGCTTTTAAACATTTTTTTTTTGTACACTTTATTTTTAGTTTTGAAATTTTGGGTGACATTTTCCTGTTTTCTAGATCACGATCTCTTTTCTGTGTTCCATAAAAATCAATGATCTCAAATAGTTATTAGGTAAGTAGTTAATTATTTAAATCTTGTTGAATATTTTTCTTACAATCCTTTTTATAATACTAATTTCAAATTAAACAAATGATAAGTTTTCAGTATAAGAATTCAGAGATAAACTCTTTACAGTGGTTCCTAATTTTAACACATTAATTAAGCATCAATGTTCACTATTTACAATTTCTGTATATGTCTTATATATACACATATTCTTTAATGCAATTTCAATTCTTAATTGAAAGCACTCTTACTTTCAGGAAGATACACACTAAGATGTTGTTTTATTGAAAAGATTTCCCATACATTTGCTCATCATAAGCTTTCTCTCTCTCTTTTTTTTATTAAAGATTTATTTATTGGGACACCTGGGTGACTCAGTTGGTTAAGCAGCCTCTTGATTTTGGCTCAGGTCATGAACTCAGGGTCCTGGGATCCAGCCCCGCATAGGGTTCCCTGTTCACCAGGGAGTCTGCTTCTCCCTCTCCCTCTGCCTCTCCCCTCTGCTTCTGCACTTGCACCCTCTCTCTGTGTGTCTCTCTCTCTCTCTCTGGAATTATTTGTTTCTTTGTTTATTTCAGAGAGAGAGAACATGAGTGGGAGGGTCAGAAGGAGAGGCAGAGAGAGTCTTAAGCAGACTCCTGGAGAGCATGGAGCCCATCTCAGGGCTCTGCCTCACAACCCTGAGATCATCACCTTAGCTGAAACCAAGAGTCAAGACAATTAACTGCGCTACCCAAGCACCCCTTTCATAAGCTCTTTTTGATAAGACAATGCCAGAATGATTGTTGCTTTCTTTGGAAAAGTCTTCTTTCCAAAAGACTTTCTAATTCTTGCCCACCAACAATTCACAAGAGGTCCGATACTTTATTAGTCTGTTACTTTCTATTTGCCAAATTCTTGGACAGTTTTAGGAGGCCCAGGATATAACAACATACCATCTCTTTTTGTGAAAATCTTTTTAGGTTTTACTCGATTAAAGTACATCTTGTCCCGATCAACAGGTATTCTCTGGTTACATATTTGCAAGAGTGCGGTAAGGATCTTGGCTTAGCTACTCGGTTTTCATAACCTACTCTTACACAGATGAATTTGTTCTATATTTTATCCAGAGTCTTTCCTTAGCATAAGCCCATAATCAAGTGGTAACAAAGATTGTTCTTTCATGGTGTGAAACACAGTAAAATTTCTCTGCTACTTATAATATTTGTAAAAATCAGTAACTCACTTGTTAATCATGAAAGAAGCCTGCCTGTTAATAAAATATGTTAACAGTTTCAGTGATTATTACCAAAGACTGACTAAAGCTAAAATAATTTTTACAAGTTTGAATCTTCAAACTTATTTATCTATTTAATATTATCTCTAAGTCGAAGCTATGGTATGCATATGTGAATATGGAGTATAAATGTTAATTCTCCTCATTTTCTACAAAATTCCAATTTGATTATCTTCATCCTTTCAGCAGAGAAGAAACAACCAAAGTAATAGTCTTTTCATTAACTAGGATGAGAGAATGATTGATTGATTGCTTAATATTTAAACTGTTCTTCCATGTGCATTGAATTAACTCCTCTGTTGATAGGGTAGCTGTCATGCATAATGCTTAGACAGCTTAAATAACGAATTATTTCATTAAAAGAACTGCAGTATCATCATTGTTATTTGTTATTCATACAAATTATGCTAATGATTGCCATGTCATATTTTAAGAAGCTTAAATGAAGTCCCTTAAAATTAAGCAATAATTTTAGGACAATAAAGTAATATACTAGGACATCCCACTTGCAAATAGGGGTTATGTGAGCCATGATTTTAGAAAATGGCTTTTACTGATCACTGTATATCTCATTTTTTTATGTATCCTGGAGATTATACATAAATATATAAATAAGTAAAATATTTATATAAATAAACAAATTTACTTATGTATCCTGGATGTATTCATATTTATTTGATGCCATATGTTTATGACGATTTGTAAATGATAAGCTTCGCATACCTTTTCTTTCTTAATTTATAGGCTCACATATTATGCTCAACAATTATTAAACATTTCCTCCTCAGTCTGTTGTTAACTCAGCTGCACAAAGTGATGTTCAGACTTGGTATCTGGACAAGCTGAAACCAGTTGCATAGCTCTTCTCTTGTATTTATTGTGTGCTAAGATAAGTGAAATTTCATATTCCCAAAATTTCAAATGTCCAACAGAGTATTCTGCTAGAGGGAACAAAACACAGTAATAAGCGCTATCAGAAAAGGATAGGATAATTTATTTCAATTTTTATTGAGGGGATGCTACTTGCAAAACATTGTACTAGATACTGTGGGCTACACAGAAATGGGTAAACCATTTTTCTCCTCTAGGTCTTTATAATTTTCAAAAGGAGAATGATACAGCAATTAAACAGAATTGACAGTACAAAACAGAATAAAGTATGTGTCATAAGAAATTATAAATAAATTGCTGTAATGGTCTATAAAAGGAGAAATCACATCCAATTGCCAGGACTCAAAAGAGGATTTACATAGATGTGGGTTTCTTAAGTGGGCCTTAAAGGATATTAAGGGATGACTTTATGGGATATAAAGAATTAATATGATTTCAACAGGTAGAGGTGAGGTGCTAAAGGCATTCTAATTAAAAGGAAAATAGGAAAACAGAATGCTTACTTAAGGAATAGCAAATAGTTCAGAGTCAGAAATGCATGTAGGCACAATATGTATTATCTGATCACTGTTTTATTTCACCATCTGATTCTTTATTACCTTGAGAGAAGCAAAATTCCATCTGAGAAGTAAAACCTATGGAAGATGGGCCAGATATATAATCCTTCCTCAATTCTATGACTACAGTCCTCTAGGGCTTGGGGGGGGGCAGGGGGGTAAAGGAAAAACCTCTTTAACGATGCCAACCCTAAATTCAAGGTCTACATCCCTGAAGTAACTATATGAATACTTAGTATTCTGGTAAGTTTTCATGCTCAATAGTAATGTGATAATAGTAATTTATCCACACTTCTGTGTCACAAATTCTCCAAAAAATAAACAATAGAGTATATAAATGGAAGAGTAGCAACTACTTGCCCACTACAGTTGACTCTTGAACCTCATGGGTTGGAATTGAAAGGGTCCACTCTTGAACAACATGGGTTGGAATTGCATGGGTCCACTTATATGCAGAATTTTTATAAAAATATAACATTACAGTAAATACTGTAAATGCATTTTCACTTCCTTATGATTTTCTTAATATTTTTTTCCTCTGGCTTTATTGTAAGAATAAAGTATGATTCATACAAAATATATGTTAATTGATTGTTTATGTTTTCAGTAAGGCTTCCAGTCAACAGGTTATTAGTAGTTAGATTTGGGGGTAGTCAAAAGTTATATGTGAATTTTTTATCACGTGGGGGTAAGCACCCATAACCCCCTTGTCATTCAAGGGTCAATTGTACTTTTTAGAAACTTCCATGAGTATCTACTAGATACAGTGAATGAGGGACATGATTAGGGGAGCGGAGCCATCCTTGCCTATACCACTCTCTCACCCTAATCGGGAAAGGACCTTGTCTGGTAATTAAGGGAGGAGACTTAGAACCCTACTATTATTCCCCATCCTGATAAAGTAATGGCAAAGTTAAGTGCAGGGTTATTCAGAGATCCCTAAAGTATTCAAATCCTGAAGCTCTGTTATTTCTGCAGGTTCTAAAAATTTGGCCACATCAAAGAGGCTTCAAGTGGCCCCTGTGTTTGCCCCTTGCCTGCAGTCATATCCAGGAAGGACAATGGCAAGCATAGTGAGTGGAGGGAGAAAGCTTTTCTTGCTATTACTAACCATTGCATTTGTCCACTACTCACTTCCTAAAGACCACTGAGTTTTCAAAGGGTCTTGATTTAAGTGACTTGCTCTAAAAGCTGAGACAAATGTATTTGAATCAAAATTAAATGTTACTTAACTATGAACTAATTCCTTGCTAAGCTAATGTTTATATTACATGGGGGAAGAGTTCCATTGAAGAATTTATACTCATTTGTAAAATTAATAAATATAATTCACCAATAACAAGGAGGAAAAAATCATTCTGTTTTCAAGCCTTGGATTTGCCACTTACTAATTACTAACCAGAAATTTATAATTTTATACCAGTTATTTGATTTCAGCTAACCTATGAATTTGATATCAACTGTGTGAGATCTGGCTTCCTTTTTTATACACTGGGTAACAAAAATTGCTACTTACCTATTGTTAACATCCACATTTTAGGGGCGCCTGGGTGGCTCAGTCGTTAAGCGTCTGCCTTCGGCTCAGGTCATGATCCCAGGGTCCTGGGATCGAGCCCCGCATCGGACTCCCTGCTCAGCAGGAGGCCTGCTTCTCCCTCTCCACTCCCCCTGCTTGTGTTCCCTCTCTCGCTGTATCTCTCTCTGTCAAATAAATAAAAATCTTTAAAAAAAAAAAAAAAGAAAAAAGAAAAACATCCACATTTTACAGATGAGGAATCCAAGCCACAAAGAGGTTAAGTCACTTATCCAAGATCACATAGTTCATAAGTGGTAAACCATGTTTTGACTGAAGTAGTATCTCCCAGAATCCATGCTCACACCCTTATGCCAAGAGGAGAGGTCAGTAAAGGAAACAGTGAAGGAGCATCATCAGAGCAGACAGTAAGTTGGAATATTTAAAATTTCTAAACTCACTTTCAGAGCTTAAAATTTACATTACCGAACTATTTATGAATAGGGCAATAAACATGAATTAGTCAGTTATTACCATAATAAGGTTATGGAAGTGATTTTAAAGAAAAGATTAATGTATGTAGCATGGTGCTGTATCACTAAAAGACACAATGGAAACTATGAAATCATACAACTGAAGGATCATGAAGCAAAGATTTTAGTTTTCCTCTTTGTTCCTCAGTGACAACCTCCTTAGATTGGAAGGAACTAGAATAAGTCATGTGGACCAACCACAGCTAAAATGGTTCTACGTATACCTTGTAAGGTAACAATTCTGGGACAACCATTTGAGTAGTGGTTCTTTCAATTAGATGAGTCAACATCTTCTGAGCAATGTGTTTGAATGTCTGTCATTGTAAAGAGTGTCAAGACATTGTTCTTAAATTATAGCTTATTGTGCACATTTTCAGATAATTAATGTTCAGAACATTATGATTTAATGAATTATTTCTGAAAATAGCATATTTTAATGTATAACATAATCCTACACTTACTTGAAGTCACAGAACACTGAAAAATCATATTGCTGACTTTTTTTAATAGTTTTGAGAACAGTTAGTTTGAAAAGAAAAAAAAACTAGGACTTGGAGTAAAAGAATATTTTATACAGGACATTTTTGATCCATTAGTATTCTAGTTCTTGTTCCTACTATTCTTAGATGTCATGACCTTTTTATTTCCTATTCACCACATGCATTGTATTTAATATAATATATTATGACTTAATTTGAATTCATTAAACCATACAATTAGCTGCATATATTAATATTTTTTGCTTGCCTTTTTCCCCAAAATGATTCTCAGAGATTTACACATTAAAAGCAAATGAAATGTCCTTAACGAAGGTTCAATAACTGGGCCTTAGTAAATATTATAAAAACAATAGCTTCTTCATCAGTATGGGGAACCAGTTTCAAAAGTCTGGAGAATATGAATTAAATGTTCTCTGGGAGAAATGGAAAAGGTTAAAATTCATCATTTTAACTGATAGGCTTTCTATGGGAAAATAAGCAATGCAAAGAATACCAAACATAGTTTTAATTTTATAGTCTTCCCAAATACATTTTCTAGGGGAAAAATAATTTATTACTTTAATTGTAAATAAGCTTTTATGATAATTATTGATTTTATATTTAATTGTTCTAATAAGATATATTTTTGAGTTTAAAAAACATTGAATGAAAAAATTTCTTCTTTCTTTCTTCTTTTAAATTCTATGGGAAAATAAGCAATGCAAAGAATACCAAACATAGTTTTAACCATGAATTGTAATTTTAACTCCTTCATGTTTGATGTGCTAAATCTCATGGTTTAAATTTGAGCCTTTTATGGGTACAAGGAACAGAATTAACTTCAATTGTAAATTTAAAACATCAATGTCTTCTTAGGAGTATGAATCAGGTTTTTGTAAAAAAAGAAACTTCCGTAATTCTTACCTTTTAGCTTTTGTTCATTTGTTGGGGGATAAAGTAAGAAAAAGTTTAAGGTGATTAGCATTCTTCTGGTTTCATTAGGAAAAAAAAGAGAATGAGTAGTAGTAAACTATGACACCAAGATGAAGTTTTTTAAGGCTCCAAACTTGGTCTGATTAATGCCATGCCAAAGATCGTTCCTGTCATAGAGCAACTCTGGTATTATTCATTCCCTTTACTTAGAACAGAAATGAAAGAGACTAAGACTAAATACCAAACTACAGATTATCTATAGACAACAGGAGTCAGAGAACTGGTATTTTTTTTTTAAAGATTATTTATTTATTTGACAGATAGAGACATAGTGAGAGAGGGAACACAAGCAGGGGGAGCGGGAATGGGAGAAGCAGGCTTCCCGCCAAGCGGTGAGCCCAATGTGGGGCTTGATCCCAGGACCCTGGGACCATGACCTGAGCCGAAGGCAGACGCTTAACGACTGAGCCACCCAGGCACCCTGGTATTGTTGCATAGACATTTTTGTTGAGTTTGCTACTCTCGTCTCCTAGCTTCTTAATCTAAAGGGCCCTTGGGGAGGCCTACAAACTGTGTTTCTAGCATTAAGGAAGAGGACAAATTTCCTGAAAATAGTTATTGAAGGGGATGTGACCTTAAGGGATATTGATATAAAAGCTTTGGTTTTGTTTAAACAAAGGGGAACTTGCACAAATGATGAGACCTGGGAGAGTCTAGGCAGCAGGCTGGAAGTGAGACCCCAAGGATGGAGAATTCCGTTCATATCAGGGTCTATATTGAACCAAATTGAGTTGTGGGATTTTTTTTGTTGAAGGTTAAAGAACTGGAGGCTTGGTTTTTCCAAAAGCATTTTTGTTTACATGAGTGAGAGAGAGAAAGAAAGATTTGAAAGAGTACATACTTGGTTGTAGTACTAGACCAAAAGCCAAAATGGAGCCGAAGGGCTAAGGTTGGCCAAGAAGTACTGAGACAAAGTACTTTTTTTTTTTTTTTTGTATCAATAAGCAGCTTTTTATTGAAGGACTGAAAGAATTAAATAGAAGGCACAGTAGCACTGTAAAGCTTTTTCAGATCATAGTAATCTTTTTGTATGTATATGTGGAACCCAGACTTTCTTTTTTTGTTAAAAATGTCTGCTGAACAATCAGAAAATTTACACTGGACAGAATGTGATTAAATACACACATAAATACTCAGATGAAAAATCCTTGGTCTGTACTTGTGGAACTTCAATGTAAAAACACATTTCCAATAACTGTTTTGACTCATGTTTTCTCTTCTTGCCAAACATCTAGTTTTCCATAGTTTCCATGATAGCTCCGCATTTAAGAAAAATGGAATTTCCTTATTAAAATACCAAATAGAGCATTTAAGTCTTTTTGTAATCTTAGTTTTTAATCTTAGATTTGTTTTTCAAGTATGACCATGATTTAAATATTAACCAGGTCATTACTAACTGTGTCATCTTGGAAAGTTTTCTAACCTCTCTGAATTTTTCACTTGCAAAATGGGGATAATCATGCATGGAAATGTTGGGAGGATTCAATGATATGACACATGCACATTTCTGGTAGTCAGCAGTCATACATGATATTTATTATCATTAATTGTAAAGTTCTGTCTAGTTTCTTAATTTTACACTTCTTTAATTCTTCAGCTTGCTAGGAAAACCCAAGGCATAAAGTTGTTTTTTTTTTTTTTTTTTTTTTATTGCAGTATTATTTTTTTTTTATTTTTATTTATTTATTTTTTATTCTTATGTTAATCCCCAAACA
>NC_138371.1:132443669-132474714 GCF_054177405.1 Leptonychotes weddellii
TTTTTTTTTTTAAAGATTTTATTTATTTATTTGAGAGAGAGAGAATGAGAGACAGAGAGCATGAGAGGGAGGAGGGTCAGAGGGAGAAGCAGACTCCCTGCCGAGCAGGGAGCCCAATGTGGGACTCGATCCCGGGACTCCAGGATCATGACCTGAGCCGAAGGCAGTTGCTTAACCAACTGAGCCACCCAGGCGCCCCGAAAAGAGCATAAATTTAAACTTGAAATGTTAGCTAATAAAAAGTCTAAATAAATATGCATCCATAGACAACATAGAGTATCTTCTCTTACAAATTTTTTTTATAATTTTTATTTTAATGGAGACTGAAATGGCCTCAGTTATTGATATTATTAAAGTAGTTTTTACTGTTGTGAGAGATTATTACCGTTAAGATTCTTTAGTACAATTATATAAAACACAATTTAGCTGACTAACTTTTACACATGGTCTAATAAAGGCAAAATTAATCACAACATGTTCCATTCTCAGTACTGTATATCCTTTGTTCATACAACCATGTATTTTTCAAGTTCTGTTTTATTACTACCATGTCTATTTAACTCAGTTGGTTAGTGCATGTTGCTAATGAAGCCAAGGCCATGGGTGATATCCGTTTTCGGGCCAATTAGTTTTACTCTGTCCACAGACTATAACCCTAACCTAAGGCAAATTGTACAAAAATTGAACGCCCTCCATTATAAAGCAGCCAGCACAGGGAAATGTGTGATTCTTTTGTTCCATCTGGCAAAACAATTTAGTGTCTATGTCTATACAAGTTAAATCACTATAGTCTTACATAAACACAGCACATTATTATTATTTTTTAAATTACCTTTTCATGTATAAATTCTTACTTTTTTCTCAGATTCTTTTGAAACAAATTAGTTCATTGGTTTTCAAATCTTTTTATTTTGATTAATCCTTGCATATAAACTCCAAATCACAAAGAGGTGAATGGTAGTTCTTAGTGTGAATATACTATCTGGATTTAGAATTATCATCTTACAAAAATAGTTTCAAATTTCATTTCATTCTTCATGGGTCCACAAATAATAATTATTTGAACTTTTAGGTCAGTTTCCGTTTTAGCATTAAGGTTGAATGATGACCTCTATTCATAGTTAGCGGTGGGCATTAGGCCTATGATTCCTATAGGGGTGCTGAGGCTTTAGAATACCACATATACTTCTTACCATTAGTTAGCCCTAAAAGTGTGGCTGAACATTTTAAAACAGTTTATAAATCATTACAATTAACAACTTTTAAACTGCCCATCGAAAGCAACTGGCTTGACATGCCATCTGTTATTTTTCCTTTAAAACCCTCTAGTCTGTTTATCTAAGGCAGCCATTTAACATTTAAAATGATGTTCCTTTTTAAGGTATGTGATGGGCTGATGAAGACAAGCTTTTGTTTTAATTATCAACAATTTCTGTGATGTGATATAATTTTTGCAGTGCTCAGGGCCCTTTACAAATCAAAAGGAATCCAACTAAAACAGTAATTAATGTCAAATGACTAGTCACAAAAGGCCCTATTTAATTAAAAAGTTCTAATCTTTGATTAAACCTCATCACACATTCTCCTGATTGCAAACTGTTGTCTCAAAAAGGAATGTAATTGGGTACATAGTATATTGTCTATCTAAAATGACACCTGCAAATTATATAAAATCACTATGGTTTGCTTAAAAGTTGAAAATTGTTCCTAAGTTATATTTTTATATTGTTTCTCTTTTTATAACTATAATTGGAAGCCTTGTTTTTCATTAAATAATATACTAACTAAGAAATAGAAAGAGTAAAGTAAATTTATCTATGATTTATAAAAATCTGCTAATAAGGATATTTTGGACCAACTATATGTTTTGAAGTTGAAATTAAAGAGAGTAGCCTCATTCTTAAAAAATCAGTAGAAAAACTCTGAGAAAAATGCAAATTTGGGTCAAATCATCATGGCATCTTTTATGCTTATATTTAGAAATATTTCAAAATCGAATATTTTTTTTAAAAGAGAGCCGAAGGGGAAGGGCAGAGGGAGAAGGAAAGAGAAAATCTCAAGCAGGCTCCATGACCAACCTGGAGCCCCATGCAGGGCTCAATCTCATGACCCTCAGGTCATGACCTGAGCCAAAATCAAGAGCCAGACACTTAATCAACTGAGTCACCCCAGTGTCCCTCAAATAATTTTTTATAATTCCCACATCTTTTCTTTAATACTTCTCATGTTTGAAGGCATACTGTCTTTTATTGTATATTGAAATCACTGATTGTAAATTCAGGTTTCTTTTATATATTGCTTTCCATTGCACTTATTTTATTTTATGATCGTAGTGTTAGATTTAGCTATAGTTCTCCTAGGTTTAAATATAGATAATGGTTGTTCTAATTAGGTCATTAAAATAGGTATAATCGTAAATGGACACAAAGACAAAGGCTTGTTGGCATATTCTAGGAGGTACTTAATTGTCATGTTTTTTCTCCATTTTGATGACTAGTATCTAAACCCTATGCAATCCAATAACACAATGCTCATTCCAGATTTAATATTATTGATTAACAAACTAATCTTTAATACAGTGTTTTATTATTATAGTTCAACCCACATGGTCATTGTTTTTATACATATCCAACCAACCTTATGCTAATTTCATCTACCATTCTAATCTAACCTGCATCATTCCAATCATTTCTGTTGTTCTAAATGAATGAATAAGGGAAGGATTTAAGAAAAGTTGAGGAGAGGAAGATCAAAGGCATTCATTCTGTGTCTACTATTGCCCTATGTGTGGTATTTAATGTAAATTATTTCATTTAATCTACCAATTAAATCATTCACCATACTTTAAATAAAAACTCATTTTGTATATTTATCACATAGAATATAAAGAAAAGTGGAATATTTTTCATTATATCAATTAAAACCATATAAAATGTAACTGAAACTTTAAGAGCAAGCTGTTGTGTTTATAACAATTTGGTGTCTCATAAATTATTTTTGATTCTAAGATCAAGCTAATAACTAAAGAAATAGAAATGCTTTCTCAAACCTTCATCTTAAAATAGAATTAAGTCCTTGATTAATTATCATAACACATCTTAAACTATAACATTGAGTCATTTATATGTATGACTTACATGAGTAAAGCAGTTTGCTAAAATTTGTGGATCTGACACTTCAGTAAAAAATGAAATTAACTTCATAAGGATAATTGAAACAATAAAGCAAGTTAAAAGACATATCATAAAATGATTCCAAAATTAATCCTGTCAAGTACTTAGCATATGATGTCAAAACTGATAACTATCTACCTAAAATGAAAATATAAATATAAATTCTTACTGAATTTTGATGAGTCTCTTCTTTGAAAATTTAACAGACCGCTATAATTATTTTATACACAATAAGGTAATAAATTCTCTAATTCTGGAGACAATTTCTGTAATCAGATGCATAAAAGAAAAATTCTACCAGACTAGTTAAATAGGCAATGAAGATTTTATTAAAGATTATTGCAATAGGAGAGAAAGATTGAACTCAACTTCACTGAAACAAAAGGCAGGAGAGTTTTTAAATGTCAATGTGAGCTAGCGCGAAATAACTAGAGGACATTCCTGGGGTAGTTTGGTCAACATGATTTCTCTGCATTTGCATTGTCCCTTGGTGGAAGTTAGACGCTAAACTCTCACAGAAACTGGATGGTGGAGACCCTTATCTTTCTAGGTGATTACATTTTAAAGATATGGTTCACAAATCCTTGAGAAAGATACCCTTTGAATATAGAAAATAACAACTCAAAGGGGCAAAGAAAGAAACTGCAATTGCAAGCTTTCTAAAGTAAATGCTTTAAGAAAAAAGAGGTCAGGGGCCTGGAGTCAGGAAGAAGCCTGTTGAAGTTTAGTTAAGCTGAGGAAATGTAAGGCCATCTTGGTCAGATGATCTGTTTCAACTTTACTTAAAATGAGCTTTATGTGAAGAGGTGGGGCATGATACTAATAATAGTTTGTCACTTTTTCTACTGTTCACTTTGGATTCCAATGAGTCTCTTAATTATTAATACATGTTGAATGCCAGAATTTTTAAAATATTAGACTTCTTCCAGTTGTGATTCTTATGACACCAGAACTGAACTAGATCAGGTGTAATAATCACTTGACACAGATTTACTGATTCTTCATAACACCACCTTGAAGTAGATATTTCTATTATCTCCATTTTATAGCAGAGAAAATGAAAGTATAGAAACGTTTAAGTAACTTGCCCAAAGTCAAACATCTAGCATTTGCTTAAACCTATGTACAAACCTGGGTAGTACACAAAAAACAAGTACATTTCTGGGCTTAAGAGTAAAAGCATCACTCAAATGATAAAATTAGCATCAACAATGAAAGGAATTGGGACTTTGTAGTTTTTTTTTGGGGGGGTGTGTTTTTTTGTCTTGGAAAATAGAAGACAGAGAAGAGATCTAAATAGGACTCTGTATGTGTAAATTTTTCCCTTGTATTGATTTGACATTTTTGCATTAGGCCATGTTATGTACCTTTCCCTTAAAAGATGATAGCAGATGATGATGATGATGATGATAATGATGATGATGATGATGATGATGATGATGATGATGAAAACTGAGCCTAACTTCCACAATTTGCAAATGCAGATAAATCTCATTGACTAAACCACCCAGGGTCCTGAGCTAGGTGATTTACATTCAATAGCTGATTTAACACTGACAGATCACAAGCTACTTTTTTTTCCCAATGGTGTTGATTTGACTTATTTCATTACATCAATGCCACTTACAGGGGAGCCTGGGTGGCTCAGTCCTTAGGCGTCTGCCTTCGGCTCAGGTCATGATCCCAGGTCCTGGAATCCATCCCCGCATCAGGCTCCCTGCTCCACAGTAAGCCTGTTTCTCCCTTTCCCACTTCCCTGCTTGTGTTTCCTCTCTCACTGTGTCTCCCTCTGTCAATTAAATAAATAAAATCTTTAAAAAAAAAGATCAAAGCCATTTACTTTTATCTTAAATCATAGCAACAGTAATATTAAAAACATTTATTTGACACTTATTACTTGTCAAGACTTGGATCAAGGATTTACATCTATTAGCTCATTAGCTGCATAAATAACACACAGACCCAGAGAATTTTTTAAATGGCATAGAGTACAGCAAGTAGATGGGGGAACCAGGATTTGAACTAAGGAAATCTGACTTTGGAACCTTCACTCTGAAATGCAAAGCTCAGCTGTCTTGTCAAATATTCCAGTACTCAAATGGTTTTACATTATTAATACACAGTAAAGATAAATAAAATAGAGTCAAAGGACCATGGATCCTTTGGTGATATTAACATAGTCATACTTACTGAATACAGTTTTAACTCTGCCATTTTACATCCCTAAAACCCTGAGAAAGTCAGTTTCTTCTTTGAGAAATGAGAAAGATAATTTCTGGCATATCTATTTTAGAAGGGTATTGTGTAATTAGAATAAAGTAAGTATAAAAGTGTTTTATAAACTGCCAGACAGGATATAAGTTCTGGTTAGTATTATATTTGTCATTTTCTTCACCTCTAAATATAAATATATAAATAAAAATAAAAACTAGGTCACTAGACCCAGACAACTGCAACTTAACCCCAACTTTCTTTTTTTCTTAAGTTTATTTATTTTTGGTCATCTCTACACCCAACTCATGACCCCGAGTTCAAGAGTTGCATGGTCTTCAGACTTAGCCAGCCAGGTACCCCAACCCTAAATATCTATGGGGGAAAAAATACTTCATTTTGGCTTTAAAAAGTAAATAAGTGCATTTAAGCATATATTTAAATTAAATTAAACAATCTACTCTTGAACTCTTTAAAGTTTTCCTATTTCATGTCTTTAAACTCAATAAATTTATGTATTTAGTTCAATAAATTTAGTGGTATATAAGCAAAGCATTTGATTTAGGTTATGTTTTTCTGCTTTAGCAAGGTATTCTGTCTTACATAGACAAACATTTTGCTAAACTAAAACAAGCTTCCTAAAAATCAAGTATACAATTGATTTTTAAAAATGTATGCTATTATATGTAAAAATATTAATTGCTAATAATCAAATTATAATTTTTCATTTGCCTATTTGGCAACGAAGAAAAATACTTTATAATATCCAGTAATGGGAAAATATGCGGAAACAATCAATACCTGATGAGGTTATAATTTGGCCTGCTTTATTTCTATAAATTTTATTTTGACAGTTTCAAATGTAAAGAATAATTACAAGAAGAGTGCAAAGAACTACCATGTACCTTTACCCAGTAAGCCCAGGTTTCTCAGTAAAGTTTTTTGCAGTCAAAGATCCAATCCAGAATTACCATTGCACCCCGTGATGTGTTGCTGTCATTCAATTGGGAACAGTCTGTCAGTTTCTCTTTGATTTTTCCAAATTTGGCATGTTTGTGTATTATATATATTACATGTCAGTCATTTTTTAGATTGCCCTTATATCAGTTCCTTGCTGCTGTTGCAAATTACCACAGGCTTGGTGGCTTAAAACAACACAAACTTTATAGTTACCGAGATCAGAACCAAATGAGTCTCACTGGGTTAAAACCAAAGTGCCAATCTGACTGTTTCTTCCTAGAGGCCCAAGGAGAAAATCTGTTCCGTTTTCTTTTTGAGCTTAACACCACTCTCATTCTTTGGCTCATGTTCCCATTCCTCTATCTTTGAAATCAGCAACCTTGCACTAAGTCTTACACTGTCACCTCCCTGGTTCTCTCTTCTGACTCGTTTTTTTCACCTCTAAGGACACATATGATTACATTGGTACCACTGAAATAATCCAAGGTAATCTCTCCATCTCAAGGTCAGGTGATTAACAGACTTAATTCCATTTGTAAACTTAATTCTCCTTTGCCATGTCATCAAACATACCAACAGATTCTGGGATTAGGATATGGAAGTCTTTGGGGAGGCCATTGTTCTGATTACCACAGCCTCTCACTTTAGGTTTTTCCAATGTTTCCCCAATTATTTTTAGCAGAAATATCACAGGTGCTGTTTCTTTTTATTGCATACCAATGGGTAGCACACAATGTCTATTTGTCCCATTATTGGTGGTAACATTAATCATTTGATGATAATAGATCAGCCAGGTTTTTCCACTGTAATGTTACTTATTACCATTTTACAATTAATAACGATTTTTGTGGTGAAATTCTTGGAATTATTTACATATTCCATCTTCATCTGACTTTCATTCACTACTTTTAGAATCCATTTATGTACCTTGCTTGAATCAATGATCATTCAGATAATTGCAAATGCTGATCTTCAACACCATTATTTCCTCCCTATTTATTATTTGGCTTGCTAAGTAGCACTTTTCTTCTCCTTACTTATATATTTGTATCATTGAGTATTTGTAGTTTCCTATTTTATTCAATGGGTTATAATCTACCACTGTCACTATTTTGATACTCTAATGTGTCAATTTGGCCTGTGGAAACATTTTCAGGCTGTTTTAACAATATTCCTTTCATTTCTTGATCATCTTTTTAATTTCTTATAAAACAAGCTTTTTCAGGCTCATTTTACTCTTTTCTCTACCTCAGCCCAAAAGCAGCAATTTCTTCAAGGATCCCTGGTTCCTTAATTGGAGAGTGATATATGAAAAGCATGTGAGGACTAGATAAGTTCATTGCTACTGGAGTGTCACTTGTCCCAGGCTCTTTCAGTGGAAACAGCCAGAAAATACATGTATGTAAGTACATGCACACACACATTTCTATGTATTTCTATATCTATGCATGTATGTTGATAACCATGAATATATTCAAGTATTTCCAGTTCGACTGCTAAATTACAGAGTTCACACTACTTCTACCCACTTCCAAATTTGTGCCTCCCTTGGTGGAGTGTGAAATATTGCTCCTATCACCTCAAGCGTCTTGAATGTAGCCAATCTCCCATTGCTGCCAGGCTGCGGCACATCCACAGGGACCCCTAAACTGACTTAAGCCTTCCTACCCCAGGGCTGCCTCCCTCATTTGAGTTTGCCAGATGGGTTTTTGACAGTGGAAGGAAGGAAAAAGGAGAGCAGAAGATAGAGGGGAGAAAGCTGGAAATACTGTTGAAAGAAAAGGGAAAGGAAAAAGAAAGGAAGAAAAACAGTCCTGTTTCTGTGAGAGCAATTTGTGAATATCTATTGATTTTTATAACTTTTTACTTAGAAATAATTTCACATTTAACCAAAAAGTTGCAGTGTAATGGTAGTGCAAAGAACACATATAAATCCTTTACTAGGTTTACCTTGTACAAACACTTTACCACATTTGCTTTCTTGATCTCTCTCTCATCTTCTCTCTGTTCTCTATAATGGCGTGTGTCTGTATATATATGCATCTACGTAAGCACACATGCATATACATCGGATCTGTGTATACACACATTTTTTTTCCAGAATCATTTGAAAGTAAGTTTCATATGCCATGGCCATTTGCTACTGAATATTGTTGTGTATATTTTCTTAAAATAAGAATATTGCCTTGCATAACCCCAGTAGGGTTACTGGCATTAAAATGTAACATTAATACTTTTTTTTTGTCTAATCAACTGTGTGTATTTCAATTTTGTCACTTTATCCAATAATGTCCTTTATAGCATTTTTAAAATTCAGTACAGAATTCTATCTAGGATCAGGTATTACAACTAATTGTCATGTCTCTTTAGTCTCCTTTAATCTGAAATATTTCCAAAGCCTTTCCTTGTGACATTGACATTTATGAAGAATATAGTTGCTCTAACTTTTTAGTAGAATATATCTATATTTGTTATTTTTTTTAAAGATTTTATTTATTTATTTGAGAGAGAGAATGAGAGAAAGAGAGCACATGAGAGGGGGGAGGGTCAGGGGAGAAGCAGACTCCCCGCTGAGCAGGGAGCCCGATGCGGGACTCGATCCCGGGACTCCAGGATCATGACCTGAGCCAAGGCAGTCGCTTAACCAACTGAGCCACCCAGGCACCCTATATTTATTATTAAAATATGTATTTCTTTTGGCATAGCTAATTACTTTCTTATAAGTTAATTTCATGTGAAAGATATTTCCACATATATATAAAATATGCTAATAGTTATGTCAATTTCAATATTTTATAAATAAAACATCAGAAGCAATCTATATACCTACTGATGGGAAATTAGTTGCATACATGATTATGTGTCTACACAATAAAATTCTACATATTTATTAAAAAACATAATGTCCTGGTATAGAAAGATGTGCTTGATTTATCATTACTGAAAAAAATAAATTACATAAAAGTGTGATTAGTAATATCATCACATACATACCCCACTTACATGGCATATAGGTACTGGTACTTTTATAAATACTATGACTGAACTACATTTTGAAAACATTATATTAATATTACCTTTGTACAAAATATTATTTCATATCAAACACAAATTTAGAATATTATCCAAATTATATTTTAGTGCTAATCCAAATAATTAAAATCTCTCCTGTTAAAAAATTTTAGAATTTCTACTTTTTGGCAGGTTTATGACATTAGATATCTATAAGAATTTTAATGACATCTAAAAATATTATTATATTTTTATAATATATAAAAGTATTTTATTCAGTATGGGACTTTCGATAGCAAATTCTCTCGATATATTCAGAAAAGCATTACCCACTAGTGTTTTGGAATATGTAAGATTATTATTAATTTAACTGATAATTTTTGAGAATATATCCAGTATAAAGTCAAATACACATTGAAGCTAAATGTTTATGTATCAAATAACCATCTAAATAATGTGCAGAAGTTACCTTTTGAATCAACTTACAGACATTCAGCAGAAAAAGCCCCATGTAGAAATGCCCTCCATATAATCAACAAGCATGTCAATCCCTGCCCTCCCCCAGACCATGCAATACACAGCAGAATATTGCTGCTAATTGGTATATGTTTTTCTTCTCGAAGTGAAAATTCTAACCTTTTACTTGACAGATGTTTGGGTAAAATGCCATGTAACATTTTGAGAGCTTATCTGTGATCTTTAGAGTTGTGTTTATGCCTGCCACACATTCAGGAGCAAACAAATGAAAAAGTAAACAAAAGTAAAAATATGACCTAGTTGGGTATTGTCAGATAAACATATAAATCAAAAGCAAGTTAATTTCAAATATGTAAAATACTTAATAGATTAATAAATAAAATATCAACCTCAAAAGCACACCTCTAAACATTTGGAATATTTGAGAGCAAATAACATATACGATGGTCAAGAGATTAGTAATTATAGATAAATGCAATTCTGTATTTCTTAAAACGAACTTATAATTCTTAAATTTTTGTTATACTCATTTTTATCATAATTTAGCTACAAATGGACTAGTACTATAATAATATGACAACTATTTTTTAGAGTCAGCAAATCTTTCCCAAATGTCCTCTAGTCCCTACAAATTTGGGAGAGTGGAACATCCAATATTTTACTAGTATTTTTGAGATGGTAAAATTTAGTCTCTGGAGGTTAACCTACTTGCCTACTGGACCAGATGAAACCAAAATCTTCCAATAACATTTTCAACATCATTAATGAGACATCCTACCCTGAACAGCCCACCCTTACCCCACATCATGGCTGACAGAAAATTTTAGGTATTATTAAGACTGCTAATGATCCTATGTACTCTATTTTGTACAAGGATTATATTTATAGATGCTTTGTTGAATAAATTTATTTATTAATGCTTTCATTGAACATACTAAGTCCACATAAACCAATTAACTTTGTTCTTGTGTCATAAATATCTTGAACCCATCAGGATGAATGATCAATGTATTCAATTGGACAGAAATGAAGACAACTGTAAGTTTCAAAGAATTAATCCACACTTTTATAAGAAAAATAGTATTTTATTAATATTGAGCTAATCTAATTGAACCACTAAAGAAACCTATCAGATACTGGACATTACATACATAGCAATATTAAAACATAACAATTTTGTATGCCTTATCTAAAGAGTAAAGTCACATAAATAAAAGTGGGAAATAAAAGTTGTATGCCTTATCTAAAGAGTAAAGTCACATAAATAAAAGTCACATAAAAAACCTAAAATGTATATCTAATTTGCTAATAAATCTTCTCCCTTTGAAATGTTATGTTAAGGTGTACCAAGTCTGATGGGTTCTTATTTCATTTACCTATAAATTAATTCTTCTGTTTAGCATTGTTTGGTTTCCCAGCAATGCACTAAAATAAAAAAAGAATGTTAGTCATGGACATACACCAAGGATGCTGTTATTCTACTTGGGGAATAAATTATTTACAATGAGTGTGACAATGAAAAACAAGAGAAAGCAGTTATAAGCAATCAACTGTTTCTTGTGGAACTCTAACATTTTAGAAAACTGAGTGATCTCTATGATAAAAAGACTTGCCTGGGGGGAAGAAGGACAAAAGCAAACATAGAAATTAATATTGCTTATATGAGAGATAGTGAAGTGATTGAAATTAAAGTGTTAGTGAGAGGAAATGGTACTATTAGTTTATTTATATGTTTTTAACATAGATTATTATGTGTTCCTAATAGAAAATTTATAAAATTAAAGAAGTCACCCACCTCCCTACCACACAGATATAAATGCTTATGACAGCCTTATAAATGCTTGATGTTTATGTCCACCCTTATTTTTTATGTACAAATGTATATACACAAGTTTTAAGAAAATTCTAATAGTGCATACTCTGCTTTTATTAAATGCTGTTTAATGTAAAATTTTAAGTGTTGTCCCATTTTTGTTAATTTTTCTTATATTAACATTTGAGATATCTGTTGCATAATGTATTTATCCACGTCCTCTGTGGTAAGCAAAATGCTCCCTCCAAAGATGTCCACATCCTAATCCCTGGAAATCTGCAAATATATTACAGAACATGGGAAAAAGGGACTTCACAGATGTAAATAAGGTTACAGGCCTTAATTTAGAGAGCTCGTCGGAGCTTTCTGAATGGACCCAATCTAATAACATGAACTCTTAAAGCCAGGGAGTTTTCTCTGGCTGGGGTCAAAACAAATGTGGCAGAAGGAGAAGTCAAAGAGATTCAAACTTTGAAAAGAAGTCAACTTTGCTAGTTTGAAGATGGAGAGGGCAATGTGATAAGGAATGCAGACAGCCTTGTGGAGTTGAGAAAATCTCCTGACAACAACCAGCAAGGACATAGGGACCTCATTCCTATAATCACACACAACTGAATTTGGCCAACAATCCTGGATCAGGGACAAAGGACTTCCTTTGTATGCCTTGTCCATTATAATTCTGGAACCTAAAATGTATATCTCATTTGCTAAATCAAGAATGAATGAATTATATTTCCGATTTTGTAGATTGCTAATATCACTTTAACAGGGTTTTGTGTTTTTTTGTTGTTGTTACTTGAGAAATTATTCAATTTTTCTTGATTTGTAGGAGCTAGAAGTTCTGTATTACATTTGTAGTCCTGTTAGATGAGAAAGTTGGAAGAGAAGTCTATTTTATAGGAGGAAAGAAATGCACCAAAGTGAGTTACTTTGGTAGAAATAATTCAATAAGATAGAAATAATTCAAGAAAATCAGGAAAATACTATATTGTTCAGCTATCTTATAGAAAGAGAAACAAAATAAGGAGAAGAAACATGCAGAACTATGGAAATTGCTTATTTACTCAGGTATAGGGGTGGAAAGAACCAAAAATGCAGAAGGACTTTGAGTATATGGAGTCAAGATTTTATAAAATACTGAAGCACCACTCCTGGTTCCAGGTAGGAGAGTAGAATGAGTTCGTGCTGGTTGTGAGATTCACTTGCATCACACTAGTTATAGTCAATTAAGCTTCCACTGCAAATGAAGCTTCTGATCATAGTAAAGGAAGCTTTTACTTTAAAAAAATGGAGTTTTTAATTATTAAAATATATCTCATACAGTGCAGTACATCACACAAACTCATCTCACCTCTCCTAAAAATTTAGTATCAGCAGAGCAAAGCTACTTTTTGATAATTTTCCAAAACGGTTACTTCAGTGTTTGTACCTGAGTATGCTAATCAAGTATATACAATTCCTACAAGTGTTCATGAAAATATTTATACAGACTGAATTTATAGATCACCATCAAATTTATTGGAAAGGCATTCTGTAGCATTCAGCAGATTCTTGAAAGGATCCTTGTCACAAGAGATTTTAATTGCCACTATTTGTTATTGATATACCTTCAGAATATTATTAACTTATATCTATATAAATGGCTGAGCAGTACTGTAAAATTTAAAGGCTTTCTTTTTTAGGCTTTTCTCTGATCCCTGTGCCCCAATCAAATCTTACAAATGGGGAAAATAGATCATCTAACTCATCTAATTAGTACAGCCAATATATTTCAGGATTTATTTGTGTTTTTCTAAGATGAGCTGACCTATATTTATTTATTTATTTATTTACTTACTTATGTTTAAGATTTATTTATTTATTTGAGAGACAGACAGAGAGAGAGAGAGATCAGGAGCAGGAGGGGCAGAGGAAGAGGGAGAGAGAATCTCAAGCAGACTTGGCACTGAGCAGGGCTCCATCCCAGCACCCTAAGATCAAGACCTGAGCCCAAACCTAGAGCTGGATGCTTGCCTGTGCCACCCAGGGGCCCCAGAGCAGACAAACATTTAAGTAAGTACTCAAGTATCTAAATTCTTTTTGTTTTCATAGTACATCTGTTATTGTCACATAACAAGCTTATGCTATAATAACTAGTTTTGTTGATAAATAAACTTCATTCATTTATTACCAAAGTTGAACTTCTTCAATGTTTAATTTAAAATATTATAAATCATTATATTTCTTTTAGTATTGGCAACTTGTAAATGACCATGGCCTTTTTTTTCCTGCATATTTTGCTCTCCTCTTTTTGAGAAACAGCTGACACTGACTCAGAAACCTGTGGACCCTCTAAGAAATGAGGTTTCATAGCTCCACGAATCAGTCCAGCCACGGTAATTTTCAGAATGATTCAATCCAGTGATTCCTTTTATTTAACATTTAACATACTTTTAAAACATCACTTGAGTAAGAACAGAAATAATTTTATTGGGTATGCACTTGTTTATGCATGCTGTGGGGTAAGGGAGAACTAAACAAAGGTGTTTTACCTAAAACAAAAGCCTGTGACTTCCAGGGTGAGGGACAATAGCTGTTTAATAGAGCTTGGTTTTCAATTGAACTGCTCCAAATTTTTAAAGATAAGAGAAAATAATATGCTTAGCTCACTGAAAAGAGGAATTTACATAAGTAGAACATAATTATCCAAGTAAGACCTTGTCGCTGAGACTTGGGAGGGTTAATGATTATGATGATAATTAAAATGCAGAGGATTTGTAGAGCACTTATTTGCTTTCTGAAGAGCTCAGTGTACTTTCCGCATATTCTTCTCATACTTCTCTATGTGATAGCTATATAACAGGACATTTAAATATCTCAGAATAATAGATAGAAATGTGTGACCTGTTATACCAATAAGTGATTGTAAGCTTTTGGGTTTTGCCTCACCTGAAAGGCAGGACCTCCAGTGACAAAGCTTTTTGAAACATTTCAGGTCATCACAGCAAAACTGACTCTGAGGAAAGAGTGCCACCTACTGAATCAAGCTGCCCGGGTTCCCTCCAAGGGCTGGCCTTGCAAATTTAGAATTGTCCTAACTTTCTTCCCTGTAAGAAACAATGGGGTTGATGCACCATACATGAAATACTTATTATCTTTGCTTCTCGCTTAAGCCATTTTGTTTTAACCATCCAGCAGTCACATATATGAATTAACTATTTCATTCATAAACTTTTCATTTCTTTTAAAAAGTTGTAGACAAAGATTGAACAAGCCTAACTTTCTTAATGAAGGAAATTTTCCAAAACAAATGCCTGAATGGCTCTCTTTATGGTTGAAGTGACCACAAGGGGGAGCCGGCATGTAATTTCTCATGGGGCAGGAGAGTTGAGGTTTCATAATTAATTGAACCTTTTTATTTCTGGCTAAGTCAGGAGAAGACATGAATATGACATTTGGAATTTATGAAGCTCGGGATAGGTTTTTTCAGGATTACATTTTTCACAATGTAATCCAACTCCCCGTTTTAATTATATGCTAACTAATACAGTAGATGTAACATTTTTTTATCTGACAATAATGTTTCTGTGTGGTCTCTCTCAAGTATTCCACACACAACTTCAGACACAATTTATTTACAACACACCAAATAACCTTAAGTTATCAAATTTAAATATAAAAATGTTAAATTAAGTTTTAAATTTGTCTCGGTACTTAAAATAAATGGCTGAAATATGTGCCACTGTTCAAAAGTTGATCATTTGTGACTAATTTATGAGTATGTCCTTTTGACTAACATACTCAGAAATATATGTAAAATACATGAACACCGGTTGGAAATTTAGTTCATTTCTTGTGTGAGTTTCAAATTAATAGAATTTGTATGTTTTTGTAGGGTAAATCCTGTAACTTTATTTTTGACTTTCTCTAGGAATGCACTTCACTTGTATGTGTGGGAAGAGTCACATGTATATGTATAATCATTTCATAACAACATATACATATAATAAAGAAGAAAAGTAAAATATTTTATTTCTTTGCAAATATTTTTCTAATAGCAAGATTTTGTAGTTTTAATAAAAGTTAGAAAAAATTAATACTCAATTTAAATTACTGTTTATTTATGAAGATATTTTATATTTGTTCCTTATTTTGTTGTATGAGAGACTGAGTTCTCAAAAACTTTTTAAATTACAAAACATTTCTCCTGAAGCTTAAAAATTATAGTTAATTTACATCTTTATTATAATTCATATTTATCATAACAGAGAAAGAGATGTTTTAGTGATTGTCCTATTAGTAGCATAGATTTGTCATTTGTAAAAAGAGAAAGCTTTGGTTAAAAGTCAGCAAATGGCCAATAACTGTGTGTTAGAGGTGAGCCACAGTATCTCTAAAAGACAACGGAAGCTAAGAGAACTAGCTGTGAATGAAATACTATTACTCATTTTAGAATTCAAATGTGATATGGAAACTTTTTTGATACTTATATCTAAAATAGTTTAGCTGTTAAAATTATTTTTGAAGATTCTCTATTAACAAATAAAAATATATGAAACCAGGCAGTGAAATAATGGTAAGAAGGACAGAAAAGGTAACAGTAGAGAGGGAATTTTTCATTCATATAAACAGTGGTTATGTTGAAAATATCAGCATCAAAATTTCTCTTAAGTACTGTACTGAACTCAAGAACACAGTAAACAGGACAAGTTTTTGAAGAAGTTGTAAGTGCTGCCTTTATGACTGCAGGCATAGATTCTCAGAACTCCAACTCCAACTAGTACATAATGAAATACAAAGAGTCTCTCAAAGACAAAAATAAATATCATGAGATTTCATTAAAAAGCATCCTTAAGATTATGTATTAATAATGTTAATTAAGCTATGATTTAATGTAGAAGCATTAATCAGTCCTTCTTAGTCTATAAAGTAGACCATAATGCTTCTCTTGGTAGCTATTATAACATAATAATCAATTTATTTTAAAACTTACTTGGACTATCATATCTTATTAAATAATTTCATATTATATTTATATTAATTAAATAATTTTATATTTATTAATTAAATATTTTAATATTTATATTATATAATTATATTAATTATATATCTTTCCAAGTTCCTTTTCTCAGTAAGTGTGCATACATATTGTGTTTTGATGAAATCAGTGAAATCTTTGGATGTTCAATATACATTTAATAAAGAAGTAATAATTAAATTTCGGTTTAAGGGGCGCCTGGGTGGCTCAGTTGGTTAAGCGACTGCCTTCGGCTCAGGTCACGATCCTGGAGTCCCGGGATCGAGTCCCGCATCGGGCTCCCTGCTCGGCAGGGAGTCTGCTTCTCCCTCTGACCCTCCCCCCTCTCATGTGCTCTCTCTCTCATTCTCTCTCTCAAATAAATAAATAAAATCTTTAAAAAAAAATTTCGGTTTAAGGTTGAGACTACCATCTGTAATTGTAAATCATGATTATCAAGCAGTCTCTTCTTGAGAAATGCGAGATTGTAGGTACTGTTAGTTCTGCATAACACTACATTTTTCTAGATTCCTCAACCAGATCTTATACATCATTGCCTACTATGGTATAGAATACAATAAAATCTTTGAACTAAATGAACTTAATATTTTAAGCATACTTAAAAAGAAGTTACTTAATAACTATATATCAAACAAAGTATTTGGGGAGAAAAAATAGAATTTATGAGATGGTAAAAATTAGTAGTGATTATAGCTTTAAAAATTGTGTCTGGGGGCACCTGGGTGGCTCAGTCGGTTAAGCGGCTGCCTTTGGCTCAGGTCATGATCCCAGGGTCCTGGGATCGAGCCCCACATCCGGCTCCCTGCTCAGCGGAGAGCCTGCTTCTCCCTCTCCCTCTGCCTGCCACTCTGCCTACTTGTGCTCTCTCTCTCTCTATTAAATAAATAAATAAAATCTTTAAAAAAAAAAATTGTGTCTGGCTAAGGGGAAGCAAAAGAATTGAAAATATCAGTTGACTCCATTTCCTTTAAAAATAAAATAGGGATGAGACATAAGAATAAAAATTAGTTAGTTTGGGTACATGTCAGCCTTTAGTAACAGAACTCAATACTACAGTTTAAATAAAATATAAGTAGATATCTGATATACTTCCATTTTGCTCCCTTTGGCAGATGCCCTGTGGCCTGGTATTCTCTTTCTATACACTAGGGGGAAGTGTAACATAATTACTCTGGAAAGGGTGGTGGTCAAATGGTCTATGAGGATGTATTTCCTATCATGGGTCTCTTCCCAGACACTGTTTCTCCCCTCATTTGTGTAATAGCACAATTAATCACTGATAATCAATAAGCCATATTCCCCTTTCCTTGAAATATTTTCATTCTCTTGTTTTTGCCTTATTGTAAACCTCAAGTAAGGATATTTTATGACTTTGCTTGAATTAGTATATAATGCAAAAAAAAAAAAGCCATAGGTTTGTCATATTAAAAAAGTAATGATTAATAAAGGAATGTGTAATTACTACTCTTTATTTAAGTTAGCTGCTGCTTTTAAAGCATCAAAGCCTCAGCTTTCAAGGTACACATACTGGGACAGAGGTACCAAGCCTAAGGAGATATAAAGGTGAGGTTTCACAAACCTCACAAAAGTGAGGTTTAGGCACTCACTCAGCAAAACAACCCAGATTTCTACAAAGCTCTAGCTTCCCTGTTTAGCGAAGGTATATGCACAAACTACCTATTTAGAAAATACAAAGACATTTTAGGATTGGAAGGTCTAGCTATAAAGAGCTCCTCTTTGGATTTTTAAATTGTTAAAGATGATCTCTTAAGGGAGTGGTGAATTTTGGATCCAGATCAGACTGTAAACTCAGACTATAAGTTATCTCATTGAATCCTCCAGGAAATAAATAGCTCCTTTACTTGAATCTTTAAGCAATTATCCCAACAACAATCATCAGAACTTTCTGTAATTGGCCTGGATTTGATTTTCTTTGAATCCTGAATGATTCATGTAACGGACTTGTACGTTAGTCATTCACAATTTATAAATGGCAACTTTAGTATTTATGAATTGCGATCAATATTCTAGCAATCAAAACACTCACCTTTTCTATTTCAATACTTCAATTTCCTTTTTTCCTTCTTAACTCTTTCCCAGAACTGCAGGATCAGGAACAAACCAGTCTTCACTTGTGGATGTTTGTGATAATAGTTTGGGAAGAAAGAATCTCTGAGATTAGAAACTGAAGTTGACAAAGTAAATGAATCAGGAGCCTTTGTGTGTGTGTGTGTTTGTGAGAGAGAGAGAGAGAGAGGGAGAGGGAGAGGGAGATGGTAGTAGTGGTGGTGGTGGTGTTACTTAAAAAACATGAATCTTAACAGATGCCTCACTGATCTGCCTTCCGCTTTTCACTCAGCTTTTATGCATTGAAGCTTTGGCAAATGTGATTATCAACACTTAACTTGGTTGAGATAAAATTCAGATTGCCGTATAGAACTTCAGTAACAAGATCGAATAACAAAACCCGAAAACTAGTGTGTGTGTGTGTGTGTGTGTGTGTGTACTGGGTGGGGTGTCCGCTTTACCTTAAATCAGGACTTAGCTGAGGGTGACTGAAAAGGGTAGAGTCCTAAGTATTATTTAGCCAGATTTGAGTTTTAACAAACTACAAAGATTGAATTGACAGTGAGCTTTTCTCCTTAAAGGAGAGGAGTTTTTCCTCTGGGAAGACACGGCCTCTCTTCCACTGGGCTTCTGCTTTTCTTCTCAAACACTTTCATAATCAAGTGACTTTCCTTGCATGGGTGCCTGGGGACAGCTGATTTTTCTCCGAGGATAAAGAAAGTTACATATTGGTTGCTATTGCTCCGGGTGTGTTTGCACCAGCTCCGGCAGAAGCGGGCGCGCGAGCGCCCTCGCATTCACACACACTCGCTGAAATACACATTACACCCCCCAGAAACACACACACACACCACGCACGCGGGTTCACACACACACACACACACACACACACATCCCTCTGCACCACATTCAGACGGATTCACAGGCAGCCAGAAGATCTGTGCCTCTCTTGGCATAGGTGTATGTTTGGTGCCGGTGTGTGTGTGTGTGTGTGTGTGTACAGAAACCCATCGGGAAGACCGCAGCTACTTTATTCTGCAAGCACGCTGCGATTCCGGTTCCTGTGTACATGGAATAAAAAAAAAAATTAAATCGCTGTCAAACTTTTTTTTTTTTCTTTTAATTCTCCTTTTTCTGGAGGAAGACCGTGGAGGAGCTTCTCGCAGTAGTTAAAGACTCGGGAGACCCGGCAACGAGGCCCTGGGTGCCGCTGCCAAGGCGGAGCGCGGGGCTCGAGTAGCCCAGCTGGTCTCCCATCTAACTGATCTAATCAATGACTCTGAAGAGCTGGGGCTCCTGGCTCCGCCCCCGCCAGTCTCTTTTCCGCCTTCTATTGGGCGTGGGCCGAGGAGGCAGGGCCTTGTTCCTCACGCGGATTGGCTGGCAGGGAATCAGTATCAATGTTTAAGCGGCGGCGTGAGGTGAATAGAGTCAGTCAGCAAGAGGCGCTGGGGAGAGAGCTGGGACTGCGAGCCCGGCGGATGCGGCAGCGGCGGAGGGCGGCTGGGGAGACGTTACTCCAACTGTTGAATTTTCACCTTTCATTTCCTCCGATGCTTTGCTTGCGGAGATGGATTTATTTGCTTTGAAATCCGCACGTCTTTCGCAGGCTATGCGCTGATCCTGACAGGCACCAGATTAAAAGAGACCACCCGTGACAGAAAAGGAGGAAAAAAAAAAAAAAAAAAAAAAAAGCCCTCCACAACGGACTGCACAATTAACTATGCACACCGGTGCTGGACTTTGTGAATAGAGAACATTGAGAGGAAAATCATGAACTATGATGCGGGGCTAAGCTGTGAACAGTCACTGGAATCCTGATTTTTTCTCTTTTTTTCCAGGACTCTGAAAGATTTGGGGGTTCCTCACGTCTAACCAAAAGGAAAGGTTTTTTAAAAATAAATAAATAAATAAATAAATACACCTAGCAAAACAGACGCCTTGTTTTCCAGACCCTCGGACCCCGGCAGAAAGAGGTAGAGTAAAAGTGCTGCTGGATTCAGCTAAACCTTCCTCCTTCCCTCCCTCCCTCCCTTTTCTCTCGCTTTTTCTTTTCCTCCAAAACATGAATCTGGCTTTTCTTTCTATAGAGTGAGTCAGAGAAAGCGTTAGGAAGAAGCCGCAACTAATGTCTGTGAAGGGAGGACCATGAGGCGAGAGTGAATACGATTCGTTCCACTGCTTCTGACTCATCGGGCAGATCGGAACACCTGCATTTCTGGATGTGTCATTCCCGTATGTCGAGGCGCCTCAAGAACCCGAAATAATGTGTAGACAGACCTGTGCCTAACATCCCCTCGGAGGTAGCTCTCGGGGGTGGGCGTCCCTGGCTGGACCCCCGCGGCCGCAGCTCCTCACCCCCTGCCCTCCTCGAGTCGCGCAGAGAGACTGTTTGAGAGCGAGACTGCAGAATGCATCACGCCAAACCTTGATGCGTTTCTTTCATCCAGCCCACTCCTACTATTAAAAAAAAAAAAAAAAAAAAAAAAAATTGACGGGAAAGAAAACCCCGCACTTTATTCGCTTCAAATATTCACCACTTTTATTCCTCGCCAAGGTTTTCCTTTCTAGATGAAGAGGACTGGGAGGCAGGGCCATTGGAAGGAGATGCTGAATAGAAAGAAAAGAGAGGCACTTGACAGCCCAGCCCTGTGAATGCAGAGACTGTTTCCCTTCTAGCGAGAGACAGGGAGAGTGTGTGTGCGAGGACTGGGAGGGTGGCTCCCCCTTCCTTTTTATTCCGCCTCCCCTTCCCCCTTCAAATCTGCACATCCAACCATGAGTTGCCTGTTGATTTCCTTTCGCCTGGGAAGAAAAGCAAACTGGAATTAAACTGCATGGAGAGAAGTCCTTGCTCTCGCGGAGAGAATGGGATGGTAGCGGCGGCTACTGGCTTGGCATAGAGAAATCACGGAGTGTGTGTTCTACGAACAGAGGCGGAGATAGAGCTATATATCCCCCCCCTCCCAATAGACTCATACCGCAAACGCTGATCTGGCTGTGGCTTTCCTGACTTCGGGGGAGAGCCTTTTCCGAGGAAGAGAGGGAGGAGCCTGGTGGAGGGAGGAAACTACAAATCGGGACACTAGTTCTTTGCGCTGCATTTCCTCCCCTCCCTTTGGCTGCTCGGAAAGGAGAGAGAGAAAAAATACGCTTGGCTGGGAGATGCAGTCCGCCGCCGCCTCTGCCTCAGCCAGCAATGCAAGATTAGATCTCTAAATGCAGCAAAACACTGCCTGAAAACCGAACAGCCCGCGAAGCCAGCAGACATTTCACAGGGCTCCAGCGAAGCTTCAAAATATATCTGACTCTCTCTCCGTTGCTCCTCATCCCCATCAATTTCATCGCAGGAGACGAGAGACAAGTAAGGATTTCACTTTCCCATCTGCCTGAAGACACACCTCCCCGCTCCCTCCCCCACCCGATGTGAAGAGTATTCCGGCGGCTACCGCCGGAGTGGATTTGCAGCGCCCTAGCGGAGCCAGGAAAATCCACGGATTCTTTACCATCCCTTCTAGACGCGATTTCCATCTCATCGCTGGCCTCATCGCTCAACTTTGAGTCGCCCCAAGTCCCGGCGGAAGAGACAAAGCCCCGGGCTCGCCCCCAGCCGCAGGGAGCCGCCGCCTTGCTCCGTGCCCCTGCAGCTTCGCTGCGCCGCCGCTTCTCGCCCAGTGCGGATGCTGTAGATCAACAGGTTCGGGGAACTTGAGCGGAATAAGGAGACCGCCGGGTGCCGCAGCCCAGGAGCAGAGGGAAGGAAGGACCCACAGACTTGTGGCTCGTGTCGTGCGCGCACGCTGCGCCCGAGCCCCAGGCTGGCGCGCACCCACTCGCTCGCCCCTCCAGTCCGGCCGCTCCTGCCCCCACCCCACCGGTCTGGGATGTACCTTTCCATCTGTTGCTGTTTCCTCCTATGGGCCCCTGCCCTGACGCTCAAAAACCTCAACTACTCGGTGCCGGAGGAGCAAGGGGCAGGCACCGTGATCGGCAACATCGGCAAGGATGCTCGACTGCAGCCGGGGCTTCCGCCCGCAGAGCGCGGTGGCGGTGTCGGCGGCGGGCGAAGCAAGTCGGGTAGCTACCGGGTGCTGGAGAACTCAGCACCGCACCTGCTGGACGTGGACGCGGACAGCGGGCTCCTCTACACCAAGCAGCGCATCGACCGTGAGTCCCTGTGCCGCCACAACGCCAAGTGCCAGCTGTCCCTCGAGGTGTTCGCCAACGACAAGGAGATCTGCATGATCAAGGTGGAGATCCAGGACATCAACGACAACGCTCCCTCCTTCCCCTCGGACCAGATTGAGATGGACATCTCGGAGAACGCGGCGCCGGGCACCCGCTTCCCTCTCACCAGCGCACATGACCCGGACGCCGGCGAGAACGGGCTCCGCACCTATCTGCTCACGCGCGACGACCATGGGCTCTTCGCGCTGGACGTCAAGTCCCGCGGCGACGGCACTAAATTCCCAGAGCTGGTTATCCAGAAGGCGCTGGACCGCGAGCAACAGAACCACCACACGCTTGTGCTGACCGCCCTGGACGGCGGCGAGCCGCCGCGATCGGCCACTGTGCAAATCAACGTGAAGGTGATAGACTCTAACGACAACAGCCCGGTCTTCGAGGCGCCCTCCTACTTGGTGGAGCTGCCAGAGAATGCCCCACTGGGCACCGTGGTCATTGATCTGAATGCCACCGACGCCGACGAGGGTCCCAATGGTGAAGTACTCTACTCCTTCAGCAGCTATGTGCCTGACCGCGTAAGAGAGCTCTTCTCCATCGACCCTAAGACCGGCCTGATCCGTGTCAAGGGCAACCTGGACTATGAGGAGAATGGGATGCTGGAGATCGACGTACAGGCCCGAGACTTGGGGCCCAACCCCATCCCGGCCCACTGCAAGGTCACTGTCAAGCTCATCGACCGCAACGACAACGCGCCGTCCATCGGTTTCGTCTCCGTGCGCCAGGGGGCGCTGAGCGAGGCCGCCCCGCCCGGCACCGTCATAGCTCTAGTGCGGGTCACTGACCGGGACTCGGGCAAGAACGGGCAGCTGCAGTGCCGGGTACTCGGCGGAGGGGGGACGGGCGGCGGCGGCGGCCTGGGAGGGCCCGGAGGTTCTGTGCCCTTCAAGCTTGAGGAGAACTACGACAACTTCTACACGGTGGTGACGGACCGCTCTCTGGACCGCGAGACACAGGACGAGTACAACGTGACAATCGTGGCGCGGGACGGGGGCTCGCCTCCTCTCAACTCCACCAAGTCGTTCGCTGTCAAGATTCTGGACGAGAACGACAACCCCCCTCGTTTCACCAAGGGACTCTATGTGCTGCAGGTGCACGAAAACAACATCCCAGGAGAGTACCTGGGCTCAGTGCTCGCCCAGGACCCCGACCTGGGCCAGAACGGCACAGTGTCCTACTCCATCCTGCCTTCGCACATCGGCGACGTGTCCATCTACACCTATGTGTCTGTGAACCCCACCAACGGGGCCATCTACGCCCTGCGCTCCTTTAACTACGAGCAGACCAAGGCTTTTGAGTTCAAGGTGCTTGCTAAGGACTCGGGGGCGCCCGCGCACTTGGAGAGCAACGCCACTGTGAGGGTGACGGTGCTAGACGTGAATGACAACGCGCCGGTGATCGTGCTGCCCACGCTGCAGAACGACACCGCTGAGCTGCAGGTGCCGCGCAACGCCGGCCTGGGCTACCTGGTGAGCACCGTACGCGCCCTTGACAGTGACTTCGGCGAGAGTGGGCGCCTCACCTACGAGATCGTAGACGGAAACGACGACCACCTGTTTGAAATCGATCCCTCCAGCGGCGAGATCCGCACGCTGCACCCCTTCTGGGAGGACGTGACGCCGGTGGTGGAGCTGGTGGTGAAGGTGACTGACCACGGGAAGCCCACCCTGTCCGCGGTGGCCAAGCTCATCATCCGCTCGGTGAGCGGCTCCTTGCCCGAAGGGGTTCCCCGGGTAAACGGCGAGCAGCACCACTGGGACATGTCGCTGCCGCTCATCGTGACTCTGAGCACTATCTCCATCATTCTCCTAGCGGCCATGATCACCATTGCCGTCAAGTGCAAGCGCGAGAACAAGGAGATTCGCACCTACAACTGCCGCATCGCCGAGTACAGCCACCCGCAGCTGGGCGGGGGCAAGGGCAAGAAGAAAAAAATCAACAAAAATGACATTATGCTGGTGCAGAGCGAGGTGGAGGAGAGGAACGCCATGAACGTCATGAACGTGGTGAGCAGCCCCTCCCTGGCCACGTCCCCTATGTACTTCGACTACCAGACCCGGCTGCCCCTCAGCTCGCCTCGGTCGGAGGTGATGTATCTCAAACCGGCCTCCAACAACCTGACTGTTCCTCAGGGGCACGCGGGCTGCCACACCAGCTTCACGGGACAAGGGACTAATGCAAGCGAGACCCCTGCCACTCGGATGTCCATAATTCAGGTAAGAGACTTTTAGCCTAACTGGGACTTTACTTTATTGCTGGTTTTGGGAGCTGTCCTGAAACCTTTGGAACAGGACAAAGCCACACGGCCAGCAGCAGTGAGAGAGGAAAAATTTTTAAGTGAAAATGGTTCACACTCTTGCCACTACCTGTAGGACATATTCCATACATAACCCCTCCCATGTAAATAGTCTAAAGTCTAAAAAGATGTGGAAGTCTTACTTCTGTTGTATTTTAAAGTTTATTTTTGTAGGCTTAAAAATGTTAGCAGTGTTCAGTATTTAGAGTTTATTTTACTTTATTTTTATTCGTGGATCTACATTTCTCTCCATAACAAAGGATTCCCAGAGTAGGGAAAAAAAAATGTTTTAGTTAAATTGCTTTTTAATTCTGCTTAAAAAAATCTGATACCAAAAATGAAAGAAATGTATACTCAAATACTCAGAAGTTAACTTTTTCAGGTACAAAACAGCAACTAGTCAGAGAATTCCAGAGCCTGAATCTGAGCTAAGTTTTCACTCCTCACCAAAAAAGTCAGATTTGTATTTTAAAAAGTGTTTTAAAGAATATGAATCTGATTTACTTTTTACAGTAGAAACTGCATCATGATGTCTCAGTGTAGTTTAAACTTTTAATATGTGAATTATGCTCTGAAGCTCTTTCAAAAGTTTGAGTAAATGTAGGCTTTGGATAATGACCGTTAACTGTCTATGAAAAGTTTATATTTATTTTGTCCTGATCTGTTTCTTGGAGTCATTGAGGAAGGAATAGAGTGCACCAGAGAGTCACAGACTCAATTTATATGGCTGAAAACAGGAGGCATATTTGGCACTAAAGGCACTTGACGCACCAAAAGGAGTTTCAGGATGCATTTAGTTTTCATACTATATATTTTCAGTATGTCTAAGTGATATTTAATATATTTTAGATAGTATAATCCAAAGTTACTGATATATTAAAAAAAAAAAACCTAAATGACTGACCCATCATGGACGTAGATGCTAACAATAGCAGGTGACTGTACTTTGTCTAGTCACTGCCTAGCTTCTTTTATCCACTATTAAGTTGTGTCACAGAAAAACTTAATTCTTGCTTATTATAAATGCATGTTGCTACAAATTACTCTGGATGAGCACTACTTGAAATTCAAAATTGAGATTAACTAAAAGTGACAGTTTGGGAGGAAGATTAGTTTGGGGCAAATGAAGTTAATTTGTTCATAATTTTATGCTTTGAAAAGCAAATACCTTTTAATGACACTTGGCTCAGTAATGTTTTTATTATTAAAATGAATAGTAAAACTTCATAACCTTATCCTTTCTAACAGAAGTATAACAAATGTTAAAAGTTAGCAAAACATGTTTTCTTTTAATATTGTAATGTCCTTGTAAAACAGACTCTTGTAATTGGTGCTACTGAATACTAAAGTATCGATTGTAGTATTAAATCCCACTTTTTATGGTGTCTACTGTATACCAGTAATCATGATTTTTTGATGTCTATAAAAGACTGAACAAGTAATATCTCCCTTAAAAAATATTGTGGTTTCTATGAAAGTCTTTCTGTGACTGTGTAAAACTGGTATTTATGATAATCTCTTTAGGGAGATATGTTAAAATCTGTATTTATAGATCTTTTGTAGTCATTTTATATATATACGTATGTTAAATACCTTTCTTCTATTTTTACCATTGACAACTACAAAGATATCACAGAGAGTTAATGTTTAATCTTCCATTTCAAGTGCTGTTAGTTGAATTCTTATTTAGGTTCCAGTAAAAATGAAGTTGGTGCAGTAGAATATCAGCAAGCCTGATTCCTTGGTCAGATTAGTGAGGAACAAATTTGGATGGAAGTATCCAGAAGGTTTCGAGGGACAGGGGTGCCTATATTGTATTTGCACCATGCTGTTCTTTAAGCTGTTCATTGCTTGAGGAATGGATAGTGGTGATGATGGTGATGGTGATGATGATGATGATGATGATGATGATGATTCCTCTCAGTAGTAAAACTTAAGCCAAAGCAAATCTCACACATGCAGGGAAAGAGACAGATAATTTAAAAAGAAAACAAAAGACAAACTTCCTTGTCATTCCCTTTCTTCTAGAATCTAAATCCATGCCATAAAAACACAAAAAAAGTTTCAGTTTTAAGTTCTTGAAATTTTTTCCAAGGTGACTCAATGTTGCAGATTGCTCTTGCCCTAGAAATATCCTCGATATAAACTGTTAAAACAGGCACTCTCTTACTCTTTTTTTTCCCTGAGTTTTTGCAGTCTTATAAAGAATGCTTTGTAAATTCCTAATATGTTACTTTCCTCTTAAATATACCAGGTTTTTCTCAGTACCTACTGTTGAGAACAGAGTAAATTAACTATAGTGACCCTCCTTTCTTCTTTTTCTTTAAACTAGAATGCTGCAAACACTTTGTGCTGAAGTGACATGCTTAAATTCAAGTGCTCAGGTATCCATAATCTTGTTTCAAAGTGCATTTATCAGTGTGTAAATTTAACACAGTCTGCTGAGGAAACATGCTACTAATCTCACGTGTATTTCTGAAAGTAGTATTTTAATCCACGGAGTGCACTTGGACTAGCAGCTACTAGGTCTGCTTTAGCTTTATTTTCCAGTATGTTTGTGTTGTTTAGAAGGTGCACAGTGTATTTCTATGGATGGAATGAAACGTATTTCGTAATTGTTCTGAGTTACACTGGTATGAAATTTAAGAATTTCAGGATGTAGAAGACTCATATTGCAGCTTAAATTAAGATTTTTTAAAGTATCAAATGATATTGTGTGAGTCACGGGGGTCTAAATTTTAAGGTTAAGATCTGTAGGTTCTTGGGCAAAGAGCATTTTTATTGAAAGTGAATGCAGAACAATCCTGTAAGCTGGTTACACATGTAACCACTATGTAGAAACAGTGGTTTGTGAGAAGAGATTTTATTCAGGGTTTTTTCAAGTTTCTCAGATGAAGTAAAATGTTTAAATAATAGACTAGTGATTAAAATATCCTCAGTAATGTGAGTCATAATATAACATTGTGTTAATGAAATGTTTTATTCATTTTAAAGCTATAACACTGATTTTGAAAAATAGGAGCACAGATTTTGTGGTAGGTAAGGCAAATAAATTGTTATACAAATTTATAAAAGCACTTTTCATAGTAATTTTCATGTGAATTATTTTGTATGTTAATATGAGAATCTAAAATCAAGTAGAGATCATTACTAATTGTCACGAGTTACTGCATATTGAGGCTTATCAAGAATTATTTGTTCAGTCTCAGGGTAACTTCTCAACAGGTGTTTTCAACGAAGGCCTGGCTGAGAAGAGGCTGGGGACTTCTTCACTGTTGGGAGAATTTCCAGTTTTATTTGAACATCTGTGTTTTCAGATTTTTTTGTAGCACTACTGCAAGTCATTTCAATATGAACTCATAGAAGAAAATATATAGAGCTAGCAGAATAAGATCTACTAAAATAAATTTTACAAAAGAATACATTCTCATGTGGTGTTTTATAGTTCAATTTTAAAAGATTCACATTAGGATTGACTTTAGACTTTTTATGCTAGGAAGAGAAAATCCTTTTGATATATGTGCATGGCCTTTTCAATAAAAAGGAATTAAACACATGGTAAATACAGTCAATCCAAATATATAAAAATGAGATTGCAGCATAGAGGACTAAAGTAGTGTACCATAGACAATAAACTCAGTATTTTGGAATTAAAATGTGAAAGAAAAAGTATATCTTTACTAGCAACATTATCCGTTGTCTGCCTTTAGTCCCACTTCTCTAACACAAGAGATTCTTGACTATAGGGACTGATGAGCTCCCAAGATGGTGATCTTTAAAAGTTCATATTCTAGTATGTTAGTGATTTCAATAACAAACATAAAATGTGTGAATAATTTCTTCATATATAATTTTGAGGTTAATTTTCTGCAATGTTGTTCTAAGATAGCACAGTTTGATTAGTTACATGCACTCATTTCCATAAACATTATATACATCTCTACTTATAAGAGGAATGATGGGCTAAATAGGAAGGGGATGTCTCTTTCCTATAGCAGGCCTCCAAGAGTGTCTTCTCCACTTGCCTTTTTTTTTTTTTAATTTTTAAAAGTTGGAAGGATTAATTCCTACTTTAAGTTAACATGAGTACATAATCATAACACATTTTTTTGGTTTTACCATATATTAAAAATAGTATAAATAAGGTACAAAAAAACCTAAAAGATAATCAGCCATCAAGGTATTTTGAGTTTCTTTGGAGAAGAATTCAAAATTGAAATTATTATCATCATTTTTAATACATTGTTACTTTTATTCTTAATTTTGTGTGCACCTATGAAAATCTCAGCTCCAATGTAAATTTGGGCACATTTGTTTATTTTGCAATAAATGAAAACACAAAAGTATAATTTTTTTAATTATATGAATTAGAAACCTGAGAACCTTGTTTTTACAGTTAGTTGATATAACTACTCATAGGTGATAACCTCTTCATCCATTAGTTTTTAGTTTTCAACAAAATTTCCAAAATACCAGCCAGGTAAAATATTTCATCATCCTTCCACTGAGATGATAACTCATCAGTCTTTTAAAAATGTAAGAGTAGGATAATTTTAAATTTTTCTGAGCGTATGAGTGAGTTTATAATTTTACTTAAGTTCTATGAGTGAATTTATAATTTCAATAAATATTATCATATCCAAGTCTACTTGGAGGATTTTGGAATTTTATTCTTGGCATCTTCATGTTATTTAAGGCTGTGTGTGATCATGAAAACTATCAGATCATAGAAAAGTATGTCCTAAAATTCCAATCTCAATTGCTTGAACATCATTTTTAGTCAAGAAAAAAATTTCTAGGTTCTAAAACATTATTGATCACCTGTGACCATATTGTTCAAAACACATTAAAAACATTAAAAAAAATAAAAACAAACAGAATTTCCAGAAACTTTCCTTAATAAATTTGAAGTTATATATTATTCACTTTTTTACAGTGCATATAGATTTATATATGAGGTTAAAATAAGTTGGTTACTCTTAAAATAATCTCAAATACCTCATTAAAGGATTAAGAAATATACATATTTTAAAATTTTAAAAAATTAAAAATCTCCAGATAAGTATCTAATACTATTTACAAATATAATATTTATATTTTCTTATGTTTCACTACCACTATCAGGCTTCACATTTTTTACTGTTAGTGCTGCTTATGTAATACAGTGCAATAGAAATATATCTATAAAAATAAAAGGTATAAATTAAGAAAATATTTAATGTTAAGATTAATAAAGGGTTACATGCACTTATTGCAGTGAAGTTTGGCTCTGCCTATATTTATGAAAATGTGAATCATAAAACTTCTTGGCAAAATTAAAGTATGTGTATCCATGTATATATATCTCCCATATAACGTATATAGATACTCAAGCACAAATATTAGCCCATTTTATACCTTTTAGTTCCAAGGCAGCTCTCCTCTTTTTAATGAAAAATTTTTAAAGATTTTATTTATTTGATTTATTTGACACACAGAGAGAGAGAGAAAGAGATAGAGACAGAGAGCAAGCACAAGCAGGGGGAATGACAGGCAGAAGGAGAAGCAGACTCCCCGCGGAACAGGGAGCTGGATGTGGGACTCCATCCCAGGACCCTGGGATCTTGGCCTGAGCCAAAGGCAGACGCTTAACCGACTAAGTCAGCCAGGCGCCCCAGCTCTCCTCATTTTAAGGATGACCTCAAACCTTCATTTTTTCTTTGAAAATATGTTAAAACTTGATGATTGCAATGTTTTCAAACTTCACACATTTTCAAGTTCCTTAAAGTAGAGCCAGT
>NC_138371.1:132474814-132491920 GCF_054177405.1 Leptonychotes weddellii
AAAAAAAAAAAAAGTAGAGCCAGTTGTTCTAGAGCAGAGAAGAAGTTGAAGAACAACTGGCCTTCAGTGGACAATAGGTTGGAGTTTATGTAGATGAAGAGAAAAAAATTTTCATCCAAGTTTCTGATTCTTTTGGGAGGATGATGGGATGGCTGGAGGTATTGTGAGAATATATACCTTGATCCTGATGATGAAACAACCACAGGGGTAAGATGAGGCCGCTGGAACTGAACTCATGCCAGTTAGGAAGTAAAACTTAACTTCCTTATGCTGATAAGCCTTGCAATACACTCAATAGTGGGTAAATTCTTACAAATGCACCTGCTAATTATGATATTAGTCATTGCTCCAGAATGTATTCCCCTCAGTGATACTTCTGTTTAATAAATCCCACAGGGCAGTATCTTAAAGTCATATTTTAGTAAAGTCATCAGGGAAGTCGTTTTTTTTTTTTCCCCCTGTACTGAATTCCTTTAACCAATGACTGTATATTTGATAGAGAATGGCATAAAGTTCATTTTGCCCATCAGTTTGAAGATACTGTGACTTCTGCCACCCACCTACAAAACACTTTTAAAGTTCATCAGACCTACACTAATCTATTGTCAACCTATTTAAGTAGAGGAGACGTTGACAAGAGTTTCCTTCAGTGGTACACAGTATTTTATGGTTAGTCATAGCTTTCACCACCAGCTTTGACAGTGATATATTGCTATCCTTTAGTCTCCTGAAATAAATTATCTATAATAAAGAAGTCTGTAATGACATCAACATTCCCAGCTGTGACTAAGCAGAAGTTTTCTTGTGCTTCCTTGCTGCTGTAGAAGTTCAATATTTTTTAGGTAAAGCCAAAAAAGAAAAAAAAAAATAGACAAAAAGACAGATGCAAAATTGTGGGCTGTGTGGGTGGCATCTTTCCCTCGTATGCACAAAGTTCTTCCAGTGATAGACTGTAAAATCGGTTTCAGACAGTGTTTGAGAGAATCTCTTGATATACATGTGACACACTTCTATCCGTTCTGGTCTTAGTGACATTCTGATTACTGGTATTTGTAGGCCTTGCCCTGGATCTATTCCAGGCAGTTTTATTGTAGTGAAATGGCTCTTACAGTTCATTGAGCATCTAGCATAACTGTGCTGAATATGATTGGCGCGTTTGCATATATTTATTCAAAAAATAAGACAGTTAAACAGCATAATTATGGGAAAATGAATCATAACAATAAAAGACCATTTAAGTTAACAAGCTTTGTGATCAAAGGATAAATACAGGTTGGATAAATGAGACTTTAGATGTAACGAATCTACATAAATAGACTTTGGTTTGATTAGAGGAATAGAATATATTAAAATAATGGTATTAGAAATGCATTTTGTTTTAGTAATTTTGAAATATTTAAAGACATGTTATTTTCTTTATGTTTCTACTCAATAATATATTCAAGAACCATATTTATATTGGATGCAAAATGGGCAAGGTACAGATAAGTATAATCATGTAAGCTTGTTTGGCTCTGGAATACACTCTGAACAGTATTTATTATTTTTTAAACTTATAATGTTTTTGATTGATTTTTAATTATTGGAACACATTAAAGGGACCATATAAAGGACAATTTCTTGTTTACTCTCTTTATCAGCTAAAAGCAGCCTTTGTAGAATTTGAAAGTGAGAGCATTAAAACTCTATTTCAAGTTTTCAAAGCTATAACTTTATAATTGTTTTTGTAGATACATATTGTTTTTAAGAGACACTAGTTACATGTTTGTAAATTATATTAATGCATAATGTGGATAATTCAGAAAAATTCCAATGCTATTTTGGTGGCATATATATATATATTTTTTAATAACAGATTTAACTTACAATGTGACTAAATAATTTCTTTTAATAAGTATGGTTCTTTAGATATATTTTCTTCAGCTTCTTTTGGTGATAACTTTTAAAAAATATAATTTAGGCATAAGTCAGCAATTGATATACCTCTTTACCAGTATTTCTGCCTGAATCATTAATAATCACTGCTGAACAGTGATTGGATTACAATTACACCTAGAATTTTCATGCCCTCCAATTCAATAAAACTCAAGTTGAAATATACACATATTTCCTAAATTCCAATAGCTTACTTTTATAAAGTGGAAATGCAACAGGTATTTTATTATAAGCAGAAATGGTCACAGTGGCTTAAATATCTTTCTTATTTCTATAACCCAATTTTACACTATCACTGTCTTAGATAAATTCCTAAATATTTATTTGCCACTTGCATCAGTTTTGAAACCTAAAATGATAGTTTTTACCTTCAAGATAAATATCTTTTCAATTCACAGGCCCCAATATAAATGCCTTTGCTTAAATCTGTTTATTTTCTTTTTCACATAGCATAATTTATCAGAGTAAATGGAGATTGTTTTATGACTGAATATTCAATAGATTTTTTTGCTATTTCACCAGAGCAATTCCAATATGCAGAACTGATATCTATAAAAGAAATTCACCTACGATTACCATGAGAAGCATTTTCTTACCAGAGTGTAAAGTGGCCAATATGTGCTTTATTGCCAATATTTCCATTTCAGTGGATGATATGACAATAAGAAATTAGAATGTTTGAGACATAATATAATTAAAATCTCAGCAAATTTACTAAGAAAAAATATTATCATTTAGTATTTTGGGGGAAAAAAAAGGGAGTTAGTTCCAAAAGGGGTATTTTCCATCTCAAACCTGATAATTGCTTAATGATACATCTTTGTATAAACATTTGTTAGAAAAGCTTTCCAAACATCCTTAAAAATTATTTGCTTTGATTTCCATGGTTCTGTCACCAAAAATAGAATATTGTCTAAATATTGGTGAATTCTATTGTGGTGTCTTCTTGAGACACAAAAGTCTTGCTTTCTATTTTGCTTTTGCAGTTTTGCATCTATTTTAAAAACATTTATCCCAAATCAACTTATTGCATTAAGAATGTGAAAAAGGGGAGTTATAAGTCATGAAAAATAAAAGAGAAATCAATCATTTATTTTTATTATCATTATCATTAAGATGGAATTAAAGATTACATACAAACTTATCTTCATATAATTTCAAGGCAAGACACTTGATTGCTTTATTTTTATTATTATTTTAAGCTTTATGTGACCTCCTGTTACATTAACGTATTTTGTTTTGTTTTAAGTCATTACCTAATCTCTTATTTTAATCTTGTTTGATTAAGAAAGTTTGGAGGTACACTTGATAATTGAATCTTACTTGGCATGGTATGCCTGGAATATGTTTGCAGTTTTAAAAAACAATAATATGTTGGTGCTAATGCATGAATCTAAGTGTAGAGTAAGATAGCAGGTTATTGAAATTATGTGTGTGTGTAAGAAAAATAACAAACATTTTAATACAACAGATTGAAATAAAAAGTCTATAACCTTGCACTTTTAGCATTGGCAGATGCACGGATAATAGTAATTATTAGCTACATTTCCAGATCCTGACCTTCTAGGAAAGCTACTATTTATCTCTAGATGGTAATAAGGCAGGAAATATGTGAACTATCCTATTACACAAATCCCACTCAGAGGAATTTCTAAGGGTTATTGGCAAAAGCCTATTCTACAGTGTGGCCCTGATATCAGATGTGCCAATATCAACAAACAAAGCTATATGCCTAAGTGGAGAGAAACTAAAAGAATTAAAAGACAAGGAATACATTTAAGGAGAATTTCTTTTTTCTGGTTTTGAGCATAAGACTTTCTACGATTTTTTTTTATAATCAAGACAATTACATAGTAATTTGGGTTAGAATGCATGCCCAGTTCCCCATCTCAAAACCCAATTTGTTACCACCTGTGGCTATTTCTATTAAAAAAAAAAGAAACATAATTACTATGAGTCTCAGCAGTCTTAGAGTAAATTTTTGCAATTACAATACCTCCCTCGGGCAGATGTGTGAAAATGGCAGATTAATTCCTGCCAGGATCTTTCTGTTCCTCGTTCATTTTTAGGTTTGGTGTTCCTGCTTATTAGAGTGGCTCTGTTTGCTCTGGTTAAAGGTTATGTCAGTGTTTCCATAGTAAATCTCTAGAAATAAAGATCCACAAGTCAGCCATTAAATTTTGCCTTAGGCGAAAAGTTGACATGTAATGCTTTAGCAAAGGGGTAGATAATATTTTCCATCACGCTCCTCTGTTGCCTGATTAAGTTTGAAGTACATGGTAGTAGGACCATTTGGCAGTGTTGGAAAAAGCAGGACAGACTGGGAGGTAAAAAGGAAAGTGCAGTCTTTTGAACTATAAAATAATATTTAATCAGCAGAAGTCAGTGCAAGTATTTTTTCTTCTATGCTTCATCCTAAAGCTACATAATGCATAGGAATTTTAAAGAGCCATAATAAAGATATTGATACTGGGATGACTAACAAGAGATTTAACACCCTACCTATTTCCATTCATTCCTTCTTTGGTTGTGGTATGTATACTTTGTTTCTGTAAAGATCTAATTGTTCTACACACAAAATAATGAATATTATTAAATCTCAACAGTTTTAAAACTCTAGATCAATGTTATAACTATTAGCAAAGCTAATTTGTCACAAAGCAGCTTAAATAGCTGAATATTGGAGGACAGGGACCATATAACATCTTGCTTGTCTCTGTAGTTGGGAGAACCTAGCATGGTTTCTAATACATAGTAAGGACTTAAAAATATGGATTCTTTATAATCCTCTGATCACTGATCAGATATGAGCTGGAGTTTAGATCCAAACCTAGAAATTACAGAGGTCAAAGTCTAAGATATTATTTATATAAACATCCTGGTAAACAATTTATTTGAAGGTGGCATATTTTGATAATTTTTATTTATAATAGTTACCTTCTTAATAACTACAATGAAAATTCCTATACAATTATATTGATACTATTACAAGTTCATGGGAAAAATGATCAAAGTTCACGATTATGAACATCAAACTTTCAGTGAATTTGTTTTTATATATACACACACATACACACATAAAAATGTGTCTACATTTATATATATATGTATATGTATATATATATATATATATATACTGTATCTCAAGAGCAAGTAGTGTTGGTAAGAGTATATCTTTTGTCTTTTGTCCTATTCCTTGATATGCTTTATAAACTGCACAATTAAAATGTTATGTCTCTTTGTTAAGGCTTTAAGAATCATACAGCTCTAGTAAATTATTAAGAAAATAATGTGATTATTTTATCTGTGGGACTTTTTTAATGAAATGAAATTATAGATAAACCATAAATAGTAATTTTAGGATTATATTTATTTGTATTTGTTAATATATAATTTTATGATTTAATCACTTTGGTACCAACCATTTGCCATCTGATAATGGGAAAAGAATATCACCGTGGGCAATAACCAATGTGCATTATAATAATAATCCAACCTACAAAATTTTTCTCAAAATTTCAGAATCTATTTCACGTAGGTGGTATGAAATTTTTATGCACATATTGAGGAAACATAAGCTAAGCATTTATATAAACAGTATGTTGCCCATTTCAGTATTGTTATTTAAAACACATCTACAACCTACAGAGTTATTCAATCCATAATCATAAATTCACTTAATAAATAAAAAAAATTAAAAAGCTCTTAATTGAAATAATTCACTACTTTTAAGCTATTCTAGGACTTAATTACTATTTATCTAAATTTTAAACTTTAACTGCAAAATCCATATCAAACAATAAGGAGGTTTGATAGAGTAAAGTTTTCAAGTAGAATGAGCTTTCAAACCGTATTAAAAATTTAATTCTCTCCACTTGCCATATAGTTGGGATACAAAGTGAAAGAAAAAATAATAGAAAGGAGCATAGAAATGCAAATTTAAGAAGTTTAGGATTCATTGTCAGTTAACATTCAAAAACAAGAGAAAGACTTTCCGAAAGTTTTAAATGAATACTATATAAGATAAACCAACAAATAGCAAGTTCTCAGCGGGGACATTTAAATCCACAATTATCCAAACATTGTAATTTGAGCACCTCTGTAAATTTACTCTGAAATATTTGGCATTTTGGGGAAAGAAGGCCTAGCAACAATGGGTGCTGCTCTCTCCAGAGGATGCCAGGCTGGTCTTGCTTTCCTGTCACTAAGAGAAGCCTGAGTACTGGGAGCAGATACCCTCTCAGAAGATCAGAAACTAGGCCTGTAATCATCCATAATCTGTCTGAATTTTACTCATTTCTCTGAATGTGCTTTTCTTGAACTATCATACATGCTTTCTTTAAAAAATACAGCTTAGAAATCTACTGGAAATATGACTTCTAAACAATGTTGGAAAAAATGTGAATGTCCAATAAATATACCAGGTTTTGTGCATTTATATTAGTCTTCACATAAAGCCATAAAATCTGAAAATATATTATTTGTTTAGAAATTTCAAAAAGCTGTTTAGATATTTGAAAATTATCATCAAAACACAGTTTGAAACAAAAGGAAGAGAATTATTATTTATGTCTTATGCTGACTTGTTCTGATTGTTTTCTTCTTATTCTTTTCATCTGGTCTCTTTTCTGTGATATCCATTCAGAAAATATATTTTTACAGGGATACTTTAAGAACATTGTACATTTACATCTAATGTAAATACTTTTAAAGAACTCAGATACCGTTTTTTATCACCTTAAGCTGTGTTTAACTATATGTACATTCAGACCTCAGATGCCTATATTTGATTCCTATAGTAGAGCTATAGAGGGGTGGGTTGAATTTGATAAGGGTTGGATTAAATAATATTATGTTTAGCATTATGAAATGCATTTAATAGATGAGAAACTTTTGTTTATTAGTTAAAATAAAAAGCTTTTTGGATTTCCTTTCATCTAGACTTTAAGAGATAACATATTGATTTCTTTTATATAAAAGCAATAAATTGCATAATTCCTTCCTTTTATTCTTTGGGCAGGGATGTGCTCTACTGAGATATAGTAGAGATAAAATCCTCCACTTGCTGTTCCTAAAACAGAACATTTAATTTTTTTTTTTTGAAGTAAACTCTATGCCCAACTTGGGGCTTGAACTCACAACCCTGAGATCAAGAGTTTAACGCTGTACCAACTGAGCCAGCCAGGTGCCCCTAGAACATACAATTTTTTAACCACTTGATAAACCTTCTTTATATATTAAGCTTATGCAGGTCAGAGAAACAGACTAATATATCAGTTTATAACATAAGGAAAGGAAATTTATAGTTAAACTTACTCAACAAATACCTTTGAAGTATTTTCATTACAATTTTCCTAATGAGCCTCAGTGAACTTGGGCTTCATTTTAAGTACTCATCATTTAACTAGAGAAGTCAGATCTCCCAGGACACATCTGTTATTTAATGATATTAGAGTTTGGGTTTTGTTTGGTGTAAATGTAGGATGGTGATGGAAAGGCACTAGGGGTAGGAGAGGAAAGGAGCTCTGATTCAATATCCCCAGGTAATATGATATAAATAATTGGAAAATGGAGATATCATTTCAGTTGGTTAATTGTAATAAACCCATTATCTTGTTAGAGCATTAAGGTAGAATCAACATGTTGGGAAACAGATAAAAGGTGCATGAAAGCATTTAAAATTCAATCATTAGGTTTCATTGCACCCATCTGCTCCCAGGAAATATAATTGGAAATTTGATTCATTGACCTTTAGCTGCCATTTTGGACCACAGTTTCAAAATCTATGTTTTCAAGTTGGACATTTGAAGTTAATTTGATAAGAGCCATATTTGGTACATTTTTAACCCAATTACATTTTTGAACAAAATTTGAAAACATAAAATCAAGCCTAATGGGCTGGTGTATATTTGACAAAGAGTCAGCATAGTTATTTAATCCTGGATCTGGTTAAAGCAACTGATGTTCAAATTCATTAAAGTTTCGATTAACTAGAGGGACTGCTGAAATTTTTACTGTTATTTTATGCACGAACTCCTGCCTCTCATTAATTATTCTCTGAGTCCATATTATACTACTTTATACTTACAACATCCAGTTACTCTAAAGTTATATACCATGGCACAAGAAAAAAAAAAAGCAATATTTAGTACTTTAGGTGGTTATCCTGAATTTTAAAAATTTTTGCACCTCCCTCAATCCTTTTTTGCCAACGTAATAGGATGCCACAGAATCTTCCCCAAATATTTCTTGTCTTCACTCAGAAGAGTGATATATGATAAAATTATATGCCTAACACAAGAAATACATTATGTAAATTGATCATCATTTCTTGTCAGCATTTGTGTATTGCTACGCTCACTGAAGTTCATGTAACTTGGAAACGAGTCATGATTAGACAGGTGTTTCTTCGCCTATGAGATCAAATTTCTGAAATATTTATATAGTGATGAGCCAGATGTACACAGCTTAACCTTGTAATCCCATTTCACAGCTTTTCCAAATACTTGGAAACTTGTTAAGTAGGAAACTGATTATTTTGGCAGCATATCTCCATTAATAGGATTCAGATCTTCCTTGTTTACAAGCCAGTGCTGCTAATACCATCTAGTATATTAAATCAACAGGGAAACTGAAAAAGTAGAATCCATCCAAGGGCTAATTGACAGGGAAGTCTTTTCTAAATCTTTTTAATGTGTTTTTTATTGACTGCGTAATATCAGAACACACATAGCGCAGGTGAATGATGTAACTGTTTGGGATACTATGTTACTACCAGTTTGGAATGAAGCAGTTACATCTCAGACTCTCCGTGCTTCTATTGTAATCTTGATATAAGCCACATAAGACCATGCATCCGCTCTTTACAAATATCCCTTTCAATATCATCTCAATTGGAAGGTTTACTGTCATTTGACATGTGAAATTATTTTAAATGCACTCATCTTTTGATAAGAGTAATGTACAATACAGAGTAATGTAATAATGTGTCATAATTTTCACTATGCTTATTTATTGGTTCTGCAATAATAGACGGAGAGCTTATTGTTATGCTTTCAGCCTGAGCTATTTATGTACTATGCTACTAGGTGCACTGTTTCATATTGTGATGTTCTGTCCTCTTAAGAAAAGGGGTATCGGGAACCTTAAATCAAATTAGGCTACAGGAAGAGTTTTATACTTTGTCTTTTTTATATTATGTGGATAGCTTTTATAAACTACCTAACTCTGCTTGAATAAACTCATGGTCCTTCAGAGACAGGAAAAAACCTATTTTTTCAAACTATATATGACAACCTGATTCCGTTCTTAAAAGAAGGAAGGAGAAAGCAGGCTATCAGAAAAGGGAAAAATTCTTCCATTTTTTTCACTTCTTTTTGGGAAAAATTATCTACTTTGTGTTTTATATTCATACAAAAATGTGCCTAATGTACATATAAGCAGGGCACATAATATTTAAAAAAAAACATAGAATTAAGTAATCTATAAAGAAGAGTTTTTTAAGGACAATGGAAAGGTAAATATATGAGATTTTTGGACCCTTGGTTTTTGTGCTCCATGACAGGTATTCTAAAGATGAAGCTGCTCCACTGAGACTGTGCTTCTAGACCTGTGTAGTTGAGATTCAGGCACTGCTAGTCTACTGCCTTTTGGATTTCAACTACTCTAACATTGAACTTGTAGTCGGCCCCCAGGGATGAATTGGCTACATTTGACTGCAAGGCCAGTTACCTCTTTCCTATTTGATTTTCACCAAATCAATAGTTTCCCTAGAAGAGATTTTACTGTTGGGAATAACAACAACTCTTATAAAACTCTTATATGCAAAAAATCCAAGTTTTTGCATTAAAATAATTTCAGATTTTTTTGTGCAGTATATGCATCTTTGAGTTTCTCTCTTTTTTCCCAAAATTAAATGATTATGTTTTTATTTATTTATAGTCACTATAGTCATGTTTATAGTCATTTTGTATTTTAAGAAGAATTTTTACTGCAAAACCTCTGCTGAAAATCCATACCTAAAACAGCACCTGGTGTATCATAAGAACTTGTTACATATTTGTGGACTGAAAATAGAGAAATTTGCATTTAAAAAGTTATAAAATTGCTTATAATTCAGTACTCAGAGGGGGCTATTGCTAACCTTTTGTTGTTCGGATCCACAGTCCCTTCTCGGACCTGAACTGATCTAAGACTATTTTTAACCTTTACTTGTTCCACTTAGTGTTAATATGAACATTTTTTATTGAAGAAATATTAAGGTGTTTAAATTTGAGGTATTGTACCATTCCCTGCTGGGATGGGTAATACATGACATGTACAACAAAATGTCATTCTGAAATATGAAAGAGTTAGGGATTACAAAACATGTCTGAGTGCAAGGATTTTTAACAAGGGATCGTAACCTGTCTATCTTCCCATGCTGTGAAATGCACACACATGCACGACACACAACTAGATTTTTTACAGGTATATACTAAACATAATATCTTACGCTGCTTTTTGCCTAAAATTATATAAATATATCATAGATAGACATCATTCCATGTCAGTGATGTAGTTTCATATTATCTTAACAATGCTGGAATTCTGGGCCAATTAATGGATAATTCATTTAATCAGTTACTCCCTGATTGACAATTTGAGTCTTTACACTGAGACTCAATTCCCAAGGTTCTTGGTTAAAAAAAAAAAAAAAAAAAAAGTTTTCAGTCCAGAGCAAGTTGCTTAACTTTTTTTTCTGTTTTCTTATTAAGTGTGATACTATTTGCTACTCATAGAGCTATCATAAGAATTCAAGACAAAATATAATTATGCATATAAATGATATAATCAATACTAAATGTTGAATAACACATATGGTTATTGTTGTTGCTTACAGCAGATGACATAAAACATTGAAGCAGTTAGGGTACTGATATGCAGGCATATTTTCCATAAAAACAATATTTCAGTTGGCCCAAATGTTAGCAATTGTACAAGAGTACAATTTCATTCCAGAATACTTACGATTATAAAAAAGTAATTTTACTGGAATGCTAATTTATTTTATCACAAATTTCCATTTTGACCTCTCTAAACCAGGATTGGTTTTTTGGATTTTGCTTTAGTGTTAAGTAGACATTTTAAAAAGTGACCAATTTTTGATAGACCATCTTCCAAAAAAATAATTTCCAGATATTTTAAACTTCTTACACAACCAAAGTAAACTTTGAAGTGGAAAGATGTTATTAAGTCTTCCTTAAGAACTGTGCTTTTTTATTCAGGGAGACCTTGTGGGAAGAAAAGCTCACACTGGGTAGAAACTGAAGAAAAGTTTCTACAAAAGAACTGTTGTATGGCAATGAATACCAGAAAGTTAGAGACATATGATAACATCTGATTTCATTTGCACTTCTTTTCATTTGAGAAAACTGAAGCACAAAAATGTTACTCACATATATACAGCTAGCTAGAAATAGAGAATTAATGTCATCTGACTCAGAGTTTAGGGTTTTTGTTCCTATACCAGTTGGGATATCATGTTTGACATGCATTTCTATTGAGGTATCTATGGAGTATGAAACATTGCGTAGCATGAATAATTGCTACTGTGAGTTACTACAACTTAGTTCCTGGAATGCAGGTCAATTTGGAAAAGAATTCTTTAAGACCTCCATATACAAAGCTTCAGAAACTCTGCTGGGACCTATGTACGTATGACACATTGTCACAGGATCTGACAACCAGCAGTAGCTTCAAGAGGTTCTGTAAGTTGGTCCAATACAGTGAAAATACATCAAAAACTAATGATGTGATATATGGTGATTAACATAACATAATAAAAAAAATAAAGTGAAAATATTGCCAAATTTTGGAGACTCCAGAAGCAGCCCAGGATCATCAGATTTGATCATAGAACTGGCTTTGATTCTTTTATTTGAATCAAAGTTGTCCAGTAGACCTCATTGCTTTTATCTGTGTTTAAGATGATTCAGAGCTGAACAATTACAGGAACAAAAGCCATTCAAGGGGGTGTGACCTGGTATCAGAACTCAGTAGGGAGCATTGATTAACAAGCATTATTAGAATGAAAGTAATAAATCTGTAAAATACATCAGACAATGATAAATAGACTAGAAAGCAAAGCATAATACACACAGAAGGAAGATGGATCATTACAGCACTTGCAGGCTTTTTATTTGAAAGAGTGCAAAATTTTAAGTCAAAAGAAACTCGTTCCTCTTACTTACTCATATTGGGATCTCCAGCTAGCCTTTCATGAATTCCACAGGCCTCAGTTTCTCCATCCATAAAATAGAAATTATAATGGTTCCAGCTGGTGAGGTTGAAAGGAAGGAATAGATTTGGAGAGGTTGAGAAACAATGACAAAAATCAGCATGTAAAAAACATAAGGAAGCACAGGAGACAAAGGACCAAGAACAGAAGAGTTCTTTTCTCTGGGAAAGAACAGGTTACTTACTCTTATTCTAAGTACACTCTAGAGGAACTTGTAATACACTTCAGGAAACTTAATGTGTCTAAGTGCATTTTGTTTTCAGGTGTTCCCGCGATGGTACTGTTTCCACAGTTTTAAGTAGTTTGGGATTGAATATAAACATGCTACAAATCACCTAACATTGAAATCCACTTTAAAAAAAAAAATGAACAGTTTTTCCATAAGGCACCTTCCAAATACAAACTCTGTGAGAGAAGTCTGTCCCACAGAGGATGAAAATGACTTGTGGTTTGTTTTTTGTTTTTTGTTTTCCTTAAACTATGACCTAATTAAAAAGAGTGCTTATGTGAAAATGCCTCATTAGTATTTTATCTACAGGAATGAATAGAGTGAAAATTTTAATTTTAAGGTTAAGAACTGAGACTTAGTTTTTCTAAGCCAGGAGCCTGCAACATTTTCTGTTAAGGGTGAGATAGTAAATATTTTAGGGTTTATGGGCCATACGGTCTCTGTCACAACCACTCAACTCTGCCATTGAAGCATGAAAGTGGCCATAGATAACATATAAATGAAAGGGCATGGCTGAATTCCAATAAAACTTGATTTTCAAAAATAGTGGGCCACAGGCCAGGGTTCACCAGCTATTTTTATAAGGCATTACTAATTGTTAACATTTCTTCATTTCTTTCCATTTGTGTATTTTTTTAAAAAAACTGTACCATGTAAATTATAAATAGTCTCTAACAAGATCAAGGTATTTGTCCATTATTTCAAAATTAGATATGGAAGAATGCAGGCCTATTATCTCATGAAACAATTGTGTAGGTAAGACTGCTGCTTTTACTACGGGAGAAAAAATTCTTAGAATTGAAGTCTCCAAGCAAAGAAAGCTGGGGATACTTGAATTAGGTATTAAGTGTCAGTCTGATAAAGAGTAGAGATAGTTCATTTCATTTTGTGCTAATGTTTAATTAAAAATCTGTTAACATTAGTAAAGACACTTAGCTTTATTTTAATTTCAGGTATGAATGCCAACCTAAAATAGACTCTTTCCATTGAATCATACATTTTGAATGTGATACTTATTCCTGTATTTCAGAGGGAAAATGATAAATATTCTAGTAATCTAATAGTCATAAATTTGATTAATAATTAATTTTTTTCCTTCAAATTTAGGAATGCCTTTTACTTTGTAATAGTCATTTCGGAGGACAGGTCTTCCAAATTCTTTGTATATTATCTCCTAAATTTTCATAATTTTTTTCTCACATTACTCTTCTTTCTCAAACCAGAAATCAAATACAATGGATAATTTTTTTGAAAATTTAAATTTGATTATGATTTTTGTTATTTTGGAAAGCATAGTAAATTATCTTTGAAACTCATGCAAAAGACTGGGGGCTTCAAAATTCCCTCAAGGTATTCACTAACTATTGTAAAATATGCTGGTTGGTTAGCTGGTTGCCTGCATTATTGCTTCTAAAGAGTTAAAAATTCTCTATCAAGAGTTGGAAGAAGGAAAAATGAGAAAGGTGTTGCATCATTCAGTTTCACCTTGAATTCCTTCTATTTTTTTAATCCTATTAGGAACTGGAATATACCTATACAGGTGATGATTTGAAAGACAGATGCAAAATCAGACAGGAATCTGATCTTGCTGATAATTTTTTCATTTGCAAAATGAATTATCTGGATAATAATTGACTTTATCTTATGATTAAAAATTTAATATTTGGGGGAGGAAGACTGGTGAACTGTGTGTATCAAAATCATTGCATTTATAATGTTTTTAATTTGAGTGTATTTTGAAAAAATAAGCTGATGAAATGGATAACAGACAGATGTTTTGGTTCACCTTTTAAATTAGTTATTTGTTTTTTTTGGAATTTTACATAATGATTGACTAAATGTAATATCTTGAATTTCTTCTTATACACTTTAAAAGGTAAGTGTTCAAAAGTGCCTATTTTGACAATTTATATGACTATCATGATGGTAAGTAATCATACAGTTAAATCTACTGCATGCATTAGAATATTTGGTAATAAACGGCCATTATTACCTTTTTATGTTATTGGCCAAAGGAAAAGAAATCTAGTTATTGGAGTTATACATAATGTTCAGCATATTCAAATAATTTAACATGCAAGTGTAAAAAGGTAAAAGTGCAGACTTTTTTAATGAGTTGTCTTATTATTAGGGGGATAGTAGCACTCTTTTTTCTTAGTGCGTAACAATAATTTTTAAAAGCACTTCAAGGCAAGTTACATTAATTTCTCATTAACTTACTTCTGAAAATATTGGGATGGAGCCTTATTTTTGTCTGTGTCTTAGAGAGGCAGTGCAGCAACTGACTGGTCCTGGCAGTCACCGGCAAGGGTTATTGTTCTGCAACAAATCGGTTATATGATGGGTAACTTTATGAAAATTAGTTAGCTGTAATTTCTCTGTTAAAGAAACCACATAGACAGTAACACTATTATGTCTTCTAGGGCAATTGGGAAGAATGAATAATAAATATCATTAATACATACAAAACAGTATACAGCATACTCCAGGCCTCCTACCCCAGAAAGTGCACAATGACACGATTTACATAAATTTAGATTCAGTGCAGTAAGGTTTCAAAATAAGTCCATATTAGCTAAATGAATTAGACTGAAAACTGGTTTGAATCAATAAATCAATTTATAAAAAATTCCTTTTACTTTAGCAAGTTCTTTAACCCTAATAAAATAAGATTTTAAGGAAATGTATCTTGCAAAAGACTCGGCATTCATGGGGATAATAAGTAAAATCATAAGTCACCAATTTGTCTCCCCAATTTGTCTCCCTCCCTTTTCTCTCTTTCTCTTCATATGTCAGAGTTCTAGGAGTTCAGACTTCTAATGACTTTTCATTGGCTACATATATCTTTGACTGCTTAGTTTGGAGGCCCATTTGCAGAGAATCCAGTTTTAGGTATTCCCTCCAGTGGGATAATCCTTCCATATTCTTTTTTTTTTTAAGATTTTATTTATTTATTTGAGAGAGAGTGAGAGAGAGAGAGAGCACAAGAGGGGGGAGCGGGAGAGGGAGAAGCAGACTCCCTGCCGAGCAGGGAGCCCGATGCGGGACTCGATCCCCGGACTCCAGGATCATGACCTGAGCCGAAGGCAGACGCTTAACCAACTGAGCCACCCAGGCGCCCCTCCATATTCTTAATAGAGACAGAAAAAGAGCATGATAAGAGGAAAGCAGAGGAGAGTCTTCTAAGACAACGTATCTGGCTGAGAGATGGCAAAAACCAACCAACCAAACAAATAAAAAACAGAAAGAAATAGAACTCCCAACCCCTCCCCGCCCCCCCACCACGACCACTACCATCACTGGAAGAAAAAGAAAAGACTAAGTATTAGCTAAGGTTGACATGGAGAGGCTGACTGTACTGAAGAGAATGGGTTAAGTGGAGATGTTGAAGTTAGCAACTCCAATTTTGGACTTTTTTCCCCTAAGACATCAACTCATGGCATAACTCTATGCCATTGCCAGTGAGAAAGCACATCTAACATTCTGTGGCACCTTGGTGGCCTACGGCCTCTAAGCTTCAGCAAATATCAAAAAAGAATGTATTCTCTATTTTGTGTGCTTTTATAAATAACAAATAGCACTCCTCTCACCTTTTGATTATCTCAATTTTCTTCTTTCTTGTCAAAGATGGTTTTCTTTAAGATTCATAAATTACATAATTAAATTCTGGCACACAAGTTATTATTAAAGTTATCAGTGTCGTTTACCAAAGAGTTAACACTTGCAAGAGCTTTTTTTTTTTTTCCAAGTTTTTATTTATTTATTTAATTGACAGAGAGACAGAGAGAGAGAGAGACAGAGAGAGAACACCAGCAGGGGGAGTGGGAGAGGGAGAAGCAGACTTCCCGCGGAGCAGGGACCCGGATGTGGGGCTCTGATCCCAGGACCCTGGGATCAGGACCCTGGGATCATGACCGGAGCCGAAGGCAGTCGCTCAACCATCTGAGCCACCCAGGCTCCCCGCAAGAGCTTTTAATATACAGCCACATTACTTTAAAAAAAAAAAAATCATCCCAGTCATCCTAATTGAGCAGTAGACTTAAAATGCTCGCATACAGGATGTGGCTGTTCTTGTCCTCTCATTTTTAATTCAAAGCAATGCTAGTTTTTGCTAAATGTGGTAAGAATTCCTTGTGTTTTTATTATGCCTTTAGTTGCAAAACACAAATGTCAACCACACTGTACTTGTATAAAAAGGATTATTTTGGAAGTCATTGATAAATACAGTTATTGCCATACCTCATGGACTTCCAAAATTCCAAAGCCATAGGTGCTGTCAGATAACTTTATAAGTGGTGGCTTAAAATGCTGTTGCAAAAAAAACCAAAAACAAACAAACAAACAAACAAACAAAAAATAATTAAAATGCTGTTGCCTACTTCAGCAACGTAGAAAGAACCACACCATATATTCTGTTGAAGGCAAAGCTATCAGAAGCAATGTCGGTATGAAAAGGCTTAAAGTCGCTGTGAATTGTGCAGGACTGTTGAATCTCAGATCTGTACCTCTGAGACAAATAATGCAAGATATGTTAAGAAAAAAAAAAGAAGAAGAAGGTAGCGGGAGGGGAGGAATGAAGCGGGGGAAATCGGAGGGGTGGACGAACCATGAGAGACGATGGACTCTGAAAAACAAACTGAGGGTTCTAGAGGGGAGGGGGGTG
>NC_138371.1:132492420-132533042 GCF_054177405.1 Leptonychotes weddellii
AAAAAAAAAGAAAAGGCTTAAAGTGAATTATTCACCTCTTAACTCTCCCTTGTGTTCAGTCTGCTGCAAAGAGAATGCTCACTATCAATATGAAAAGCAGTGCCCTTGAATTAAGGGAAAAGTTCAACTTGTTTGGCTTTGTTTTCAACCGAATGGCATCAATATATGCAGTCAACCTTATGTCCCTAATTCAAAAGAACTTTCAAAATTCCAGTCCCCTATACCTCTGAAGCAGGAAAACACTGATCATCTTAGTATAGCTGAAGTTATAATGATATGATTTAACACCGTAACTACACATCCAACCCCAAATTCGTCTGCAAGAAATAAGTTCTCTCTTAATGATGACTTCAAAGAGTTAAGGACATGCTTTCACTTTTCTTTAACAAGAAAAAGAAAAGGTATTCTAGAGGTATTCTAAATCAATACCTCTAGAATTAAAACTTTCTTCATATTTGTATTGCAACCTTTGGGAGATCCTTCTTGTATTTGACATACCTGTCTCTACTTTCTAGTATATTACAAATTTAAAAAGACAATGTTGACACAAATATGTAAAACTTGTACAAACGCTAAGGATAAATTTAACATTATATATATAAAATTATTGAGGCAAATGCTTTTAGAACTTGGTACAAAATACTGCATCTTTTCTTCTTCAGTATCTAATTTGCTGTCAGTCCTATTTAGTGTATTTTTTAATCTCAAATATTGTAGTTTTCACTTTTACAAGTTACATTTGGGTCTTTTTTTGTATCATCTACTTCTCTCCTTGAGGCCCAAGATGAAGATGATACAGGGGAGGTACTGAGGGCTCAAAATTTAAGGAGACACTCTCAAGTTCATGCTTTCATGTTCTTGACCATATTTTTAATATTCTAACAGATTTTTAAGATTCTTTTTGGTTAATTCCATCATATTTTTCATGCCTGGATCTGTTTTTATTGATTTTCTCCCAGCCACGGATTATATTTTCCTAGTTTATTGCATACCTTATAATTCCTGATCAGATCTCAGATACTGTGAATTTTACATTGTTGAATGCTGGATTTTTAAAATATTGCCTAGGGTCCAAGCTAAAGGTATGTTTGTGGAATGAATTTACCCACTGAGCCTCTGTCTCAAAGGTCTCCTCTTCGATAAAGAAACAGACGTAAAAAGGTAAAAGGATATCAAGGATACCAGCAGTTTAGGAACCACTGCTCCCTATGTTTCCACGTCAGTGATTCTGGAAATGCCAGAGCTGTTTGGTTTGTCAAAAATTGTTTTCTCCATAAGAAATTTCCTGACTGCCCCATGACTCTGTAATGGGAAATATAAGAGAATACTGGCAAATTAGCACCAAGGTATTGTGTATATATATATATATCACATAGTGATTGCACTAATCACAGATTGAATTCTAGAATTTACTGAAATAGCATCTACGATGGTGAAAACTAACTGTACAATCCATTTTCCTAATTCTTGAATTATTTTTCTCTCTTCCTTTTGCAGGAATACTTTTGGAAAATAGTATTCTGATATTTTTTTCTTGGAAATTAATTAGAAATGAGACTCAAAGAGATGAGGTCTTTATTTTTCTCATCCCACAGTTGTCTCATTTTCTAGAAATCCAAATAGTGTTTTAAAATTGCCCAGACTTACACCCACTTATCACTATTTCATGATTATTACAGTGCTGCATGTAGGATTTTTTAATGTAAAAGTTATAACAAGAATTGTATTCGATAACTAAGAAATTTTCATATATTATCTCATATAAAATATAAAACCACACATTTTAAATAGTATATCCTAATTTTACCACCAAAGTTGCAAAATTATTTTGATGATATTTTGCATACACTTCAGTACATCTTAGATACTAATCATTTCAATTAAATGTCTTTAGAGTCTTTACAAAGATATTCTATTCACTTCCAAATGTAGAATCAATTTACAAGGCATTTTCTAAATTTAAAAGCTCACCGTTTCTGAGGATGGATCCCAGTTCTTCAAAATGTAGCCATGTTTCTTTCCTGCATTGAAATAAAAACAAAACAAAACTAAACTAAAAACTGTTCCGTTGTTTGGGTGCTTGGCTGGTTCTGTCGGTAAAGCATGCAACTCTTGATTTCAGGGTCACAAGTTCAAGTTGCACATTGGGCATGGGGCCTACTTAAAAGAAGAAAAAAAAAAGCTGTTCCTTTGCAATAAATGCAGTCTGCAAACTTCATTTGAAGTATTTATGTTATGGCTGGGAAAACGGGAACTGCACACAAGAAAAACATCTTTGAAATAAATGAAAATTTAGCTAAATAATTCATATTAAGGTGGATGTCTTATAGAACTGTTGCTTGGGTTTGCTAGTGTGGCTAAATAGATCTTTATATCTGAATCCATTTGTAGTCTGTCCAAATGAATATGGAATTTCTACATAGGTTTTAAAAGTTGGCTTTGTGTAATTTTAAAAGACAAAGTTCAGAAACATTCTTTATTGTAGTTATTTAATAAAAGAGCTTGTAGTTTTATAATCTTCTTTGAGATGGAAGGATCTTCAGTATATATGACATGCAGATGTCATTTTAGATTTAATTTGGAATTACCTTTTATTAGGATATAGTAATGAACCCTTTTTTGAGTGTAGAGTTCTATGTATTTTTAATCATGTATATATAAAACTTCATGAAACCACCACCATAATCAGGATACTAAATAGTTCTATCACCCTAAAAAGCTTCTTTATGCTATATCTGTAGTCAACTTTAAACCTTGGCATCCATTGATCAGTTCTTTGTCGTAACAGTTTTTGATATTTTCTTTTTTGAGAAGTTTTATAAATGGAATCATCCTGTATGCAATTTTTTGAGACTGGCTTCTTTCACTCAACCAAAATGCTTTTGAGATTCATGCATGTTATTACATCACTAGTTCATTTTTTTATTGCTAAATAGTTTTCCATTGCATGCATGCACCACAGTCTGTTTACCTATTGAAAGATATCTGAGCTGACTCCAGTTTTGACAAAAACAGCTCCTGTAAATATTTATGTACAAATCTTTCATGTGAGTCTAATTTACATTTCTTTAAGGTAAATGCCAAATTGCTGTGTCAGTTTGGGTCTTTTTTATTCTATGGATTATGCTTTTTTGGTATCATGTCTAAGAACTCTGCCAAATGTCAGGTCGCAAAGATTTTCTGCTAAGTTTCCTTCTAAAGTTTTATAGTTTTGCATTTACATTTAGACGTGTGATCCATCTTGACATATGTATATATACACATATGTATGTATATATATAAATGTGAGGTATAGGTTAAGGTTTATTTCTATTGAATTATCTATTGAATTGCCTTTGCAACTTTGTCAAAAATCAATTGGCCATATTTCTATGGGCTACTTATGGGCAGTCTCTTCTGTTCTATTGATCTATGTGTCTTTTCTGTCTACAGTACTACATTGTCTTGATTAGTGTAGCTTCATAGTAAGTCTCAAAATAGATAGTGTAATTCCTTCAACTTTATTCTTTTTCAAAACTATTTTGCCTATTACAGTCACTTTGCTTCTTGTTACAAATTTTAGAATCTTGTCTATATTTACATAAAATCATGCTGTAAATGTGAATGTTACTATGTTACATGTATAGATTATTTGAGGAACATTGACATCTTTACCATGTTGAGTCTTCCACTCCACTAACACAATATATCTCTTCATCTATTTAGGTGTTCTTTGATTTATTTCATCATTTTTTGTCATGTTCAGGATACAGATTCTGTACTTGTTATTTGAGAATATTTATTTGCTAAGCATTTGATTCTAAGGGAACTATGATAAATGTATTGCTTTTGAAATTTTGGTTTTCTATAGTTCGTTGCTAGAATATAGAAATATGACTGATTTTTGTGTGATGACCTTGACTATGGCAACTTTAGCTATTTATTGGTTCTAAGAAGTTTTGTTTGTGATTTGTTTGTTTTGATTCCTTCTTTTTTTCTGCCTAAACAATATTATGTGTGAATAGAATAACTGAAAATTTTCCCCTTCCTTTTTAATTTATCCTTTATTTCTTTTTCTTGCCTTTTGAACTTACTGGATCTTTTAGTACTATGGTGAATAAAAGTGGTGAAAGCCAAGGGTGAAAACTTTCAGTCTTTCACTAGTAAGCATGATGTTAGTTATACTTTTTTTTTTTATTTTAGATGCTCTATATACAGTTGAGGAAGTTTCCTTCTACTCTGACTTTGCTGAGAATTTTTATCATTAATAGATGATGACTTTTATCAAATGCTTTATATATTTTAAAATTTTCTATTTTTACTATTTTAATAGTAAAAAAATCTATTTGACTCCTTTTACTATCCATTTTCAACTCAACTTTCTTAGGCACTTGTAAGTGGTCATATCAAATTAATCTACTTCCACAAATAAAGAACTTACCTAATTTCAGCCAATATGGCTCAGTTTCAGTAGGTGCTTCCTTTTGGTCTTCCTCATGGACGCTTGTTTTTATGATTTGTTTTCTAGATTTATAATAGGATGAGCAAATTGTAGACCATATAAATACACATTCTGATATACTTTAGGAATAGTTTATTATTGACTACTGCTGACAAAAATTCTGATTTTCAATATCATTTATAAATTGACTACAATCTACTGAGTACTTTTGGAGAAATACATAGAGGCAAATAATCAAAGAAACCCTTCATATCATGCAGGCTTATCCACTTTGTGTGTCTGTTTAAGTGATTACTTGCTTATTTCTTTGTGTTTTCTGTACAAAGGAAAGTAAAGAATATCTAAGTTTTCATATTCAGCAAACAAAATAACAGTAAAACAAAGAAGTCAAACTAGGAGGGTGGACTCAGTTTGATAAGATAGTTCATATCTGTTTTGTTATGAGCAAATAATCACTAAAAAATCCCCCAACTTCTGTCTTTGTATCTTGACTGAAATAGATTAAAAAGATCATCATATTCTAAAGTTTTTAAGGTGTTTATTTTGGAACTTTTATGTAACGACCTACAAATTCCAGGTATTTTTAAAAAAATAATAAACAAATTATATGTTTTAAAAGTAAAGGTTACTGCATTCAAGTTGAGTTTGAAGGGAAAATATTAGTTTGTATGATTAGTTTGTATGGAAGAGGATAAAGTTTTCAAGAGTTACAAATATTCATATTTAATTACTCTGCTGAGACCTAAAAAGCTTCAAATGTCTGACCTTGAATTTTACTTTCTTCTTAGACTTAAAAGTTAAGATTTAGACATGTGCAAGGTAGAACTAAATTTTTAGAGTACATTATTGGAAAATATCTTAAAGCCCTTCTATTTCTAAATTAAATGATGCTGTGGTACATATGGCTTTTGTTTTGGGTCTATTTTCATTTTTCTATGCAAATACAGTTATTTTATATTCAGATTATTTTAAATGAGTTTTCTGACACCTTTGGAGTCTGGATAATGAAAATGTGATTTTCTATATTAAAACCAGTGTGGGTTTTATAGTGAGTTAATTATATGTTTGTTAAAGGCCAAATGGCTATTTCATTACAGTAATTATAAACACACATACAATTTCTCATGTTTCTACCTATTTTATTTTATTTTATTTTTAAAGATTTTATTTATTTGACAGAGAGAGACACAGCGAGAGAGGGAACATAAGCAGGGGGAGTGGGAGAGGGAGAAGCAGGCCTCCCACTGAGCAGAGGGCCCGATGTGGGGCTCCATCCCAGCACCCTGGGATCATGACCTGAGCTGAAGGCAGACGCTTAACGACTGAGCCACCCAGGCGCCCCTCTACCTATTTTAATGGATAAATGCAGGCATTATTAGTAAACTTCTGATATTCTGCTACTTATTAAGCTGCAAATTTTTAAAAGTTGTACTTTGTGAAATTCTCCGATAATAAACCAACATTTCTTTCTTTTTTTTTCCTTTTACATTCCTTTTTACCTCTCTCCACCCTCATTCCTCCACAGTATATATACCTTTTTGTTTCTCTCTTTCTCTTCTCTATTTTTCTCTTGCCTTTCTCTCTACTTTTATTTTTCTCATCTTTTTTTTTCTAAAATCCCTTTTTTTATGACTTCCTCTCATGTTTCTATTTTCATCAAAATAACATTTGATAGCAATACTCTTGCTCAGTGTTCATCAAACACTCTGATGCATACATGCAAACATACATACACACATGCACATGCACACACATACACATAATTTAAAATTTAAAAATAACTCTTCATTCAGTGGGGAAATGTGTTCTATTTCTTCATTTAAGTCCTGTATTTTATCAGAGCTGTTTAGAACTTTAGGAATAGGCAAACACTTTCAGATATGTCCCTATTAGAACAGAGGAAGGGAAGTTTCCCAGTCTGTCTCCCTGTGTCTAACTGAATAGGGATCCATATTCTGTCATGTTCCACCTAATTAAAGCCATTAAAGTCACAAGGTTACTTATAATAGCACTTAAGAAAACTAGAGTTTCCACTTTCACTTCACATTTTACCCTCTCCTTAATACCCATGATTCTGTTTTTCTGAATTGTTCTAATATACTCATGGCTTAGTCTTTAACTGACAACCATAATGGTTTGCATACATGTTTTTGACCAATTCAACAGATTTTATTAAGTTAAAAAGTGGAGTTTTTAAGTAATTGTAGTTTTAAAAATTGGCAAAATTCTTTTGCAAACATTTTGCCCCAGTGTTGTTTTCCACTATTATTTAATTTAATTTAATTTAATTTTTTAAGTTTGGGCCTTGAACTCACGACCCTGAGATCAAGACCTGAGCTGATATCAAGAGTCTGACGCTTAACCAACTAAGCCACCCAGGCGCCTCTCCCCCGCCCCCTCCACTATTATTTTTACTAGAAGATCATTATCCTTAAGAATTGATAGTTTGGGGCGCCTGGGTGGCTCAGTTGTTAAGCGTCTGCCTTCAGCTCAGGTCATGATCCCAGGGTCCTGGGATGGAGCCCCGCATCGGGCTCCCTGCTCCGCGGGAAGCCTGCTTCTCCCTCTCCCACTCCCCCTGCTTGTTCCCTCTCTCGCTGTGTCTCTCTCTCTGTCAAATAAATAAATAAAATCTTTAAAAAAAAAAAAGAATTGATAGTTTGCCATTATGGAAAGAAAAATTAAGGTGCTTCACAGAATCTAAAAACTAATAAAACATTTTAATGAAAAATGTCTGCTACCAACTACTAGTTAAAGTGGATTAGAAGTGAGAAATGTATTGACCTTGTTTACCTTCATCTTTGCACTTTGATAAAGGTCATTTGAACAACAACAGAAAAAGACTATAGATTAAGAAATTTATGAGGGTATTTCTTGTCCCCCAACTTTTAACAGACAGTGAAACTTAGGTAGTACTTTTAGCTATTACTCTTAACATATCTGTTTTTTTTTCTTTCCAGTAATAGTTTAAGAAAGCCACAAAATTAAATTATTCCATGGGAAGAAAAAAGGGTACTGTTAGTTTAAATTAGCTTTATTTATAAGGAAAACACATATTGTACTACATTAAGCCTTACCTTGGGCCCTCTTCTTCATGAATTGCATGCTCCTGTGTCACTGACACTTGCATGCCGGATGATCTTGCACGAATCCGTAGCTGCTTCAGAGCACAATGGTGTGATATGAAGTGATGCAGAAAACAGGAGAACCTTTGTCGCTGAGTCAGCTGCAAGAAGAAGTGATGTGTATGAATGTACAGTATAGGGAGATCTATGAAAGATCTAGTATCTTTCTCCCAAAAGACTCTGTTCCATGATACAAGGAGAATTCAGTTCTTTTTGGCAGCCCTCCACATCAGTTTGGAAGCAGTAAAAACATCCACAAAAACAAGCCTGGTTTCTCAATGTCTTTACTCTCAATATTTTAAGTAACATTTTATTCCTTGTTTTTATTTTACTTTGTTTTTAATAACCAGAAGTAACACCCTTTTCCACTGTCTAGTTCGAGTTCAATGCCATACTAGGAGTGTAGTCGAGGACGAATTATAGAGATGAGTTCAGCCACATGTGCCATGCTTGTAATTGTTTTTGGCAAAATTTGAAGTAAAGGCCCTGTATCTCTTAATTCAGGAATGGATGACTTTAAGTGATATTACATCAAGGAGGGCATAGAATCCCAGCAGATGATGTCATTATGTTTAAAAATGAGTATTATTAAATAATTCACACTTTTAATATGGAGAAATTAGGTCATTTTTCCACACCTCCCACAAATGTTCAATCTTAATATCTAAGTAATGAAACTACACAGACAGTGCGATCCATCCTGGTAGGAACAGAAAATGCCAGTTATGACAGGCTCATTGTTTACTTTAACAGGTAATTTGTGGACCGGAATCATTTAATTGTTCTGAGTACATAATTACATGTCAGCAATTTCCAGTTTAATTAAAATGTACAAATCTGAAGATTAAGGGAATTTTTGAATTATTAATCATTTTTCCACTAGGAAATCTTGTTGCTCCGCAGGAGATTTGTCCAGTGTACAACTATACGTATTTTTTTCCTTCTCTTTCGCAGACAGACAATTTTCCCGCAGAGCCCAATTACATGGGCAGCAGGCAGCAGTTTGTTCAAAGGTAAGGCCTGTTAAATAACTTTCTCGGCTTCCCCATTTGCATTCGTGTCAAAATTGCTTTGCAAGAGACTACCCTTCAGATTCAAACTCGTAGAGACAACACTTTCTCTTCTTTTTCTTTATATGTATTTCAGTAGCTCCACGTTTAAGGACCCAGAAAGAGCCAGCCTGAGAGACAGTGGGCACGGGGACAGTGATCAGGCTGACAGTGACCAAGACACTAACAAAGGCTCCTGCTGTGACATGTCTGTTAGGGAGGCACTCAAGATGAAAACGACTTCAGCTAAAAGCCAACCACTTGAACAAGGTGAGTGACGCCTTCCAATGCTTGCAAAGTGTAAAGCTTAAGCAGTCATTATAAACCTATTAGTACTAGAGTTGCAGTTTATCACGGTGGAATGGACCATTGATAATATATCAAAAGAAACAGCAAATCCCGAGCTTGTCCCAGACAGAAAGCAGCTATTCAATACCTCAGTAACGACAGAAAAAGGAAGACCATGGATATTAGTCTGTAATCTTCTTAAAATGAGAACTTGACCAAAGTCACTAGATTGTTCGGATCTTTTTTTTTTTTTTTTTTTAGATTTTTTATTTATTTATCTGAGAGAGAGAATGGGAGACAGAGAGCATGAGAGGGGGAGGATCAGAGGGAGAAGCAGACTCCCCGCCAAGCAGGGAGCCCGATGCGGGACTCGATTCCGGGACTCCGGGATCATGACCTGAGCCGAAGGCAGTTGCTTAACCAACTGAGCCACCCAGGCGCCCCTATTGTTCGGATCTTTATGGACATTTCCTAACCTTTCCCATTTTGTGTTTTATTAACAAGGAAAATAGGGCATGTATTAGCTAGATATGCACATCTTAATATACTAATTTACAAGATTAAATTTAGTAAATTCACCACTTTTAGGTAAAATGAAAACCTGATTGGAATTTTGTAGCTCTTAGCAATGTTTGTTTATTTTTAGTGTGAATTTGAGCTTCAGAGTCGTTTTTCAAGAGTCAAATTACAGCGAAGCCAGAGTTTTGGCTCCTGTTTTGGAATTACATCTAAATCTGCATGGATGTCAAATAAACATGTACTTGTTGACCCTGATAGAGATATAAAAAAGAAACACTTCTTAATAAATACATATTTTTTTTTCTAAAAATCTATCTTCAATTTATTTGTTTGATATGCCTTTTTATTAGTTTTGATGTTTTTATTGTTTCAAACACAATGAAATATTTGCTAATGATTCACCCAAAGAGAAATAAGGAACTCTTACATGTAAGACTTAGACCCTGGGAATAAGTTTTTATGTTTCATTATAAAAAATGAAAAGAACTATTGTATAAACCAGATTTCAGAATTACAAATGCATGTTATATTTGTTAATATTAGTTTTCAAAATACTAATGGTATTTAAATATACCTAATATTTATTATTTCAGTTTTTTAATGAGAAACTACATTTAAACTATGTGACATAGTCATTTATTTTTCTAAGTCGTTTCTTGATTGACAATTCATAGAAAGTAAATTTTTGCCTGTAGTGCAGTCTGTCATATCACACATACTTCAACAGATACCATGTTTATTAATTTCTCAAATCATGTTGAAATTTTAATACATATGTTCACACATATATAAATTCAATACAGAGATAAATACATATGTTCAGTATAATATATATTTAAATTTCTGCACTGAATATAATTATGCTGGATTTAATTTAAGGTTGGTCTCCCAAAAAGCCTTCTTTTGATAAGTTATAACTGCCAAATATACCATAGCAACTTTCTGTCTAACAATGCAATATTGCGTTTTAAATTATTTTCAGTAAAAGGTATTTGAATGCTTACGGAATATTCATAATTCCTACAAATTTGAATGTTCACTCGAAGTGACTTAAATGATTTTGATGGGTTTTGACTATGTCATATTATAATATGTTAATTTTTTAGACAAATTTTAAATAATGGGTTGTTGGATCTTGATATGTGAATACAGAACCTAACATAGACTCATTTATGTGTGTAATAAAGTGATTGACAGATAATGCATTGACTACTTTTAGTAAAGCCGCATAGAGTTAGTAAATAGTTTGCATTTATTATATCTTTATGAGAAACTTTTTGAATCAAAAAAAGCTTATATGCTGTTCACATTAACTCTAAATATTTTTTATCAACCAAGTGAGCAATGTATTTGATGGGAAGGGGTAAGGACCCTTATAGAAAAAGGAAGGGGTTTCATTCATGTCTGAAGATGTAATTTATACTGAAAATCTGTTTTTTCAATTTTGATATTAGAAAATAATACCTTAGGAAGATGGCTGTTGTTCTTAGAAGAACATATATTTGTCATACATTTTAGTTAATGTTACACATAAAACAATTGCTAGTCTAAGAGTGAGAATGCTAATGCAAATGTCTCCTCTAAAACAAGTAGTTTCCACATGTCCTTATTAATAAATATGGGAAAGTTATTAGGAACCTGAAAGCCACATTTAGATAATCTATGAATTATAGGAGAGATACTGACCTCTACTTTAAAACATGATTTTGGAGGATTAGCTAAAGTAGAATTTCATTGGTTGTTTGACTGTTTATTAATTCATTTGTTTAATAAATATCTATAAATCCTTTCAATACATGAGGAAAGTTAGATTCTTTAGGAACATCAAAAATAAATTTGACTTGGAGCCTGCCTTCAAGAAACTGTATGTAACTAGTAGAGATGGGAGATCGCTCTCTCCTTCTCCTCTGTCTCTCTCTCTCTGTCTCCCCCTTCCCCTCTCTCATCTCTCTTCTCTCTCATTTACCTCCAACTCTCATCTTATCTATCTCTATGTCCGTCATTTTTTTCCCTTCCTTCCTTTCCTCCTTCTTTCTTTCTTTCCTTCATCTTTCCTTCATCTTTCTTTCTTTCTTTCTTTCTTCCTTTTTTCTTTCTTTCATGAATCCATGTTTACACCTATCTATCTACTTATCTAGATTGGAGGTGGAGACTAGCATTTACTGGGTTTTTACTATTTACTATAAACAGTGCTAGCTGCATTTCAATGTTAGCTTATTTAACCTGCAAACTCTAAAATATTTATCATTTTTATCCTACATGTAAGAAAACTGAGCTTATGAGAAATTTATTAGCCTGCTCAGCAGGTTGGAGTTTTATCTTAGGTCTAGATATAGCCAAAATTTGTGTCTTTTCTATACAACTTTGTTTCCAAATGGGAGAATTTGTTCCAAATAGACAATCTGATTCATTTTTATTACTAGATATCAAATAAACATTGAAGAGTAAGTTAAAACCTGAGTTCATGTATGCAAACCTTAGGGGAGAACATCAAAATAGCTCATATGCATGGAATGAATTATTCAGTACTTAAAACTTATTATCCTATTTAGTTTTCATTGCATTCATAAATAGGTAAATAGTGTTACTCTCACATTTACTAGATATTAAGAAATTTTTTCAATATTCTATAGCTGTAAGTAGTGAAGTCGGCATTAGAAATAAAATGATATGCCTTCAGAGCCCTCCTCTTACCCAGTGCTTTATACTATTCACGTAATGAACAGTTTACTCAGAAATAATTTTAAAATGTTTGAAGAAGCAATCAGCCATTGTCTTGGTCAATGTACTCTGTTAATTTATTTGAAAAGCGTCATGAGAAGCAATGCCAAATTAATTCAATGCACACCTATAAAAAATAATTTTCTTTACAGATGAAAGATGATGACAGCCGTATTTAAGCAATTATCTCATGTCGGATTTCAAATATTAAACCTAATTTTTAATACCTTTAAAAATCTCCTAAGAAACAAAAATAAATTTCCTCTAAGGAGAAAGAAACCAAAAGCTAAACAAAAAGAAACCTGCTTATGAGTCTTTTTCTCTTCCTAAAAATTTGTAGTAGTGCTTTAACACATTTCAATTAAAAAATCAGTAGCATATTATATTTTACAATTTTATATTAATTTAGTTAGCTTCTTTCCTTGTTTAAATTTTTTCTATTAAGAAAAATAACGTTCTATTTCTAAATCAAAATATTTCTTTAACTTAGAAATTAGAATCATTCCAAAAATAATCTTCACATTTTCAATGGAACTTTCTGTGCTAATAATGGTTTTTCTCTGCAAATGACTTAGGCCTTTGAGATTTCACATTATTAGTTCAAATATTACTTTTTTCTTCTCTTTTGCGCAGATTCTTCCCATTTGTTCTATTCCTGATAACTGTGTTTTTTTGCTTCCATCAGCTGAATCATCCCAAATATACAGCACTAGTATATGTTACTCACTTTTTTAGCAAATAGGGGAATTTGGGATGTTAATTGAAGGGGTGATACACGGCACTAAACTGGGGATAGCTTTAAGGATTTTATACTAATAAATCCTCTAAATAGAAAGAAGTTATTTTAGTTTCTCTTATTGGGATTTTAAAAAATTCTCAAAGAATGTACTTAGTTTCTTTCTATTTGTTTGCATTTTTGTGCCCGCTTCTCTATTTGTCAATTAGATTGTCTCCATACTCCCTTTGTCAAATATTAATTCTAAGTAAGTAGGTAGGTAGGTAGGTAGGTAGGTAGGTAGGTAAAGCAGTCCACTTTGACTTCTTTAAAGAAGTACCTGTACCTCTGAATTTCTGTCCACTTGGCAAAGTATTTTGCTTGTTAGCAATAACTTTTTCTCCTTTAAAAAGATTTAGTAAGCCTTCCCTAAAATTCAATAGTCTGTACTGATTCCCAAATAATAAATGTGCAGTGTTCAATTTTTCAAAGATAATCAGTCTTCTGCTATCTTTATAGTTGACTGAAACCAGGTTCTTGAAGCCAGAAGCTAGTGGACTAGCATCGCACATTGTAAGTGTTGACAGCTTTTGCCAGCCATGGCAGTGGAAGGATCACCATTAGGGAATCTAACGCTCCTCTTAGGGGACCCCTGTTGGTCCCTCCCTCTGTAACTGGATTCCAGGACTTTTCTGATCCTCAGGAGTTGCTTCTTTCAAATTCTTTCTCATTTCTCCTTTTATTTAATTGCCTTATATATATATTTTTTTTCCTATTCAATTCTGTGCTTCCCCAGTCCTTTCGCTTCTGCTAGAAAACCTGACTTCTTAAATTACATTCTGGGTACAAAACATTTCACAACGAATCCCTGATTAAAATCTAATAAATATAAAATCAGTAGAAAGTTGAGAATAATAGAAATACCAAATAAGCCAGATTTGCTCCAGTGAATTCAATTTAAAGCTAAATTACATCTTAAGGGTTGCCTTCCCTCTTCCCAGAGGACATTCTGGAAAACTACAAAAACTAAAGCTAATGGATTTTTGTTGTTGTTTTTGTTGTTGTTGTTCCTTTTTTTTTTTTTTTCTTCAAGTCAGTCCTTGAATTTTGCTTGTGGGCCCCATATTCAAAACAGGATTAGGCTAGTTTAAAGGACTGCGGTATTTGTTAGGTGATTTCAGAGTTTGACAAGGCTCTGAGCCCCACTCCTTCAAATCTTCCTCCCTAATTTACTGCAGAATGACTGCAGTTTCACCATATTTCTAATTATGTCTAGAAAGGAAACAGTTTAAAGTTTCCACAACCTAGGGACACCTGGGTGGTTCAGTCAGTTAAGGGTCTGCCTTGGGCTCAGGTCATGATCCCAGGGCCCTGGGATTGAGTCCCACGTCGGGCTCCTTGCTCAGAGGGAAGGGGAGCCTGCTTCTCCCTCTGCCTGCTACTATCCCTGCTTGTGGGGTCTTTCTTTCTCTCTGGCAAATAAATAAGTAAAATCTTAAAAAAAAAAAAAAAAGTTTCCACAACCTATACTTTGCCGTGAAGGAATGATTTAAAGAAGAAGTAGCAGGGAGGGACGCCTGGGTGGCTCAGTCGGTTAAGCGTCTGCCTTCAGCTCAGGTCATGATCCCAGGGTCCTGGGATCGAGTCCCGCATCGGGCTCCCTGCTCCGCGGGGAGCCTGCTTCTCCCTCTGCCTCTGCCTCTCTCTCTCTCTCTCTCTCTATCTCTCATGAATAAATAAATAAAATCTTTTAAAAAAAAAAAAAAAAAAAAAAGAAGAAGTAGCAGGGAAATGGGAGAATAGAAGGTGAAGCTCTTGTCCACCAAAATAGGAGTGGAACCATGCACCCAGGATTTGGGAGGGGGTTACTGAGACAGGATTAGGACACTGAACACAATCTTGACCTACTTTGCAATTTCCCCTAGAACTGACCCGAAATAGGAAAGTACCAGGATAGTACTTTTATATTCATTCTCAAGCTTCCATTCTGTTTTCTATGCTGCACTGTGGTTACTGCAGCCCGGACCCTTCCAACCCATCAGTGTCTTTTCCCAGACCTTCCCATGACAGGCAATAGCAAATCGCTTCTACCTAAGTAAGGACACGGAGGTGATGGCGACGTCCATCCCCTCAGCAGCCATCTCGCAATCTCTGAAAATAATTTTTAAAGAAATACTGCTGTAAACTTACTAATAGTCAATTTGTCTTAGGAAGGAAATGGAAAATTACTGCCATATATGGGGGTGGGGAGAAGGAACTGTTGAATATTTAATGCCAGGAAGAAATCACTTACAAATTTTTAAAGGCACTGCTGCTTTATGATTCAGGTATGTGGCATTTAAGAAATTGTATTATTTTCCAAGAATTATTATTTTCAAGCCCTATACGTTTTTATTGGACTGCATTTTTTAAGAGCACCTTAGTATCAACTTTTTCACCTTCTTATGCTGTCTTTTAGGACTTGCAGAATTCATTTGGCTTTACATTTTACTGGATAAAATATTCCCTGAACTGTGAGCAGCTTCTGCTTATTTTTGATTACCAAACTTTGCAAATGTCCCATAGTTCACCTAACTTTAAAAGTTTCAATGACATCTCTTTTTGTCGTGTGCAAACATCTGCTTCTAGAATCCAGCAGCTGGTATTTTCTCATGAAAATAGAGAGATTTTATCACCCTCACATTTGTTCTCATCGTAAAGCCTCCCTAACAAGTGTTGCATGATTTACTATAGACTCAATGTGATTTTGAGATTCTCTTGCTTTTAGTAAGCACAGCAATGACTTTTGCTAAAACACTCCAATTTGGGAATGTTGGGACAGTATTTCCCAAACTTTTAAGAACTCATTTTGCCTTGGGGCATGTGCACCCTTCCCAGAATTACTGTATCTTTCAAACACTCCGATACAATCAGAGGATTTTCCCTTAATGGTTTTTTAGAAGGACAATATTTTTTTTTCACTTTTACAAATAAAATTCTCTATTAATATTATGCACACTTCTATGAAAATTGGAGTAAGCCTGTAACCTACGACAATCTAGAATGGTTATCAGTTCATCTGTTAATTAAGAACTGTGAGAAAATAATGTTAATAGGTCTTAAGCTTCTTCCACATATTTTCCATTATTTCACTTGAAACACATGTTCTACTATTGCAGGTTCTCTGTTCTTTTGAAAGCCATATACAAAACATTAGGGTAGAAAGATTCCCGAAGTATAATTCCCCTGTTTTGTAAGAAAACAGACAGATTCAATGACTTTAATAGAGTCTTCAATTAGAGTCAGAGGTAGTACTAATTCCAGGTTTATAATTTGCTGGTCTGGAGCTTTTTGCATCTTTTCATACCATTCCTATAACATGTGATAGAGAGACCTCTGTGTCTCCAAGCAGGTATTTCAGATTTGTCATCACACTTCGTTGACTTATTAATCTAAAGATGTAAGCAGTTATGCTTGAGAGCTTAATTCTTGATTCTTTCATATATATTGAATAAATATTTAATATGTTTATATATTATATATATTAAATAATTATATTGAACAGAAGCTCTAAAAGTTCAAAAAAATGTATCATACCAAATGTAGGCATTGACTCTACTGTGTTATTTGTCATCAAGCACAAGGGTGCATATATTTCTTGTCTGGGCACAAGATCTACACTTCTCCTAAGTGTGGGACCCTGATATTTTCTGAGCATACCAAGGAATGATGGCTCCAGGAGAGATTTTCATTCACTCATTTATTTAATCACTTATTTTTTCTTTTAATGAACAACTGTGCCAGGGATACAAAGATGAGTTAATGCACTGGCTGGGTTCTCAAGGAGCTCACACTGTAGTAAGAAAACTTGACATATAAACCATGAGGTTGGTGCAGTGAGAGATATGCCCTAAGTATTCATGCAGTCATGAGAAAGAAAACCCAGACAAGATTTGGAAGATCAAAGAAAATTCTTGGAGAAGGAGACATTTGAGCCGACTGTTCCTTCAGAAAATGTTTCTCTCTCCTGGCCCAGTGATGTTTGGGGAGGGAGGATGACAGGGCACTCTCAGAAACACAGATGAAGTGAAACAACGTGTTGGATATATGTGAGTAGGAAGGTGTGAGACTAAGAATGGGGCGTATGAGACTGAGAGGTTGTGAGAAGCCCAGTGATGGGACAGCTGACCAGGAGCCATTGGAGGTTCAGGAATTAACAGTTCAAAGTTTCATTTTAAAGAGATTATTTTTATGTCAATGCCTGGGGAGACAGGGATACGCTTAGGAAGCTGGGGAAGTAGTCCAAGGCAAGGCAAAATGAGGCCCAGAGTAGTAAAGAACTAGCAGGAATGGAACTAAGTGAAAGATTAAAAACTTTTAGTAAATGACACTACTTTTATGATTATAGTAAATTGCTTAGCATTCATTTGAAATTGATTTTGGGATAAAAGTTTCTAAAGGGAAAAAAAATCATTTGATACCCAAATAAATGGAGTATAACTTGAATTATTTAAGTACACTTATGTGTAATTTATACCACATATGTTAAACTACCACATAAATATTTGAAACTTTCAGCATTTTTTCTAAATGAACAATGCTTATTTGTATGCTGGAATTGACCTACTAAAGAAATTTCACCATTCAAAGATGATAGGAAAACACAAAAACGAAAAAACTTCAGTTAACCAGGTCTTTGAGAGAACTTTTAGAAAAAGGTGAGGTAGTATAGGACATGGTGTCATAATGAATCTTAGCATCATGACTTGGGTGACTGAGTTCAGTCTACTAAAGTGGCAAAGACAGGATGAGGTCACCACTGGGAAAATATTTGGGAAGTAAAAAGAGTTTAGATGAATATCAGAAGAGGCTACTAGAAATTATAGTTTGGTAGTCCACATAGAAGTTAGGAGGTATCAATTTGGAAGCCATTGATATAGAATGATACTTGAAGTATGTAAATCAATGAGAAAGGTCATTGGGAGAAAAGAATCCAAGAGATTGGAATCTGGGATTATTGTAAGGAAAGGATCCAGGACAAAATCCTCCAGAACTTAGAAGTTGGGAAGGGAGAAATTTCAATAATTGTTCCACCTGCCAAGAAATATGTTCAGTATATTCTATGACAATCCCAAATCCAGAGACCTTGTAGGTGACTTATGTGACTAAAAGCTAGAGATTTTAGATTTCATCTCCAGCCACATATAATTGAGAGCCAAATTAAAACAATACATTAAGTTGGATAATACTGTTTCTGTTAAAAACAGGGTGATACTGAGATAGTTCTATTTTATGATTCAACAAACTAGTTTGGAGTAAAGTCCCACATATGTGACCTGGCCTCATGGGCATAAATACATAACTTCCAGAGCTCACTTGCTTTGAAGGAAGGAACATTCACTTGGAATCAAATGTTTTGAATTTTTAATGTAATTCAGTAACACTTTGTATAGTATCATTATAAATCATCACATATATATGCATATATATGTATATATATCATCATATATCTTAGGTGTTATGTTGTATATTTATTCAACAAATATTCATTGGGTTTCTGGTATGTGCCAAGCACTCCCTCAAGTGTTGAGGATTGAACAGTAAGCGAAGTAAATATTTCTGTTCACATTGAGCTTACATTCAAATGATGAAATTCTCAAGTGAACTCTTTTGAAACTCACAAAACCCCCATTTTCACAGAACTGATAGTCTAGTAATGGAAGTAATACATATACCAAAAATATAAGAAAATGTAGAAAATAATATGTTATTGATTAGGTACATATAAAAGGGTCTGAGAGTTTCAAAAGGAGGAGTAGAATACTGATAATTATTCAATGAAGTTTCATACAAGAGCTGAAATTTGAGCTAAGACTTAAGGGATGAAAAAGGTTTTTACTTTCAGAGGTAGAAGAAACACAACAAGTACATAAACACATACATGGAATATGGAAAGTGTATATAATATTTGGGTGATAATGAATAGTCCAATGTGTCCAGAGGAGAAGGGACAAAAGGAGAAATGCCGATGAAAACGGGAAAGAGTTGGTCAGTAAGGGAGAGAGAAAGCAGGAAAGACATATCACCACAGTAGCCAGAGATAGACAAGAACAAACATTTTGATTCTTTAGAGAAATCCAAGAAAATGAGGCTCAAGGAACAGCTATGGAATCTGATAACTGACATCACTCTTGATTTCCATGAGAGGAGTTATAAGGGAGTAATGAAAAGAAAAGAAAAAGGATTTCAAAAGAATGACCAAGAAGTAAGGTCAGGAATGGAAGACAGAAATTTCTCTATTATTTCAAGACCAGCAAATAATGGAATAAGGGAAAGAAAGGGAAAATAGTAGCTAAGGAAGACGGTATTATGAATGGAAAATGCTTTAATCATTTAGGGTAACTAATTATTAATATACTGAGGCAGAGGATCCAATTAGAAGGAAATATTGAAGGATTGGGCTAGATAGAGGATATTCATTGGAGCATAATGGAGATGCTAGCTTTAAAGTAAAATCAACTCTTTTTCTGTAAAGGAAAGAAAGGAGAAATAAATTTTAAAAATCAACAGCAATGTGGAGGTAAAGGGAAAATAATTATGGGGAGTTCATAATAGGTAGGTCCAATCTTCTCTATGAAGTGCAAGGCAAAGGTCATCAATCTGATTATTTCACATTATTTCACATAAGCATTTATATTATATATATATTATATTATATAAATGACCTCAGCTTTATGAAAAGCCAGGGGAGATCAGGAAATTACCAAAATACTCTACTCCAAGGTACACACCTGTCAAAAACAGATGTAGCTGTTATTTTATATTTATAATTGTTTTTAAAAAACAAGAAATAGGAATATCAAATATCACATCAAAAAATAAATGTATAGATTTATATTTGATAATTATATAGCCAAATATATTAACATATTCAAATTTGCTCCTCCTGTACTTTCCAGTCTCATAGCATGAATAAATTTTTGAAAGCTGATGTTTTGTTGTGTATGCTTAAAATTCTTAGAACAAGATGCTTTCCAGAATTAAGAATTTTTCATGTTTTGGAAAAGTGATGTAATACATAAGTCATATATTATCTAACTGGAATCGATGGCAGTAATCACAATCAAACACATTAAATTTTGTAGTAAAGAAGTCTGAATATTTACACAAAATGGACAAAATGAAAACTATAAATAGTTCGTGTCAGTTCAAGTCAGTTTTTACCACCATATGAGTAACCACCATTTCTAGATGTGAAATATTTTTGGATTTCTAAATTATGGACAAGGAATTGTAGACTTGTACTTAATTTGTATGTTGGGGCTTTTGCTTCCTTACATTCTTGACAGTTATACTGATGATGATTCAAGTAGTAACATAATGAAAAAAATTATTATCTACCACCCAGAGAAATTATTTAATCCAATCTATTATATCATAATAGAAATGTGCAATTGGGGTCTTGCTTCAGACCAAATGTAGAAAAAAAAAAGTCTAATAGTTTTAATGTGATAAATATTTACTTTGGGAAGCTAAAAAGTAATCTGGGAACATGAAAATGTTTAACCACTTCATAAGCTCCTTGTGAGTAGTACTTTCAGAATTTGCATACAGGTAACAAATGCACCCCCACAATTCTGATTCAGAGTATATTTTTGAAACAAAATACATATTTCATGGAGATTGATTTGTCTGCCCTGGATTTTATTTTCTTTGAGGTTTTGAAAATTCATATTGAAGGATGAAACTATTTTGTTTTGTTTGTGTCCTGAGTCATTTCCTTCCTAATATTAATTACTGTGTTTATTACATAATTTCCTTTATATAGACATATGATCTTTTGCCCTTACAAAGTTACATTTTTTAAGATATTTAAGAGAATATTGGCAAGAAAACTTTAGAAAATTTTAATACATGCAGAATGACTTTGTGATGTACATAAGCGTTGCTCCACACTGTTGGAAAACAATAGACAGTAGACTGAATCTTAAGTAAATCTATCTGATATATATATATATTTTTTTTTTTTAACTCATAGAGTTGTATTGTGACTGTTGCTCAGGAGCAGATTTCATAACCATTAATTAAAACATGAATACATTAATTCAATAAATATTATTTTAGCACTCACGTATATGACACTCTAGCTTCAAGGTGTTTAGTCTTTGAAGATTTCAATCCTCTATCCATCTAGCTATAAGTCCATTAGTTAAAAACAATGATATGTATAAATAAAATTAATTCTTCTAAGAAATAAGTAGGGAATAATATTAGATGTGTTTTTAAAAAGGTCTTAGAAGTGGAGTAGGACTACAAGATACAGGGTGAATTAAATATTTGAAGCTTGGATAATAACATGATCAAAGATTTAGAGATGTGGCAAATTATAGCAAACTCTAAGCATGGCAAAAAAAGAAGTAGAAATATTCTTATTGGAATATGGGGTGTAGAGTTATAATGGAAAGAAATTGGACCAGATGAATAGGTTAGGATCAGATTTTGAAAGACCTCGAATGCCATACTAATGAGTCTGAATCATATCCTACAGGCAATTGAAAATTCTGAGTGGAGTTAACTGATCACATTTTTGTTTTAGAGTGATCAATTAACAATAGACCAGAGGAGAGTTGGAAATTAAAGGATCCCAATGGCCAAACTGATCAATCAGCACTTTTCAAAAAGGCAGGGGCATGTTTAATACTTTCTAGTTTTTATATATCATGCCATGCAATTTAATTGCTGTGCCCACAAAATTTCATTGAAATCATTCTGAGCAATATAATTCAAAAGGAAGATTACTCAATTCAAAGTACTGTCTATTTATATTTGTTGATTATAAGCAAAGTTGATTTTGCCCTTTCCCTTTTGTTTTACAGCAGAGCTGGCAACCCTAATCTTAAATATAAATCCTAACAAAACCATTAAAAGATTATAGATATTTGACTGACTACGTGAACTTTTCAGATAACAAAAGATCAGCTACTAGTAATAAGGAATTAAAAAGAAAGAAAAACTTATGGAACACCTATGTATGGCAAGCACTGTACCAAGCACTTTTTTTTTTTTTTTTTGAGATAGAGAGAGCAGGGGGAGGGGCAGAGGGAGAGGGAAAGAGAGGATCTTAAGCAGGCTCCACAGCCCAGCACTGAGCCCCACATGGGCTAGATCTCACGACCCTGAGATGATGAACTGAGCTGACATCAGAAGTCCAATGCTTAACAGACTGAGCCTCCCAGGTGCTCCTGCACCAAGCACTTCTAAACAAATTTGTCCTAATGGCAGGCTGATGAAATCTCTTATCTCCTATAATAAATGAGAAGCTTATGTGTCAGAGAACTGCGGGAACTTGCCCACAGTTGAGGCCCTTAGCAGTGTAGCAGCTCTCTGTCTGATGGCATGTCTGTGCCCTTTCCACTCTAGTCCGTTCTGCTTATTTAGTCTTCAATAATCATGTGCAAAGAAGAATCCCCAAGGCAGTTATGCTGCATAGATGAAGCTCTAGCATCCGTGTTACTTTTAGAGCTATGACAGACAACTCGGAGATATCGAAATTACACACACAAATTTAATTCCACTTTATTAATGATCTACAATTTGTAAGACACTGTAGTCCCAATGTAGTAAGACATTTCACAGTTCTCTAGGTATTTGATCAAAGGTTTTGGACAATTAAAACGGAGCAAAAAAGTTTGAATAAATTCCATTTACCTCGTTTTTTCCCCTCCATTCCAAACCTGTCAATATTTTCTATCTACTTTCATAATCTCTGCCCAGCCAACAGCTTTCTAATCTCAGTAAGGGCTCTCACCATCTATCTACTCACCCTAGTCAGAAACAGGTAAAGGGACTCCTTTTCTTTCTCTCCAGCATCCCAGTAGGTGACTTAGTGACCTAAGTGTTATCTTTTGAGTGTCTGTTACTAATATTGGACTCTAAAGTATACACAAAAATTAAAGCATGTGGATAAATTGACATGTTCAGGAAAAGAGTGAAGTGAATTGTCACGAGGAAACACAGGAGACAAATTAGTAAAATGAAAACTTATCTTGAACCTTAGATGAGTCAGGTTAAGATTCCACAGAGCTCAGAAGTGGTCCTTCCTATTACTAGACCCAGAAGCCATATTTGCAATAAAATAATTAGTTTTGAATACCCGGGAAAGTGGTATCATTTATTTGTGAGAAATAGTGATACAGTTGGCCATATCCATGTACTGATTTTAAAAAAACCTCAATAATTAGGTAAGTCTATTTAAAGTGAAAGAGGAGTGGGGAAAATAATGGTGAAAATGAAAGATTTGTCAGAAGGAGTAATAGACAACACTAAGAAAAGGAAAAGCAGGAAAGTACTCCTATATTGAAGAGTTTCCAAAGAAAAGTGTAAGTGTACCTCTCCAGAACATGATGTGAAATCCTCTGGAGTTTACACTTTAATAAGAACTTATATTTAAAATAGTAAGGATTAAAGAAACAACCCTCTAGAGGCCAGAGTTTTCCGGATTTCTTCCTTGCATTTTACAGAGGATACTATTTCTGCTCCTCTTTCCTTCTATAAAATATTGAGATTTTTAAAAACTAGGCTACATAGAACTTCAGAGTTTAGAAAATACATCTAGATTTATTTTAGATATTTTGATTTTCTATATGTTTGATTGCTAAACTTATTTTCTGTTTTATACCCACACATATGTGTATGGAAACATCTGTGAGTTTACGTACATATATTATTTATCTTCAAAATTTGAATGGCAAAGCTTTTTAAATTACACTTAGCCTACATCCATCAGAATATCATAAACTTCTGAAATATATTGTAATTGTGCCTGGAAATTCTGCCAGGTTACTACACACTTTTCCTTGAAATTACAAGATGTTTAAACAATATATAATAATACATTTTCACATAGATTTACTAGCATAAGAATATTGAAAACCCATTAACAATCTAATAATTTTCATGTTCACATGACAATATTTTATTAACGATCATTTACAAAATTTTTGAATGTTGAAAAGAGTGAAAGAAACAGCATTGTAAAAGCTATAAGGAAAGTTATTTGTTTTAGATTATGAGCAATATGTTTTATAAACAAAGGTTACGCATTTTGTCTAATTTGTTTTTTTGGAAGTATGGTGTTAATGAATATAAATATGTACATTCATTTCAGTATATGTACTACTCACATGTCATCAGTTCATTTAAACACTCTGGATACATTTATTAATACTATCAATGTTTGAGTGATATGCTATCATTTTCTTCAGATGTAACCAATCTTTCTCTGATATCAGCTCAATAGTGTTAAACTGCTCAAATTCACTTTAATAATGCAGCACAGTCATTAATTCTATCCGGGGGGACCTATCTACACCACAAATTACTTTAAAACTATGTCAGATTTCTATTTTGCTTTGATTCTAAGACAACTGAAATTCAAATTGAGCCAGTAGTATGTTGCCTTATAAATCCTTATTGAAATCTCCAATGATGAATAGATATTACAGATAGTAATTAGTATGTTATCTATAATTTGCTTCTAATTTATTTGAGGAGACTAAAAGTAGTTTGTTCCCTTGGTGCTATAAGTATTCCCTTAAAATTATGTCTGTGTTCTTAATGTGCAATATCTGTTAAAAATATTGGAAAAAGTAAAAAAATCTACTAGTAATAATTATCCTGATGTATAAAGCATTAGTGATATTTCAAAGTGGCATACATTCTTTTTTATCTTCTCAAATATAGTTTGCAATAGATGATTCAACATTTATTTGTGCCAGACACTGTATAGACACTAAGGAATAAAATCATGCACAAAACAAATCTAAGTACTGATCTCTGGTAGTTTACCCCAGTAAATGTCTATGCCAATCAAAGCTCTTGGAACAACATCTAGTTTGACTTTTTGTTACTGAAGCATACAAGTCTGAAAAACACACCTTAGATCTACCATGTGAAATCAACAAATGTATGAGTTGACTTTAAAAACTGGGAGGGGTAAATTTTATCTTCTCTGCAGCTGTGAAAGCTGTAGGATGGAATTTTCATCTCTTTCCTGTAGATAAAATTATTGAGGAACAATATCTTGCATGGAATTCCTGAACAAAATAAGGACATAACAGTGAAAACTAAGGAAATTTAATATAATATGGACTTAACAATAATGCATCAATATTGGTTCATTAATTGTGACAGATGTACTATATCAATATAACATGTTAATAATAGGGCCAGTTAGGTGTGAGGTACATGGAACTCTCTGTATTACCAATTTTTCTGTAAATCTAAAATGATTCTGAAATTTAAATATTTGTTTAAAATATTATTAACTTTGGTAGAAAAAAATGAGGAGACAAAATTGTACAGAACGTTAGATGTTAACCTAAGAATTTGGGCATTTTTAATGATCAGTAAGAAGCCATTAAAAATATGTGGGTGGGAGCATACCAAAAGTAATGCAGCTACGTAGGGAAAATTTCTCTGTGACTGCACAAACTATAGAAAGGGAAAGGCAGCATCTGGGAGACCAGTTGGGTTCAGTACTTTTGTGCAAAGTGATAAAGACCAGAATTCATATGGTGGTTGGTGTGAAGGAAAGTCAACGATTGGACACAGTACAGATAAAGTAATTAACAATATTTGGTAATTTATTGGACATGAAGTCTATCAGAGAAACACAGTCTGGGTGATTTTGAAAAGAGATTTATAACATAATAAACTGGATATAGAATAGGAAAGTAACATATAATTTTAGACATAGAAACTACAGTTGCTGTTATGTAGGGTAAAAGAAGATATATTTGAGTTCCCAAGGCTAAATGAAGTTTAATCATTTCCTCCAGGAATGTCCTGTGTTTAAATAATTTGAAACCTCTTGGACAGTCTAGAATGTTTCTCTTGAAACCTCTAGAATGTCACTGTGGTCTGTTTCACAATCTTTGTAATGATGATTGTATTCTTATTTGAAATATTAATATTTTCTCATAAGTGCACAGTGAGTCATACTCTCAATGCATAAACTAAGAATTGGGAATAAAATAGGAAATTTTCTAGCTGCCAGGCTACCACTTAATCAGTAATCTTTAATATGTATTCAGAATATTAATTAATAGTTTTAATGGAAGTCTAAAAATGGCACATGGCTACAATTCCAAATTCATTTGATAAAATGAAATTTTAGGTAGTTAATTTTTATTTTATTCTCATTTACATTTCTACTTTTGATTATTAAAAGTAATTTTATGTTCCATATCTCACAAGTGCAAAATAAATTACTTCTGAAACTTTTAAAGAAGTGTAAATGGTTGAAACTATCAAATTTGAAAGTGACCCACGAAACACCAGTAATGAGAGAGAGCTGAATTTGTTCCCATTGTGTGGAACAGTCCCCTTGATGTCAATGGATTTTCCTAAGAACGTTTTTGTAGGCAATTTGAAATGTTCAAATTAGAAATAACTATTAGATTAAACACAGTCTCAATTGGAGTTAAATTTTCATTTTATAGATGTGACCAGCTCTTTAGGGTCATTCTTATTAAAGAAACCATCTTTCATTAAAAAAAAAAATCTAACATTGCATCATCAAAAGAATAGCTATGAAATAGTTCTCTGGGTGGGAGAGAGGGAACTCACGTTCATTGTTGATTTGTACAGTGCTTTTCTTTGGATTCAGTAAAGTGTGACTTATAATTTTGTGATTAAAATAGATAAAGATGTATATATTTGACCACCAACTTGCCATGGGTACCAGAAAATGATAATGGGGTTTTTGTCACACAAGGGGACAGATGCCACAAACTCTCCTGTGATGAACTGTTCTCTCAAATTCCACTGTCATTGTTGTCTAAGGCTGACACTGAAGAGGGAGCTCCCTCAGGGGTGTGAAGTCCTGGAACATGATAGATTTATTTTTTCCGATCAGGTAGAATATTTTCAGGGTGGTTGGAATCCTGTGAGAGTATTTTAGTCGGGATAAACCGTGTAGAGGTTGACTGCTCATTCAGATTACCCCTACTGCAATGCATACTACAAGCATCTTTGGAAATTTTTTCTCTGCTGAAAAAAGCTTAATACAATCATCTCCCATCTCCAGTCCATTTTCTCTGAAATTTTTAGAGGTCATGGGCTTTTCTCTTTGGATTGTTAGTGCATTTAAAAGTTCTTTAGGAAAAATTGTGTTTGCATATAGCAAGTATAATAAAACTTATATTTTATACTAATCAGCACATACTAATGCATTTTTTATTTTGTTTTATTTTTTGGTGAGAAAAAAAGCAAGGCTAGTGACTATTATATATAGGCTGATCTCTCTTTAATACAAGATTTGTTTTTGTTTTGTTGTTTCACAAACACCTACTGATATTTAAGTATCAGAGGTGGTTGCATGAGTACTTGTAGAAATGCTATACATTATAAAGTTGCCTTCATGTATCATCAGATACATGGAAGAATACTTGAAACTTTTTATATCATTGTAATGAATGTCAGATCTGGAATTTGTAGATTCATTTCTGGTATTGGCTCTTGGAGTCCAGAGTCCAGTTGCTCTGTAAGTAATACCAGTAATTATCTCTGTCTTTTACTAGGACCTTAACTTGCTAGGTCTTAAGTACTTTACCTGTAAATGAAAGGACCAAACTAGGTTATCTCTATCATGCCTTACCCTTTATAACGCTGTATGTATACAAACATATGGACTCTGAAAGGTTTTGCCACTGTAAGACTGATTTTCCAGCCTCTACGCAAATTCTACCAATTATTTCCTCAGTATAGAAATATGATTAATTCTATACATGTAATATCAATAACTAAAAATTCATTGAAAGGGAATTCATTTGTGCTGTCCCAAATTTTCAGCAGTCCTGTTGTTGCTCATAATAAGGATGGATGATGATATATTAATAATTAAAAATATTTCTGGGCAATAACGTTCATTCACTTAGTACTTTTTCACTGACTGTCTACACTAAGCCAGATACATTGTGGAGAGGGGAGACAGGATTCCTCACGGAGAATATGCATTCTAGTCAACATGAAGTCATAAGCGGGAGAGCCATGAAGGTAGTGAGGAGGTTCAGCCAGATTGCTCTCTGGGGAAGAGAGTTCCAAGCAGTGAATGCCCAGTGCTCCCTGCTTATCTGGCATATTAAATGAAAAGCACAAGACTCTGGACTTCAAGAACCAAACTGAGGGTTACAGAAGGGAGGGGATTGGGGGAATGGGGTAACCAGGTGATGGGTATTAAGGAGGAGGGCACCTGTGGTGATGAGCACTGGGTGTTATAAGCAACTAATGAATTGTTGAACACTACATCAAAAACTAATGAGGTACTATATGCTGGCTAATTGAACATAATAAATAAATAAATAAATGGCAGTGGAAGTAGTGAGGGGAATAAAAGCACAACTTCCAGCATGGCTCGGGGGCAGAGGAGGTGAATTTTAGGTAGAAGGAGGCATTAGGGCAGAGAAAAGGGGTAGATGGGTAGTATAGCACCATATAGTCATAGAAAATTGAAAGGACACAATTTTTGGTTAATTATCTTACTGGTGATGCTTGTGATCTGTTTATTGAAAGAATCATCTAAATTGGGTTCTCTTATATTAAAATATCCAACTTTGTGGGAATTCTAAATTGTAATTCCCTGGAGACAACCTTTGTAAACATGTTTGTATGTTTCTTTAGTGCCTCTGGATGTATTTTGTGTGTGTGTTTGTGTGTGTGTGTGTGTGTATTGTGTGTGAACATGGATGGGTATATACACACACATACATATATTGCAATTGGATTCATCCCAAATATATAATTTGTGCATTTCCCTTGACACTTAGCATTGTATCTTGAGCAAATCCCCAACCCGTAAATCTTCAAAAGCATTGGTTGCATTCAACTCAGTATTCAAAACTGTAGTTGAATAAGTTTTTATTGATGCATGCCTCTATTTGGGGAAAATTCTGTATCATACACATATACATATACTTTATAATTACTTTTATAAACAATGGGCTGTTTTACTTTACTCTTACAAATAATGTACTCTTGAATTTATAAGAATATATCTTATTATTTCTTTAAGAATTGATCCTAGAAGCAAATTACTAATGTTTCAAAGAACATGAATGTTTTTTAAGGTACCTAATAAAAACTAAAACTCCATAGGAATTTTTTTAAGTTTTTATTTGAATTCTAGTTAGCTAACATTAGTGTATTATTAGTTTCAGGTGCACAATATAGTGATTCAACATTTCATACAATACTCAGTGCTCCTCACAAGTGTCCTCTAATCCCCATCACCTATTTAATCCATCCCCCCACTTGCCTCCCCTCTGGTAACCATTAGTTTATTCTCTATACTTAAAAGTAGGTTTCTTGGGGCCTGGGTGGCTCAGATGGTTAAGCATCTGCCTTCAGCTCGGGTCATGATCCCAGGGTCCTGGGATCAAGCCCCATGTCCGTCTCCTGGCTCAGCGGGGAGCCTGCTTCTCCCTCTGCCTCTCCCCTCTGCTTGTGATCTCTCTCTGTATCTCTGTGTCTCGAATGAATAAATTAAAAAAAAAAATCTTAAAAAAAAAAAGTAGGTTTCTTGGTTTATCTCTCTCTCTCTTTTCCTTTTGCTCATTTGTTTTCTTTCTTAAATTCCACGTATGAGTGAAATCATATGGTATTTGTCTTTCTGTGACTGATTTATTTCACTTAGCATAATACTCTCTAGCTTCATCCACGTCATTGCAAATAGACATTTTTCCAAAGAAGGCATACAGATTTATAAAATAAATTCCACAGGAATTTAAAAAAAATTAATAGACTATAGATTCCTCAAAATTTTCACATGGATAACTAGCCCAGTATCCATAAAGGGAATATTCTTAAGAAGGAAATATAATTGGTTTTTCATATTCATACTTAGGTTTCAGAAATCATATATGAAAAAAATAATTACCTTAATTTTTAGTCCAACACCCTAACCATATTCATACTAGGTTTTTATTATACTATTGGCATTATTTGGGAAAAAAAAAAAAGAGTTTAGGGGATTGTGCTCAAAGGTTCTTTATCCAATTAGAATGTAAAGAGATCATTTAATTAAGTAAGAGAGTTCAGGTTTTAGATACAGCAGTTTAGAAAACCTAAAATTATTACCATAATATTCACACAGAAATATACCTTGTTTTATCAAATTATGCAACTGAAACTGAATGGAAAAGACAAAAATGAGCAAAATCATGAATTTTTAGTAGGTGGAATAATATATTTAGTATGTAGCTATGATCAGAGAATATGACTTCTGAATAAAACTGAAAATTCTCACGGGTAAAAAAAAATGATTCAATGCATGAGCCATATTACAAATCCTTTATAGTATCATATATGTTTGATGATGTATGATGTGTAAATTGTGTAGTCTTTACTTTGTGCCAGGTACAATTTTCAAAATAATCTAACCACAGCATGTTCACTAATTGCATCACTCTACCTAGCTATATTGTATGGCCCTCATTTGACAGTATAACTATATAACCTTTGAAAATGGTATCCCTTGTGATTTTTAAATGCAGCATCAACATTTTGGCAGAATCGTTTTGCAGGCATTTAAGTTATATGCATTTGAGTTAAAAATTATATCTTCTGAAAAATGTCTGCAATATACTTCTTTTCATCTGCTCTTGCTCACTGGAAGTATAAGGTATTAATTCTTTAGTGACTATTTACCAATTCATTAGTCACAAGTGTTTCCCAAAATTGGGTATGAAGAAATTATAGACATTTAATTATTTTAGCCAAAATTCTATTAAATAAAAAATATATAGAGTAATGCAACACATTTTTTGTTCATTTTAAATTAACTTCATTCAAAAAAAAACAAACTTCATTCACTCATTAACTCATAACCATCTTAATACCACTTAGTGACAGAATTTAGTCAGATAGACCATATGATTTATTATCCAAAGTGGCTCCTTTTTTAGGGTAAAAGTGGTACCTTTAGTACTTTCTCTGAGACTGATCTTTCAGGGCAAATCAAAGCTTCTTATAAAGGGGTTTTAAATATAATAAAATAAGCAGTGATTGTGCAGGAAAACAAATATAAAAACAATGGAGAGATAAAAAGTGAAACCAAAAAAAAGCAAAACATAAAAACTAATATTGTTCTAGTTGGCTCCTCTGTGATTATTTTTTAATGTTAAAGCTTTTAACATTTGCATTTTAATTTTTAAAAAGAATACAAGATATTTTTGTTATTCATAGATGGAGTGTGTACACATCAATTAAAAGTTTAATAGCTTTACAAATAGCTTTACTCACCTCCCTTGTGTATTTGAAGTGCAAATGCTTAGTTTGAAAGAGAATCCATAAGAAAAAAAATTATTTAAAATTTAATTCATAGATAAGACAGCCAATCTAGAATAACTTTAGTTTCTGCAAAGTGAAATATATCATCCTTACATATTTTACTTTTTCCTAAGTCAATAAACATGTTAATATTATGCCAACTAACAAAGGTATTTATTTTTAAGTTAAAGGCAAAACTATATTTGAATGCATATGAGACTATGACTTTCTATTTTGAATGTGTACTAGAGCTTATTAAATTTTAATACAAGTAAACCAATTTAAGGTGACTTATGGTTTAATAAATGCCAGTGAGAATAGGAAGTTAAAAGGCTTATAAAATTCAGGAAGATAATTTCAACTTGATAATATTTCATGGTGCAGACTGATAAAAATTTGTTACTATTTCTTTTCATCCTCTATTTTCTGGTATCCAGACATTGATATTTAGCATTTTCATGCTTTGAATAACAGTTCTATGCTTATTATTAGATTGTCTGCAATTTTATGGATAAATAAATGAGAAATTCTCCATTTCTTAGCCATGTCCAAGAAGGATACTGCAAGCTTTCATTTCTACACAAGGATTGAATATTACTTTAACTAGCTGCCCTCTTCATTTATCAACAGTTAATTTTATCTGTATTAGTTACTTTTACTTTTTACTTTTGTAATATTGTTAATATGTTTTGAAGTTAACTAGGCTGATATTTGGCAATCTTATTTACAATGAAATAAAACTTTCAAAGCCTTTTATTAAAATGAGTTAAGATGTACCATAAACTAGTTCAGCTAGTTTCTTCCATAATAATTTAAATATTTTATTTAATGTAAAATAGTTACATCTGGGAATTCTACAATGTTGTATGTATTTCATACCCGTTTATGGGAATTCATCTCTAAAAGTGACAATGGTCGATGAATTAATATAATCTAGAACAGAAGGGAAGAACACTAATTTGTATTTTCATATTCACGTATTCTAGATTAGTAATTTTCTTGCTTTGTTTCTCTTTTCTCTTTTCTTTCTTTTTATTTTTTTTAAATCTCCTGTTCATGTTGTTCCTTTCAAAGGGGACGGAAAAAAATGCTTATTTAATTTTTCTAGCTCATTTTATAAAAGTAAACCTCATTCTCCGAATTACCACTTCAATTAGAAAACAAACACTGTATATGTATAAACATACATATTCAGTGGGAAGATAATCTATATGATACAATATCTGATTTTATATGTATTTGAACTTGTTTACAATCAAAGCATTTCATGTCCATTTCTCTAATAAATAAGCTCTTAAGAGGTTTAAGGATTTCTTCAATTCAAGAAATAGAGGCAGTAGAATTTCCCAGCTTTCCCATAGCCAAAGGAAATCCATGACACAGCTTCGATTAGAGGGTATAGTTCCTGATTCTTCATTTCAAGGGATATAACTATTGTCAGGACTTCCACTTTACGATATGGCCACAATTTTCAAATACCAAGGAAATTACTGCTGTTATAAGAAAAAGGGAGCACTTGATTACAGATCAACAATTTTTTCTGTTTCAGTGTGATAAACTCATTGTGAATTAAAATAGTATTTGAGGAAGAAAAATTTTTTTAAAGTAACCTGATATGTTCTCTTACTTTTATAAGTATATCAAGGAGTTAGGACACAAAATATATTTTCTCAAATAATACTCAAATTCTCAAATTCAGGTATACTGAAAAAATTTTGCCTTGCTCTTTCATATTTTATCTTTTTAAAGTCTGGGCATATTATTAGAGGAATTACAGGTTGATCAGAGTAGAGATGGGATCCTATATATATACTTTATATGGTAATGGTGAATTAAATTGCTTAAAATCATCTGTATCTTATTTCAAATATTATTGTGGCAATACAATAATTTAACACTGATGATCACTTTATTTTTTTTAATTTTCAACTACACAGCAATATCTGTTATAAGAAGGATTAAATTATTACACAACCCTTCACTTCAATCAAATAATTGTTTTCTTAATTATATTTCTTTTTATGCTACTTTCTCACATTTTATGATCTTTTATTGTCTTTGGAGAATATACATATTGCAAAAAAAACAGTTTTATAAATCCCTGATTTAAGAAGAAAATCTAAAAACCTATTATGCTTTTAGAGTTTCATATTCTATATTCTTTTGCAATAATTTAAGCCATGTCTTCAGAGACCAATTGAAGTCAAAAGAGTTTGTAAGAATACTTCCAATTCATAAACTGTAGATACATAAATTTTAGAGACCATATTGCAGCACTCAGTGAAGTATATTTTTTAGTCTATCTATGCAAAGAATGGCGTATCAGGAAGGTGTAGATAATTGATGGCAACATGTCCTGGATATTTCATAGCCAAGTTCTATATATTTTTTCTGGGTCAAGTTAGATGCGAATGAAATCAATCCTACTTTGATGTTTCAAAAGTTGTATCTTGACTCAGTTATTAAGATGTAAAATCTAGAAGTAGATAAAACAGTCCAAGTATATGACTCTTCATGCTATGTTTTCTCAGCCAAAGGTATTTATTACTAACAACGCCTGTTGGAGAAGGGTTCTTTCTGCAATATTTTTGGAGCACAATGTAATTCCTACATTATAATAGCTACTTTTTTATGTGTAAAATCATGTTCAGCAATTCCTTGTATACTTACCATCATAGAAAGCAGTTGTTAGAATTCAAAAAGTAATGAATATGAAAAGGTGTCAATAAGATTGAAGGACTATCCTGGTGTCAGTCTTCCTCTTCCAGGCAGGGATTCCCTGTCGAACTGAATGTTCTGTATTATTAAGAAAAGTGTCATGAAGCATTAGCTAATTCAGAAGTTAAAAGCAAATTTATAACCTTCAAAGTGAAGTCTATGTGAATTTATTTATTGTTGAATAAACACACTAAGCAGTAGTTTTAGTCTCCCTATTAAATAATATAAAGGTAAATTTTATTTTGTTTTATATTACCCTGAAGTCTCCTGAGATCTGCATGTGATTATTTTAAGGTGTTTAGCTTTTTTTTTTGTTTTCATTTTGTTTTGCTGCAAACCGAAATACAGTCACAGTATATGGTAGTATAATTGTTCCATTTTAATAGAGTCTATTTTTTCCCTAGTCCTCAGAGAGATCCTATGTAGGCCATTGCCAGATGTATCATTCTAGAGTATATTAATCAAGGATGGCAACTCCTGTGTGTCCAGAGAGCTGGGTCAGAATGTTTCTATAATTCCTTGATGAGGAGTAGAAAGATATAGGCCTTTATGCCATATAGACTTTAGTGTTTTGTATGTTATTAACCAGTTGATTGCTGCTCAGCATACCTGCTAAGTAGGACACACTTTTGTTCCAGTAGGTGAAGGCCTCAATTCTCCAATTGAATATAATTTTTAGAAGAGGGTGTTACTGCCTGCAAGAAATGAAATCAACTATGTTTTTCTTTTCCAAATAGGTTAAAATTGAGTGTATGTGGAAGGGGAAGTTGAATTGCCTTTTCTCTGTTGTGAGGTATCTGGTACAAAACAATGGTTCCAGGGGCACCTGGGTGGCAAAGTCGGTTAAGCAGCGGACTTTTGGTTTCAGCTCAGGTCATGATCTCAGGGTCCTGAGATTGAGCCCTGCATCGGGCTCTGTACTCAGCCCAGAGTCTGGTTAAGACTCTCCCTCTGCCCCTTCCCATACTCTCTCACGTGCACCCGCTCTCTCTCAAAATAAATAAATAAATCTTAGAAAAAAAATGGCTCCAAATATGTTGATAATTTACACCTTAAAAAAATTAAGTAATTCTCAAAAAGGAGGGGCATGATCACATTCACTTTGTAAATTTTCACCTCTTAACATCAATACTAGCTTAGCTCCTCCGTTTTGAGATGCTGCCAGAAACAAGTCTGTCATATATAAACATACAAGATAAAAGTAAGATTGCAAATGAGAAAGAAAGAAAAAAGGAAGGAAGGAAGGAAGGAAGGGATAAAGAGGGAAGGAAGGAAGGGAAAAGACTGGTTTCTAAAGATAAGTTATGTCTTCAGGGGAAATTGTATTTACTCCAATCATTTTAGTAAAAATCAACCCATTTTTAAGTTACAGCCTGCTGATTATCAGTCCCCTCCCCCAACTAAGCTTTTCTGAAGTTAAGTTAATTTTGGATAGGAAAATTGGGCCAAATTTAAGAATTATTGACCAATGCAGTAGAATATTTTGCCATTTATCACATCTCTACTTTGCATTAAACTCTTTACATATATCATCACTGCCCTCACAGATGAAGTCTCTGTAATTTAGATGTTATTCCCACATTACTAAAAAAGGGGTTATGACTTTGGGATTCTTGTACTTTAAGTCTGCTCAGGATATCTTGGTTCATGTAGAAGTAGACAGTGAAGACGAAAACCTGGATTCCGGTTTATTTTTGCCACTTGTCCCTTTAACACCGGATTTCAGGATCCTGTTGAAGGAATAGCAATGCCCCATCTTCTTGAGAGATGAAGTTCAAGTGTATTGATAAATGTGAACACAGCTTGTAAACTCTATACATATACGATACGATAACAATTGTTCTTACCAAGAAATAAGGATTGATAGTTGATCTTTATATTTTATTTGTAACTATTACCTTGGTTTTCTAAACCCGTTACTTTTAACTTCCAACAGACAACACTTTATGAAAATACTATTTCATTCTAGAACACAAAAAGAAAACTGCAGATGGTATAAAATTATTTAAATCCTCAGGTTTGAGGGCTAAATTCTTCCTATTTTGTAAATTTTCAAGAGTGTGTTTATAATTTCATATAAGCTAATTTATTTAGTCCTAACACTTTAAGAAAGAAAATCATATTAATTGAATAGAAAAACATATGAAAATAGGATATCATTAGAAAATGTCAGTGTTACTTCAGATTATTTGAACAGAAGAAAATACAGGTATATACTTTTTTGAAAACAAAAAAATAAGGGAAATAATTTGACAGTTTTTAAATGTTTTAGAATTAATTCTTGCACTTAGTCTTACATATTTCAAAGCATTAATAGTGAGATTTAAATTTATTGCTATCGTTTACATTAGATGAAGGAAGTTAGTGGTTCTCTTTTTTAAATAAGGTATAAGATTTTATGCATTTTGAGTATTAACAATAGAGATTAGAAAAGAATTATAAATTGAAATTCACAATGGGGAAAAAAAAAGTTTTCCTTCTAAATGGCAGTGAAACTGCCAAAGTTTTTATCTGTGTTAGTAGAGGAAAGAAGTCAAATATGAAGGTTGGCAATGTTCTCATCTACTTAAATTCCTCCTACATCCACAGTTGATTGACGCTCAACAAATTGATCATTGCCCACTTGATTTTTTTAAATAATTCTCAAGTTTTGTGGATTTTTAAGTAGACTTAAATCATCAGGAAATACTTGCATCAAGTGGGATCATTTGTGTGGCTTTTGTCTTTTATCCCTTATTTATTTATTCATTATTAAGACTTTACTTTTTTAGAGCAATTATTTGCTTTTTTTATGGTAGAGAATCCATTTTTTCTGGAGACAATCTTCCATTCATTTAGGCACCCGCTCACATTTTCAGAGGCCCCCTCTTCATTGAGCTGCATGCACTTGTTTTCATTAAGTTGAAAACCCATGAGTTCAGGTTGGTTTTCTACTCTTTCTAGACCTTCATGGCTAAGCAGAGTAGTTCTTATTTATTCATAAAATAAAATTATTTTTATGCATATTAGCCATGTTGCAGAACAACATTTTAGCAAGTTTTTGCATGAGTGTTTCGTGCTAGAAATCTAAGATGATTTTCCTTATTCCTGATGGGATATTAGTTTTATAAGCTATCTTCTCAGATTTATGTGAATGTAACATGTATTATACACTACTCATACAGAAAAAAAATGCAAAGATTTTGCCAAATAAGCAGAATAGAGAAAATGTTAAGAAGCCAACCGTCTCTTATATCCAACATGAATAGCTCTGTTACCATGTTATCTGCTATTTAGGTTTATTATAAACACATTTCTACCAAAAGTGAACTATGAACCACTTGTTACCAAATCACACTGCTTGGATAAGAATGACCATCTTTATATGTTCTCTGTGTAGAATCAAAAGTCAAATATCCTAGAATGTTTTTTTTTAAGATCATAGAATACTAATAATGAAATAAAACACAGTCTATATGTTTAGCATCCTCATCCTACAGCTGAAAACAAAAGTGAATTTTTTTAAGGCTGCCAAGATAGTTGGAAAGGGGGTCAGAAACAAAACAGACTACAAGTCTGCCATACTTCACATTAAATGAATTTAAGTTATGTTTGTTATTTGAAATCAAATAGATCATAATCCTATATATCTTTCCATCATTCTTTCAAATATATTAAAACATACTTTAGTATTCCAGATATTCTTCAGTTTCTTCCATGAATAATCAAGTCATAACAATGGGACATTTAAATTCCACGACAGTGAACATCCATAACCTTGATAAAGTAGTAAAATGTATATTTTGGTGTAAATTTCGGTGTACACAGAAATTTCAAGAAGTGGATTTTTACCTTAATCTGATATATTTTGTGGCATCATTGACCTATAAAATGTTCTGAATTGATTGAATTGGTTATATTTCTATATATATGTATAAATATGAAAAGTATATAAAAAGATACATATAAGAGGAGAGGGTTTTTTGTTTGTTTGTTCTGCTTATTTTTTAAATAACATAGGATCATTCATATGCTTATTTTAAGTACCATTACTGAGAGATACTTATGGGAACCAACTTCTCTGGTTGACCTGATAGAGAAATTGAGGTTACAGAACATTTACCTGTGAGGAGGCACAATTGTGAAGGAAAACCAGGGTTCCAACATTGGTCTTTCTGATCATACTGCTTTCTCTCAATCTTCCTGGGAAAGCGCAGGCAATTATTTCTGCTTATGTTACTGAAAACACCAAAGAGCACCATATTTTGTTTTGAACAATTTACAATACTAATTTTGAGTATTAACTAGTGAAATGAATTCACCTGTTTTACAGAAATCATTAAATAATGTGAACCCCTCAAAAAATATTCTAACATATTGTCTCTCACTCTGAAGCTGATTCATTCAGGTCATAGAGATATAATAATCAGAGATGTTGTCTTGTAAAATGGCCTTGAACACTGCCAAAACCAGTTTTCAGAGCTAAAGAAATCAAATTAGCAGTCACCTTCACGTTATGTAGCATATATTTATGGGGGAAGAAGAAGTGATCTTTGGCACAGTGTGGAAAGTCAGAATAAAATGTACCAACTAATCATTTCATGTCAACAACTGAAAGGGAAAAAAAATAGAAAAGCCTTGACATCTTTATTTCCCCACTCTGATTCAGTTCTATGTAAACAGAGCTCCATTTTGACAACTGTTTAGCTCAAGGCGCAGATTTGAAGTATTAAAGATAATGGCAGATTTATTAGATTAACTTTTGCCAGGATCTTTTAGTGTCCTAGATAATTACTAGCCATGGTACATTTGAATGGTTTCAGCGTGCATTATTGTAATGTGTGCATTCCCTTGTAGGCATTGACGTTGTGTCAAAAGAGATATTAGAGTCTATATTTAGTTATGTTGCATTGATTTGTGTTTTTAAAGTTTGTGTGTGTGTGAAATAATTCATATCTCTGGTTTATTTCTTCCCCAAATTAAAAAAAAAGAGGTGAGGTTTCCTTTCTATTAATTTCCTGAATTTTAAAGAAACTATTCTTATTCCTTCAGTTATCTTTCTAATTTTAATTATTGATCTGTCGTTCTTTGATTACTCAAGTGAGCACCACCAGAATCACTTCATCAAATTTGCACATTATATTTCTCCCTTCTGTTTTGTATGATTAATTCATACAGTCTCTGCATACTTGCATTTTTATTCCGGATCTAATGCCTTTTTATTCTTCTTTTATTTTTATATTTGTTTTTTACTAGCTGTTTTATTTATAGATTTTTTTTTACAAGGCATGTTTTTATCACTACTTTTTATAACTCTTAATTTGGTTTGAAGGTTTTTGATTAGCTTAATATTTTGTATGGATTTCCCTAACAGTCCCTGATTTTTGTTTGTGGCAGTGTGGATTTTTCTCACAAAAGCAGTAAAGATTTTCTTTTTTTCACTTTTCTTTTCTTTTCCTTTTTCCTTTTCTTTTCTTCTTCTTTCTTCTTCTTCTTCTTCTTCTTCTTCTTCTTCTTCTTCTTCTTCTTCTTCTTCTTCTTCTTCTTCTTCTTCTTTTTCTGAAAGAGAGAGGGGGTGGGGCAGAAGGAGAGGGAGAGAGGGAGAATCTTAAGCAACAGTCTCCATACCCAGCACGGAGCCCGACACAGGGCCCCATCTCACGACCCTGAAATCATGATCTAAGCTGAAATCAAGAGTCGAATGCACAACCAACTGAGCCATCCAAGCGCCCCAAGCAGTAAAGATTTTCTACTGCATTTTTCTATGTATGTAGATGAAATATATTTTGATTCAGTCAATAAATATATGATTGCTTTCCAATTTTAAAGAATAAAAATTCATATTAGTTTCTAGAAAAAAATGTTAAGATTATTGATCTCAAATAAGATTTTTATTTGTTTTATTTTTTAAATGACTTTTCAGAAACAAATCACAGGATGTTAAACCTGGTTTTCCTTTATTTTCTGGATAGATTATCATTTGTCATGATTTACCCAGAAAAATCTCTGTTTATACCTGTGGTCCAGACGTAATCATTAATAGTGGTCTCTATCACTTTCAGAAATACCCTTGCTTAGACAATATGTTTGTGGTCACCTGTTATGTATGGGTGACTACTACAGAAACACAACATAAAAAGAAAAATATAGAGATATATAGAGTGAGGGAAAAGAACTATACTTGGGATCAGGAGAGTTATTTTTATTTTGCTACTAACTATTCTGCATTTCAATTTTCTTGCCTGGAAAATAAAGACATTTTATTGCATGATCTCTAAAACTCTCATCCTTAAAATATAAATTACCACACATAATTACATTTCCCTTGAGATTCAAACTACACAAAGACTGTGTATGTATATAAATAATAGTCGCAAGGAAAGAAGTTTAGATGCTTAATTTAAGAGATGGCCTGATTGTGGGAGGGAATACTTGCTTTCTTTTCTTTGGAGTTATATTGATATTACCCAAATATCTTTGGAAAAATATAAACTAAGTGTAACAATGTAACTATTATTCTGTATGTGAGCAGTAAGTCATATACATGGAGACCTGAAAAAGAGTTTAAGAAAAGTTCAGGCAAACAATTCTGAAAATGAGGTTCTTTCCACAATGTTCAATTAAGAGTTAAATAAGATATATTTTTTGAGTCATCATTTCTTTGAATGTTAATAAACCATATGTAAATAATGAATAGAAGGCCAAACGGGCACTTGGCTGGTTTAGTTGGTAGAGTAGGCAACTCTTTTTTTTTTTTTTTT
>NC_138371.1:132533142-132544346 GCF_054177405.1 Leptonychotes weddellii
ATTAAGATATGATGGAAAGAATTGTTAAAAATGGAACTTAATTAATTAAAAAATCAAAGAAAAACAAAAACTAGCATCACTTTTCATATTTTATCAAATTACCTTGTGACAGTACTACTTTGAATCCCTGATTTTTTTGCATAAATATAGAAGTAGAGCGTGAAAAAAAACCTGTATGGTACACATGGGACATCGCTCCAACCTTCATTCTGCTTCTAGTTTGTGAGTGGCCCATGTCAAATCCTTTACCTTTCTTGTATTTATCAGATTTTTCCACTAAAGAATCCCTAAAGGCAGAGGACAGGAAATGCATACCTACCTCTCACAACGGCTAGAGGTACTGGATTCTCATGTTCTAATTTTAAAATGCCCATAATTTTGCTTTCTGTTTTAAAATGTTTGTTTTAACAGGGAATTCATGATTTAAATTGTTTTCCATTAGTCATCTTATTCTTCAGGAAAATGTATCTTATCTATTTTTGTGTATCTTGAATACATTTTCCTCTTAGAGAAGCATAGAGACAGAACATCAGTGTTTCTGGAATTCTGATTCCATTCACTCCAAAAATGCCCTAGAGGGAAAGAATCATATATTTATGGCCTTTTCACCACAACTGTAAATTAATACCGCCCCCAAAAGATTATGTGTTTTACTCATTATACGCTTGAATTTGGGGTGAGAAGTAGAAGTATTATACTGGGCATATTAAAAATAAAAGCAACGACAGTAATGGTATGTTTTGCTCTGTGATGCTCCAACATTGAGTCCCAAGATGAGTGGCTTTCCTTCCAGCAGGCTCCACATTCACACTGAGTTTGTATACAAATTGTATTATACTTTCTCTGACTTGCCATTACTGCCCCGGCATTATAACTTAATGGCAGCATTCACGGAGTGGTTTTTGTCAGCTGTTCTAAGTGCCTTGCATGCACGTGCTCCTTTCATCTTCACAACAGCCCAATGAGGATATCCCCATTTTGCAGATGAGGAAGGGAAAGAACGCAGAGGTTTGACAGTTAGATCCAGAACCAATGCAATAAGACGTCAGATCCAGCCACGGGGTTTGCCAAATTCAGTCTCTGCCCTTCCTCGTTATTCTAACTGCCAAATATTATGTACATTTTGGGAGAATGCAGTTTTAAAGATGGAAATTTTCAACTCCCCACCCACAGCAGGTAGCTCAAGTCAAAGCTGGCTGGGCTGTTCTCGCCTTGCCTGCATTGTGCTCTCCGGGTAGTGAAAGAACTCAGCAGTGTCATATGCAGCTGCATGTAGCAAGACAGGCAGGGCCTGATTTATAAATGACCCACATACACAGAAGAACACTCTCCCTTCCTCATTGTCTTTGCCACATTCTGAACCCTGCTGCTGTCTGTGCCTTCAAAAAGTGGGAAAAGGAAATAGCTATTAGAAGCGGGCACAGCCAGGAAGGCGGGCAGGCTCCCATGTGACACTAGCCTTTCTGTCCCTCTGTAGAAGTGTGCATGCCTCTGTGTGAATGCAGGTGCACGTGTGCATGGGTGTGTTCCACCCCGGTCGTGTTTTTATGTCCCCAGTTTACTTTGATCAATTTTCACAGATGAGACCGTTAACTAGTTTTGTAAAGGTTACTATTTTTTAAAGACATGGACTCCTTGGCCAAGAAATTCATTAAAATAGGTCATAAAAGGCGCCTTATTTTTCTCTAAATTTTGAGAGATTTAGGGGTGTATCGAGTCACATGGATCTGGGTAAATTTAATCAGGTTGCTTTCGTGTTTGTATGCACAACCTATACCCGCTATGAACTGCATGGCAGGAAAGAGAGTTTTCTTGAGGGAGGAGAAATCTTTAGGTAATTTGGGAGCATAGCAAACTTATTGAGGTGGTAAATAAACAAATGTGATATTTCTCAATTGGGAAAACAAGGGACGTCTAATAAATTGAAGGGTGGGAGAAAGTGTTTTAAGTGGAGGGAAAATGCAGAAGAGAGAACAAAGGAAATGGGAAGAAAACAAAGTCTTACTCATATATCCTCATAGAATCACTCCAGTGTCTGGGATGGAGGGAACCAGCTCTGTTCCTCCTCTACTGCCCATTATGTTTTATTGTTCCTTGTTGCTAGGACTTCAAATTAGAGCCAGGATTAGTATTCTTAGTACTAGAGTCAGACACCCTACGAGTTAAGCAGGTTTTTGTAAACTAAACTAAGAATCTATTTTACTATGGCTTTTTTATGTAATAAAATACATTTTGAATTCCAAAGTCAGAATAAGGAATAAACTCTCAGAATGTAACTCATTTGTACTCATGGCGTATGCATAAGCTCAGTAATTTTGTGTGCATGGCACTCTAGTGACGTTTGCTTTTGGTCATAATAAGAATGTTGACTTACCTTTTACTTTTTACTGTCATTGTTATTGGTATTGAAGTAAGGATATTCACAGAGAATTTTCAGATAAGATTTTCTTCTGACCGAGTTGGATGTTTTAATATTCTTAGATACCTGTCCTCTGATTTCAAGATTAAAATGATTGAGAATTCAGCTACGTAGTTTGTAATCTCTGACATTTGATCATAACCCAGCCTGTACCTCTCGGTGTACCATTTTGTTTTGACATCATAATAACATGGATTAAATGATTTCCTCCTCTCTGTAGCCATCATTAAAGACAGTGATGATAACATGGCCTGTTATGCCTTCATGGCTTTTTGGTAAGCATTACAGATTATAAAATCTGCTCACTAAAGCAGTCTAATAGTCAGCTGAACTTTTGTAGGAAACCTAAAGTACATCAAGTATTATTTCCCTTTGATTATAGTTCTGAATATAAAAGTCAGTTTTTAAAATTTAACTTTGCATTCTTTTTCTGGGTCAGCATAATGATTGAGAGCCAGATAGCAAGGAAAAATTAATTTAATAGCTCTTTGCTATTGTAGAGCCCAGCTCGGTGATTCAAATCTCTACCAAGAACCCACTGAAACCTAAGGTGTAGGCATGGTACTTAGAAGACATTATTTGAAAAAAAAGTGACAGGGGGTAATTTGCTCTGCTGCAATAAAGCACACATTGATTTTTTCATTTAAAGAAACTGAAATAACATGGCAGAAATATTCTACTGTGAAAGGTATAACAAAACAATAAGAGATAAATTTCTTGTATTTATGTGTAAAGATACTAATGTCAGTTTTTACACACCATTAGATTCAATCACTTTGAGAGATATGTAACTTGGATCAATTCTTAGGCTTTGCACTTGCAAAGGGCACATGAATACTCAGTAACTAACATATACTGAGATATAATATATTATGTATAATATATTATGTATATACTAGATACTTTTGTGAAGTAGAGTGCTGCTATAGACTGAATATCTGTGTCCTTCCAAAGTTCATGTGCTGAAACCTACTCTTCAGTATGATGCTTTGGGGAGAAGATTAGGTCATGAGGGTGAAACCCTCAGAATGGGACTCATGGCCTTATAAAAGAGGACCCCTTCCACCATGTGAGGACACAGACAAGATAGCCTTCCATGAACCGAGAAGTGGGTCCTCTCCAAACACTGAGCCTGCAGGTGGTTGGATTTTGGACTTTTTCTTAGCCTCCAGAACTGTGAAAACTAAATCTCTGTTGTTTATAATCTCCCAGTCTATGGTAGTTTGTTATAATAGTCCAAAAGGACTAAGGTAAGTGTTTACAGAAAAAAAGATGATTTAATATTAATATGCTGGGACATAAAACCCCAAGGAAACACAATGTTTATATGTGTATATACTAAACTAACTTAAAAAGAAATGTTTTTGCTAATAATGCATATAACTTTTGCTAATGTACAGTATATTTTGGTGAAATTTAGTATCATATTTCTTTTTTTAAGATTTTATTTATTTATTTGACAGAGAGAGAGTATAAGCAGGGGAGAAAGGCAGAGGGAGAAGTAGAATCCCCACTGAACAGGGAGCCTGATGCAGGGCTCGACCCCAGGACCCCAAGATCATGACCTGAGCTGAAGGCAGACGCTTAACTGACTGAGCCACTCAGGCACCCCTAGTATCATATTTCTTAAGGGAAATATATTTCTGCCTTATTTTTTTCCACTTAAATGAAAAATCAAGTCAAATGCTGCCCATACAAGTATAAAAATTGACTATTTAAATGTTTATGCATTCGCTCTCCCAAAGAGTGGAAAAATTTATTAATATATGCCTTCAGATAATGCTGTTAGTTTCTGACTAGAAACATACATGTATTTGAAGCCATATTTACATATATGGAAATATGTTTTCTCCTTACAAGAGACTTTTTACTTGTTAATCCAAATACTCACGCACGTATGTGTCCATACCTACAGTCTAAGAGCCCACTAGTATGTGTGGAAATTTTTTTTTAAAGATTTATTTATTTATTTATTTGAAAGAGAGAGAGAATGAGAGAGAGAGCACATGAGAGGGGGGAGGGTCAGAGGGGGAAGCAGACCCCCTGCTGAGCAGGGAGCCCGATGCAGGACTCGATCCAGGGACTCCAGGATCATGACCTGAGCCGAAGGCAGTCGCTTAACCAACTGAGCCACCCAGGCACCCTATGCGTGGAAATTTTAAGCAAAGTTGCATACACATGGTACTGAAAATGTGATTGGTATACATAAAAATCAAAAGAAATAGAGACTAAAGAGAGAAGTCTTAGCAATCTTAGAAAATAAGCACAGAGAGCTATTAATTTGCAGTCATTTTAAGAAAATTCTCTTATTTTGGGATGCCTGGGTGGCTCAGTCGGTTGAGTGTCTGCCTTTGCCTCAGGTAGTGATCTCAGTGTCCTGGGATCGAGCCCTGCATCCGGCTCCCTGTTCGGACAGGAGTCTGCTTCTCCCTCTCCCCCCTGCTCATGCTCTCTCTCACTCTCTCTCTCAAATAAATAAAATCTTTTTGGAAAAAAAAAAAAAGAAAATACTCTATTTTGAAGTACTTCAAAGGACTTGGATAATCTTACACACATACACACGAGATATATTTTTCCTAGGTGATTTTCAGTTAAGACTTATACTCAGCAGCATCAATTTTACTGGCATATGGACCCATCTCTTATGCCAAATTTAGTTTATTTATGAACCATAATATAGAAGACAACATTTTAATTCATTCATATCAATCTTGTTTTACTTTTCTAGAACCTACTTTTTAATTTGCCCCATTGTCATTCTCCACAGCAATTTGTTTTGCCATCTGGGTATTTTATATTTGAAGTTGTTTGTTTTTATTTTTGTTTTGTTTTTTGTCAATCTGTATTAGTTTCCTAGGGCAGCTGTAACAAAATACTACTAATTGGATGGCTTAAAAAAAAACAGAAATTTATTCTCTCACAGTTCTAGAGACTAGAAGTCCAAAATTAAAGTATTAGCAGGGCTATACTCTCACAGCTCTAGACAAGGATTCTTTTCGTGTCCCTCGCTTGTTGTGATTGCAGCAATTGTAGACAAATCACTCCCATTTCTACTTCCATGGTCATAATGGTGTTCTTGTATGGCTGTCTCTGTGTCTCTTGTTTCTCTTCTTATAAGGATGGCAGTCATAGGATTTAGACCCACCCTAATATTAACTGACTTCATCTGAAGTAATTATGTCTGCAAAGACCCTATTTCTAAATAAGGTCACCTGGTTTTCTAGGTGGACATGAATTTTGGAGGAGCAGCATTCAACCCAGTCTCCCCTCTGGACCCCCAAATTCACATCTGTCCCATTTACAAAATCCATCTACCCCCTCCCAGTATCATCCAAACGTCTTAACCCTTTCTAGCATAACTCTAAGTCCTGTATCTCATCTAAATATCAACTAAAAAAGTCTCACATCTCAGCATCTAAATCAGGTGTAGGTGAGACTCTGAGTATGGTCCTCTCTGGGCAACATTACTCTCCTTTCACAGACCTATCAAACTGGAAAAGAAATTACCTGTTTCCAAAATATAGTGGTGGAACAAGCATAGGGTAGACTTTCTCATTCTAAATGGGAGAAAATGGGAGGCATAAAGGGGTTACTAATCAGGCGCCTGGGTGGCTCAGTCGGTTAAGCGACTGCCTTCGGCTCAGGTCATGATCCTGGAGTCCCGGGATCGAGTCCACATCGGGCTCCCTGCTCGGCAGGGAGCCTGCTTCTCCCTCTGACCCTCCCCCCTCTCATGTGCTCTCTGTCTCTCTCATTCTCTCTGTCTCAAATAAATAAATAAAATCTTAAAAAAAAAAGGGGGGGGTACTAATCTAAAAGAAGTTGGCAATGCAGCAGGGCAAATTTTATTAGGTTTCAAGGACTGAGAGTAATTCTCTCTGTCCTGGTGCTCTGTGCTCTAAGCCCTCGTGACCCTCTGGGGCAGTAACCCACCTTTCCTGGTCCCTGTATCTATGACTGTACTTTAAAGTAATTTTTCCTTCATTTTGTCTCATCTCTGTCCTTTTCAGTCCACATTAGCAGTGTTGCATAAAATTCTCAATGACTATTTGCCTTCTGTGGAGGTTGAGAGGATCCACACCATTAGACTAGCCGTGCTCTCCACAGATCCTTCCTCAGTAACCTCATCTCTAATCCTGACTTCTCTTATGATGATGGGTGATTGGATCCATAAATCACACCCTAATCTCTATAGCAAACAGCTGTCTAGCCACACCCTTGTCCTTGTTTCCAGAGCATGTTATCTGGATAGGCAGAAAATTTTCCAAATCAGGTGTTGGTTTCTTTTTGCTTGAAAGTTCATTCCTTAATTGATCTCTTTGCTCTCACATTTTACTATAGCCAGAAAGGAGAAATCAGGCTGCATCTACTACACTTTGCTCAGAAATCTCTTTAGCTAAATATCCAAATTGATCAGTTACAACTTCTCCTTTTCACCCAACAATGTGGCCAGGTTTCCTGCCCCTTTAGAACAAGGATTGCTTTCTACTGTCCAATAACATTTCCATCTGAGACCTTATGAGAAACACTTTTAACATCCATATGTCTATGTACTTTCTGTTCTTGATGATAAAGCCACATGTATATCCTCAGAGATGATAGAAACTTCCTCTCTAGTTCACCTCACTTCCTACTGAGCTCTGAGATGAGTCATTAAGTTTTTTGATGTCTATATTTCTTCCAATAGTTTCCTCAAGGCAATCTAGGCTTTTAAAAATCATGCATCTCAAAACTCTTCCAGCTTATTACCATTACTCAGTTCCAAAGTCACTTCCATATTTTTGGGTATTTGTTCCAACAGCATATCACTTACAGATACCAAAATCAAGGTATCATCAGGGCCATGCTCTCTAATGGCTCTAGAGGAGGATCCTTCCTTGCCTCTAGCTACTTCTGGTGGTTGCAGTGATGCTCGACATAATACTCCAATCTCTCCTTCTGTCTTCACATGGCATTTCCTCTGTATGACTGTCTCTGTGCCTCAGTTTTCTTTTAAGAACATCACACTTCGGATTAGGGCCCACTCTAATCCAGTATGACTTCATCTTAAGTAATTACATTTGCAAGGACCCTCTTTCCAAATAAGGTCATATTCTAATGTTCTGGGTGGACATGACTACAGGGGGACAATATCCAACCCAGGGAACATCCTATACCTGTTTTTTTCCCCCCTCTAATTTCAATGAAATGTATTTTTCTGAACACCTTATATGATTCTTGTTATATTATTTTAAAAATATATGCTATACTTTGAACATATCTAAAATATGTTAGATATTGATTACTGAGTTTGGATTATTATCAAGTGAATGTAAAGTGCCTTTTGCATAGTAAAATGGTCAGTGGAGAGAAAAAAAGTCCAATTTATGGTAGGACTGAAAACTTAAAAGAGAATCATATCAAATGCAAAAAAGACAAATGAGTCTGGTGACAAAATAAGAATAAATGAAGGTTGTAGACTATAAACTTTTGCTCATATGTCTTTGGCAAAAACTAGATTGTCTCTTCAGAATTTTAAATTGAACAGTAACAAGGTGACTTACAGATTGATTATTTTTTTCTGTAAACCAGTATTCTGTATTCTCTTCTCTGTGTTAAATATCACAATAGGCATCATTTAAACATGTGCATGAGGCAGACTTATTTTCAGGTGTTTCCATCTGTTGTGGAAATATACTTTAAGAATAGGAGAGAAACATACACAAATTAAACACAAAGCCGGGGAGAAAAGAAAAAAATGAAAGAAAACATCTGCAGGGCAACAGTGTGGAAAAATGTTTGAGCTGCCTGTTATTAACTACTCAACCTGTTTTACATTGGAATCCTATTGCATAATTACATTCCAGGGGAGGGGCAAACAACAGATGTTGAATAAAGATTGAAAATAAGAAAATGAGACTATTTAAAAAATAAAGCTACTTTGCTCACCAACAGGCATTTTTTTGGGGGGGGGCAGGACTTTTAGATAGCAATCGATTTCATATATTCACTGTGCATTTAGATGCAAACAAAGTGTTCTCCTTTTTTGTCTGAGAAACTGATCAATTATACATCCATATAAGCCTAAGTTAGAGGTGCTTAAAAAGCAAAACAAAAACAAAATGCAGCATTTCTTTTAATTTTATAAAAATAACATTTATATGTTGGGTGAAAAAAAGTTGAAATTGTTACAGAAATATATGTATTTCTCATTACTAAAGTCAATATGCCTTTATTTTTTAATTTTTTATTCACTATTTATTTAATAATAGCTTCACTGAGATACAATTCACAAATCATAAAATTCACCTTTTTAGGGAAGTCAATATGCTTTTAAAAATTGAGGGTTTCCAGTGACTGAGTAAAGAGCTAAGTTTCAAGTAGTCTGTTGTTTCAAGTTCCAGACAAAACACATCGAAATTTCACTAGAAGTGAACATCTTTATTAAAGCCTTATTCTCTGGAGGTATTAAAGAACAGAGAGTCGGCAACTGATTTGGTGGCATGCATATGTACATCTTCTACCAAGTATTACAGAGAAGTTTCTATTTTATGTAGGATAAATGAATCCATCATCACAAGAGTATTTTTCCCATTGACCTAGGCATTCATATAGTTACTTTGCATTGTTTCTCTCTCATCTAAACTGAAATACTCCCCCAAAGTAATTTTCTTCCAATAACACTAAGTTTTACATATCTGGGGAAATACCAATGACCGTATCTTTTAGGGATTGATCAATCTAACTGATTTTAATATAAAAATTGCAATCAATAGAGGAGTCGTGATTCAATTGGCCCTTTTTTCCCACTTGGTTTTTCTATTTGTTAACTAAAAATATTTTATTTTTCAAGCATTCCCGACTTTGCTTTCCTTTGCTATCCTCACCCTACACACCATCACAACTAGACTTCAGTCTGTTGATCTGCTTCCTCCAGGTGAGCAATTTCTTCATCTGCTAGCTTGCTTCTCTGTGATCCGAATTTTGCTTGTTAGATGATGGCACTCGTAAGACTATACACACATAAATGCAGAACTTGTAGACTTTATTTCTTTAAAGGAAAGTAGCATAGTAAATAAGCAATTTATTCTATTATCTCTGCATCACTACTATTAGTATTTCAGGAAAAGATGTGTAACATTAAGAGTTGAAGAGAGAATCTAAATATTTATTCATTTATATCAAGGTTTTTCATGTTTATTGTTCTTCAGTGAGTTTAAGTGGTCCAATTCTTAATTATTTACTGTAAAAAAATCACCACTTACACAAATTTCACTTTGGAGTGAATGTAGGAAACGCTAGGGAACAAATTGGTAGACTGGAGAGAAAGCTGGTATAGGAAAGGGGAATATTACTTTCCTTGGATGTTGGTTGTGGGTGTAGAGCAAGCTTATGATTGTGGCAGCCTAAAGAAGAAACTGTGTTTCACCTGAGAAACTGGGTCCACAAATTCTTCTCTCACTTTGGACAGGCAATTACACTCCATATTAGAAGTGTTATTTTATGGAAATATATCAAAGGCTTCTTTATACATTACTTTGTAAAATCTGTACACATCACCCTAATACAGATTCCTAAAGGCAGGGCAGAACCAAGTTCCCATCAATTGCAACAGCTAGTGAAGCTCAAAATTAAAATCCCCTGAGCTTGATAAATTTTGTCAATATCTTTTAATTTTGAAGTATGCTCTGGATGTGACTCAGGTGATCTGGGAAAACACATTGAAATATGAAATAACTGGATGGATTAAGTGAAAGACAGAAAGAAATATCTCTCAGGTGAAATTTTAGTTCATCACATTATATTTTTCTATGTCTGGATTGTATATTGTCCAAGCCTGAGTCATTTGAATGCTTTTGAGAGATTTGATTGGTTTCTGAGCAGTTTAATTTCTACACAAAGGAAACAAGCCAGTGGAGAAAATTATTACATCAGGTTTTTGTGGTGTTTGAAAAATATACATGTATGTAATAGCAATCTAACAGTTACTGTTATATTTATTTGTGTTGCTTTACTCATGCCAGAAAAAGGGAAGAGGTTGCATTATTTCTGTGTGGAAATGAATGGAAGTTGGAGGGAAAATACAAGTAAAGTCCTTAAACAGATTGTGTTACAATGAAGGGAGTTTTACTTCTTTCTTTTTTTGTTTTTTTTAAGATTTTATTTATTTATTCATGAGAGACAGAGAGAGAGAGAGAGAAGCAGAGGGAGAAGCAGGCTCCCAAGGAGCAGGGAGCCCGATGCAGGACTCGATCCCAGGACCCTGGGATCATGAGCTGAGCCGAAGGCAGACGCTTTAACCATCTGAGCCACCCAGGCGCCCGAGCTTTACTTATTTCTGATTTGGGGGAGTGAGGAGAAAAGTTTGACAACATGAGTTCATGTGCACATACGTATACTGACACATCTATATACAGTCATCCCTGTTATCCTTAAATAGTTGTGATTTCACATTCATTAAATTAAAATCAGTTGGGAAAACGTTTTATTTTTCAATTCTGTAAAACTTAAATTTAAGGATAACCTTATACCAAAGAAACATTTTGGCTTTTAAAATATATATTTCTGCACATTATTTTGTGTGTTCTTAAAAATCTCTCTTAATCTGGGCGCCTGGGTGGCTCAGTTGGTTAAGCGACTGCCTTCGGCTCAGGTCATGATCCTGGAGTCCCTGGATCGAGTCCCGCATCGGGCTCCCTGCTCGGCAGGGAGTCTGCTTCTCCCTCTCCCGCTCCCCCCTCTTGTGCTCTTTCTCTCTCTCACTCTCTGTCTCAAATAAATAAATAAAATCTTTAAAAAAAAAAAA
>NC_138371.1:132544846-132602127 GCF_054177405.1 Leptonychotes weddellii
CGCCTGGGTGGCTCAGTTGGTTAAGCGACTGCCTTCGGCTCAGGTCATGATCCTGGAGTCCCTGGATCGAGTCCCGCATCGGGCTCCCTGCTCGGCAGGGAGTCTGCTTCTCCCTCTCCCGCTCCCCCCTCTTGTGCTCTTTCTCTCTCTCACTCTCTGTCTCAAATAAATAAATAAAATCTTTAAAAAAAAAAAAAAATCTCTCTTAATCTGACATCGACTCTCTGCTCATGCGCACTCGTGTGCTTCCGGTGCACGTGCTCATCTGTGCACACACCTGTACTTCACGATGACTGTCCACTAACGTGAAACACAGAGCTCTGGGAACTAGGACTGAGTATCAGGAAGCCCAAAGGCTGTTTGCTGTAAGGCGGATGAGGCCTTTATTTTTACATCCACTAAATAGTTCCAGAAGATTTTTGTCCTTAGGTAAGGCTCCTTCCATTCATTTCCATTTGGTATGGGAAAGTGTTTTTTCATCATGGGTACAAAGGGTGCATATATAAGAATACGTATGCTTGCCTTTTTAGTTGTAGTTCTTTGTTGATAGTTACCTGACATATTACAAGTTATCTTATCATTTCAAGACTTACATTTTCTTCACTTAAAATATTAAGATAGTGGGCGCCTGGGTGGCTCAGTTGGTTGGGCGACTGCCTTCCGCTCAGGTCATGATCCTGGAGTCCCGGGATCGAGTCCCGCATCGGGCTCCCTGCTCGGCGGGGAGTCTGCTTCTCCCTCTGACCCTCCCCCCTCTCATGTGCTCTCTCTCTCATTCTCTCTCTCTCAAATAAATAAATAAATAAATAAATCTTTAAAAAAAATAAAAATAAATAAAATAAAATAAACTTTATCAGAGGTATGTATGTATAGGAAAAAACACAGCGTATAGTATATGGGGTTCATTGCTATCCGTGATTTCAGGCATCCACTGGGGATCTTGGAACGTATCCCTGTAGAAAAGGGAGGACTACTGTCTAACATTTTTCAGTAATGACCATGGAAATTGTTAGGCAGCTACTCAAAAATAGCTTCTTCTAGGATTGAGCATACATATTTTTTAGGGGGAAAAATTCAAATATAACATGCCTGAAATTAAAAAAGGCTGTCTCAACGAATTCTCCGTGTGATGTCAATATGAATTTCCTCTTAGATTGGATTTAGACTACAAGTCTGAAAATAAAATAAGTTTTCATATATTTATTTTCCTGTTAGTATTACTCATGGGGAATACACTTTTTTATCATCTGTTCTTTGCTCCAAGTATGGTTGATTATCAATTAAATCACAGAAAGTACTCTCCAAGATAAGAAAGTATTTAAAACATCACTGTAGACACCTTTTGATGTTTATACTGCGTTATGTATGGATAAGCTTTCATATCCTTTAGAAACAATTTTTATCTTTGCTTTGATTGAAGGGTAGCATTCTCCAATAGCTTTTTGACTCTCGGTTTGATTACATAGCAGGGTGATACAGAGTTTTACTTATTTCTGATTTGGGGGAATGAGGAGAAAAGTTTGACAACATGAGTTTAAAGATTTTTTTTTTTTTTAATTTATCAGAGAGAGAGAGAGCACAAGCAGGGGGACCAGGCAGAGGGAGAAGCAGGCTCCTCGCCGAGCAAGGAGCCCGATGCAGGACTCGATCCCAGGACCCTGGGATCACGACCTGAGCCAAAGGCAGACGCCCAACCAACTGAGCCACCCAGGCGTCCCTCCTATCTTTCTATATATGAATTTCCTGACCTCTTTTCCCAATTTCTCCATTGCTTCAGTATGCTTTAATGATTACAAAATATTAAAGCTGTTACATAAAAAATGGCCTGTCATTGCCAGTAAAATCCATTACAAGAAACACTTTTGTGTATTTACTCTAGAACATGATATTGAGTATATTGATTTTGCTTAAATTTTCATTCTTAGGATGACCCAATCATACAGGATAAAAAACATCAGCTTCCAATAAACTTACAGCACACTAAAGGTAATAAGAACAGAATGGTTTTAGGGAAGTAATTCCAAGAACAGGCTTTATTTAAAATGTCAGTTATCTTTCTTTTCCTACTATTTATGTATTTTAAAACTATCCATAATAATGGTAGCAATAATTGTGGCAATATTAGCAGCTTGATGGTGGGAGTTGTTTTAGTAAGATCAAGGCCAAATTGTTTAGGTTCAAACTATCTGTATTTCATTCTAAAGTTACCTCTGGGACACTATCAATTTTAATAGTTCTTTCAGATAAACTTCATTTCACAGAAGCATTTTCGGTGAAAATACATATTTATTGTCATCTGTGTGTGTGCATGCATGCACATCAAGGACCTCTAGCTTTGGTTTATTTTTTAAATCGTAATATAAGTAAATTTTTGTAGGAATCACTTATGGAGAAGTATAGTTTCATATATATTTCCAACTCACATAATACATTTCCATATGTGTGTTCTGTACTGTTTCTTTCTTTAAAAACATTATGTTTTTAAAACTACTGATCTGAGCAAGGTACCCCTCTGTTCTTTCGGAACCATGTCCATCTAATTTAAGGTAACTGAACTGAAACTTTGGATCTATCTCTGAAGAGTAGAGTTCTATGAATTTAACGAAAAGCTTTTGGAGATTAGAATGTCATTGAAAATATAAAAATATAAAAATCTTTCTGAAAAATCTATCTTGTGGGACTCCCAAATCCTATTGGCAGGTGTTGATTACTAAATAATAAGCAAGAGAGGATTAGTTGCATCTGAATTAACTCTATTTTCTGAGAATGCTAAAAATGACACCCAATTCTGTGTACTTGTCTCTAGCAATTGAAAACAAACAAGTGCTAGAAATAAGATGAACAATGGGATTTAAACTGGTAAGTAGATATACATCCCAATAGAAATCAGATAACAAGCCTGAGAGAAAAACGCTAATAAGACTATCTTGCTTGCTTCTTGCAAAGAGTTCGGCTTAATAGGCATGTTTTCATTGACCTTCCTTACAGGATTACCACTTTGCTGGGAGGATGACTTGAATTTTAGATGTATTCATCCATGTCATCAAAAATGGTGTCATTATCTGAGATGGGGTTAGCTAACACAGGCAATAAAAGCATAAGAAAACATCCTCTATAAAGATGAAGAATAGTAGCGTATTTAAATAGTCTTGGGTCTGAAATTCAGAGTATTTTTCAAGTTGCTATAATTTTAAATTTGTCCTTGTAAACCAAACAGCTTTCACTAACTATTGCATGCTTTCACTAACTATTGCATGCCGGAGCATAAGTTTATCGCTGCATATAAATCAGGTTCTTTGGGAAGCTGCATTAACCCTTTCAAGACTCTAAAATTACAAGGACTCATTAATTATTTCATCTGTGATGGTAGCTGTCAGATAAAGAATGAGAGACAGACACAGCTAACTTAAACTAAAAGAGAGAAACTGGCACATTTGACACAATGCAGTAGAATCAAAAAAGAACAAAAGGAGAAACGTAGGAGTGAAAAAACCCCTATAGATGCTAAGATGTAGGTTTTTAGGACACTCACTGTTTTCTGTAATTTAAAAGTATAAAGAGGTGATTATTTAAATATAGACTTTGATTTCAATAAAGGTGTTGCTGATTTTTAAAAAGTCCCCAAGGAAAAAATATTCTGACCTCTGTGCTTCAGTGGATGTATTCCAGGCAGATGTTTATCTTATTAAAAATTGTAATAAATAAATAATAAATATAGAACTTTTAAAGTTCTCAATAATAACTAGAGAACTTTGAATTTTTATGTAAATGTGGCACTGAACAGACAGATGAGATGTGACTTTATTTTTTTTAAGTAAGCTCTAGGCCCAATGTGGAACTTGAACTCATGACCCTGAGATCAAGAGTCACATGCTCTACCAACTGAGCCAGCCAGGTGCCCCAGAGCTGATGTGACTTTAAATCCTATATATCTCATAGCAAGAGAGAGCCACTATGCATAACTTTGTTTAGGACCTGGGATCATTCTGAAAGCCAACATCCCAGCTTCATAAATGAGAGGGGTTTTTATTGTTTGGTTTCAAGTTTTTATTTACAATTCTAGTTTCAGTGTTTTGAAATAAGTAATTTGTAAGGAATGGTCTTGCTTATTATAATCAAAAGTATTTGATGTCTTTTTAATGTAGTCTTCCTTCACATCAATGACAGCATTCAGGTGTGACTAATGAGCGTGTTCTGTGTGCTCAAGGAATGGAGCACAAAAGAATATATCATGGTGTCAGCATCTTGGTCCTCAAGGGGCCTAAGGATCTCATTGAGACAGACAGATGAAAAGAGAATAAGAGTTAGGGAGCTGATGCTAGGATATATAGTTTAGTGGGAAAATGGTGGCACTATCTTCATTCAAAAATAGAAATGCTTATTTTGGACAACGTTTTCAGGAATTTCCTGCAGTAATTTATTCTTTATGATATCCAGAATCAACTTTGAAAAGTTTCTGAGATTCAACATCTACCTTATTTGCGGCTCTTCTCCTTGTCTTGTAGGAGTATTTATTACCTCTTTCCTAGTTACCAAAGGATCTTCTTTCTTCCAAACCTTTCCCCTTTGACCTTCTCAAAGAATCATTTAATCTTTCAGATATGTGATCATGTGCAATTTTATAGTTGGTCAATAATAATAGCAAATTAGAGAGAGTGAAGACAGATAAATAGATGTAGGAAGAAGAAATATTATTCTAATACAGAATTATAAAATACAGGATTTATACAGTTAATATAAAATACCAGTTGAATCAACATATATTAAAACTTTCTTTAGTTTAGAAGGAGTAGGATGAGATGCAAGCAGAATGGGGTCACAGTGAGGTCAGAATGACTATGTCAGTGATTCCTGTCATGTCCTATTGTGCTCCACTGGAGATATCCTGGTTGGGGCCAAAACTCTAGCTGTTTCCAGAAATAATGCTTATTTGAATGCTGCTTGCCCTGTGGCTCATCTCAGTTTTGTGTGTTCATACAGGTTGTCTAATATCTTTTCAATCAAGCACCTAAATATTTCAAGAATCTTCTGAGACATACAATACACTGCTCAAATACCTATAATAGTGCTTCATGGCCTGCTTCATTACCTTTGTTTTTATTCAGAGCTTTTTCATTCTCTTTTAAATCCTAGTGAATTTTGTGTACATTATTATTTTATTTTTTGGCTTTACAACATATGTCCTTTGACTTATAAAGCTGGTCTTTTACTACCCTGTGAAATGCACAATCCTGTGTGGTTATTATTTCACTTTCTAATCCCTTCACCTGGATCATCCCTTTCCTGCTCTCCACTATTTATTGAAACTCTGATCATCCTTTGAATTGCAGATCAAGGACCCCTTCTTGTACAAAGGCTTTCACAATATTATAGTCTACACTTTTCTCTGTATTTCTCTTCCTTGACACTCATTTGACATAGTTCAAAATGTAATTGATCATGAATTAATCCCCCTAGATGGTTTTAAACCTACTTTCTAATTTCTAGTCAAAGTGCAAATGCCTTAGTGAAGAGATAAAATCTTACAGGCTGGAGAATTTTAGAAGGGATAGACATAGGTTTATTTACTACAAACCTTTCCTTGACACAACCTTGCTATTCTACAACATTCTATTCAAGATGCCTTTGTTTGCCTTCCCATGCCTGAAGCACAAAGTTGGTGTTTTATTCATTCTTACCTTGTGAATACTTGAGTATAACTTCTTTAAACTAGCTACTGAACTGTACACATCTAATTTTTTTATAAAGATTTTATTTATTTATTTATTTGAGAGAGAGAGAGAGAGAAACAGCATGAGAGGGGATAGGGTCAGAGGGAGAAGCAGGCTCCCCGCCGAGCCGGGAGCCCGATGCGGAACTCGATCCCAGGACTCCAGGATCATGACCTGAGCCGAAGGCAGTCGCTTAACCAACTGAGCCACCCAGGCGCCCTGTACACATCTAATATTGTCACTGAATTTGAGCTATCTTTCCTCGGGTGACGCATTTGAGTTGTATTGTTTTTTCTTGAGAGGCTCTGTCAGAGTCCTTTTCTCAAAAAAAAAAAAAAAAAATACAAAGTTCGTTTCATTAGTATAGTAAGCCCCCAGTGATGGCTGCACCTACAGTATGGGATTGGTGGGGAAGGGGCAGCTAAAAATAAAAATTGAATCTTAATTCCAGAGAAGTATACCAGGAGAAGCAATTATATTTGTGCAAAAATTCCCAATGCATGGTTTGTATTCTCATTTTTTAAATATTCTTGATGCCTGCATATAAAATCTCCTTATATCCTTTTGCTTTCATTCCTTAACATAAGTTTCCATTTAATTTAAGTTTTCTTCATCTCAGAGCATTATCTATATGTTGTTAATATATATGCCAGAAAATTCACTCTGGTAGACATGTTATTATGTCCAAAGGGTCACAAACACTTAAAACCATCCCTGAAGGCGTGCAGGTGCACTGAATAGTAAGTGCAAACGCTCCAAGTGCTCCAAATACCCAGCTGCAATTGGATGCAGTTGAATATGATATAGGCCAGTGGTTTCCGTGTCTGAATGCAGCCGTGGCAGAACATTGGGAAGCATTGTGCAATGCAAGTGCACGCTAGAGGATTGCTACTTCCAAGCTGCCACGGTTTGACTATTTGATGGTATTATAATAACTTCCTCTTCAAAATGTGCTTTCCACCTATCAAAAGCAGACAGAATGGTATTTCACAACTGAAGTAAAATCTGCAAGCCTGATTGGCAGTGGATCAACCTAAAAATATATACGTTTCTCTCAGAGTTTTTTTATTATGAGAACTATGTTTCCAAATTCTGATTCCTTATGGCCAATTATTAGGAAATAATTTTAAGTTTCTGGAGTTGTATATCTAGTGTTTAGTCACTGTATCGCTGCCAACATGTAAACAGGCATCCTCATAAGATGAGCACATCAGCATATTATCACAAGATTCATGGTCCCTCTTACGTTAAAAAAATAAAGGAAGCAAAAACACATCCTACACGTGTGTATTTGTGTATCAGTTACTCGATTAGTAAAAACAATTAGGTTCCTGTGCACAAGAAGCACGGGAAATACAATGCAATAGACGAAAGATCACTTAGCTCAAGTAAAGTGGTTGGTTCTCTGATGCCACATTTTCCCTAACCCTTTCCTTTTCCTTCCCGCACGAGGGATGCACCAAGCTTATTAAAAATTGTGCTAAAATTAAGCCTGGCAGTCATGTGAACACTAGCAGGGAAAAAAAAGCATGTGATAAAATTGTAATGTATTCCTTTCTTTCTTATTCTGACACAGGGGAAAAAAGTTTTGAGACAACTTTCCAACACTGTATCTAGAAATAATATTGAAAGTGAAATTTTTACCCCTCTCAGAGAGCGAAATCAAAAGGTTTATTTTTAACTAATAGGCTAGTAAATGGAACACAGAAATCATAAATGGAAATTATTTGAATGAATATAGATTAAGGTGTCATTTATATGGAATGATTCACTCCATCATCATAACAAGTGTAAGGAGTTTATAGGATGGTAAAGGAAAGTAAGTGAATTATAATCAACCGCCAAAAAAAGAAAGAATTGTTTATGTTAGAAAAGTGTCAGTTCACAGGATCGTGCAAATTATATCAACTCACTGCAAGGAAAATTTTATTAGAGATCTGTTGGACTGTATTCTGATGAGATTTCTATTTTAGCATCGATACTTTTTATCTGATATGTTAGAATATATTTGGATTAAATTGTAATTTGTCGCAATCATAAGGGAGTATGGGTACATGTGTGAAACTGAGTGTGTGTGCTGAAGAACAGAAAAAGACAGCGAAAACAAACTGTTCTTATACCAGTGAAACCTTTCAGTAGAAAACTGGTACCCAGAAACTGCCAGTCGAAGGTCTTGGCTTGTCATTGTTCGCTGGCAGATAATCTGTGATGGGTACCTAGTTTAGATTCTGTAGAGTTAATCTCCAAAACACCAGTGCCAGCCATAAATAGAGATGGGTGCCTGCTCTTTGCTTTTCCAGACAGCTAATTAGGTGTTATGAAAGCTTACATTGGTGAAAGAAAGTAAATTAGAAATAAAAAAGAAAAATGAGAACGAATAAAAAATGGACTTCCATTTATAGAGTTGTCTACTTGGAAACAACTCTAATTTTAAGATGCTGTTAGAAACAGTAGCAACCACCACACTAAGAGAATAAAACTATTCCTATTTAAAGCTGTTTACAAAGCAGAAATAAAACCATTTTGTTGACAGTCAAAAAGCAGAGCAAACTCTGTCTCTCAAATGCCCCTCCCTCATAACCACAGTATTTTAGAACCTCCTCATTGATGCCCTGACTTGTGGATTTTGGTTTTCGGATTTCTATGACACCGATATTTATTTCTTCATTATAAAAAATTAAATCAGATGCATATGTGAAACTCTTATGCTAGAAACTATATGCATGTTTTTGTACAAATATGTGGGCTCCAGAGGCAGCAAGCAAGTTGAAACTAAGGGGAGGAAATCCTTTTATGTTTTCTAATATCTCCCCTAAGTAGTAACAAATTAGTAGCCAAGTATCTCTCTTTGGGTAGTGTGGTATGGTGCTTTGAAGACAGGGAAAATAAGCTTAATTTCTGATTTGTGATAAATTCCTGCCTGAGTGAGAGAGAGAATAGAATAAATAGGTAGATTTACTCTGGACTAAGAAATTTTATGGGGACTGGCTCTTTGACATGTTCCCTTTGCAGTGAACACCACTGAATCATAACGCACAAGGATTGTTTCCCTTGACTTTTCCCAAAATAATCATGTTTAGCTAAGGCTCCCTTAATCTTTATTAGTCCTTGCTGGTTTAAATAGTGCTTTGGCTTCAAATTTTAATCTTATACATAGTAATCTTTGGCACCTTTTACCCGTCGTTGAGATGGCTATGCATCCCTAATGATACAGTGACGTTACAAGGTGAAAATCAGATGCAGGATCTAGTTACAGTGTCGCTATAAAGTGCTGCCTTGTCTTTGCCCCCTGCTCAAAATAAAGCTGTTACCTTTCTAGCCCTGTCCGCCATGGTGCTTAGCAGCCAGGGATGCATGGTCCTAGACATGTTTACCAAGTAAGACACTGACTTGAGGGGCGCCTGGGTGACTCAGTCATTAAGCGTCTGCCTTCGGCTCAGGTCATGATCCCAGGGTCCTGGGATCGAGCCCCGCATCGGGCTCCCTGCTCAGCGGGGAGTCTACTTCTCCCTCTCCCACTCCCCCTGCTTGTGTTCCCTCTCTCGCTGTGTCTCTCTCTGTCAAATAAATAAATAAAATCTTTAAAAAAAATAAATAAATAAATAAATAAATAAAAATACAAGGTGAAAATCACATTGTAAACATTAAGTTATGGACACCTTTGTGGAAGATTGTTAAAACCCAATAATGTAAGAGTAGGTAGTTTGATGTTTTACCTAAATATTTTCTTTCCTCACAGAGATGTACCTTCCACAATGACAGTTCCTTTGGAGGTGTATTTTGGCACCAAACGATTGCTTGCCTAATATCGCTAAGATTAAGTTATTAAACTGCTTAGTCTAGGTTAAAAAGAGAGAGCTTTCAGATATGTCAGCAAATATAAATATGCAGATTTCAGACATCTCTATGTCTAAATCAATTTGAATTACATAAAATTCTAAAATCAGGGGTAGTCAAGTTGTTGATCCAGTCATGGATTTCATACCTACAGTAGGGCAAAGGGAAGGATTAAAATGTCATTGGATATTTGAAATAAAAAGACTTATACCTATATATGTACATTATATATGTAATGTTCTATATATAAAATGTGTATATATGTGTGTGTTTTATATGTATTTATGTTATCTCCTAAACTATGAGTATAGAACTTTCCTTTGCATTTTATTGATTCATCTGTATTTCTCTTATGACAATTACTGATAGTAAATTTTCAGGAATGCATTGGTTATACATTTGAGTTTTAAAATTTTGTTTGGACTATGTCCTGGTGAAAACTCAAAAATTTTTTTAAAGATTTTATTTATTTGACAGAGAGAGAGAGAGCACAAGTAGGGGGAGTGGGAAAGGGAGAAGCAGGCTCTCTGCTGAGCAGGGAGCCAATGTGGGGCTTCATCCTAGGACCCTAGGATCATGACCTGAACTGAAGGCAGACGCTCAACCGACTGAGCCACCCAGGTGCCTGAAAGCTCAATTTTTTACCACCCCCACCCCACACACAGGTCTGTGTGTGTGGTTTATTATACAGCTGAATTGCAAGCACTATAGTCATTTGAGTGACTTTATGTCTTTTGCAAAAATATCATATAAATTAAGATTACAAATTAAAATAATTAAGATGACTGTGTTTAGATCCCTCTCTTTGAGAGCTTGTGTAATAGTCAGACATGGTAATAGGAGTATAGAAAATTCTTAATACTAACCAAGTATTTAAATTTATCAGATTGTCACACGATTCTTCAAGGAATCATACATTTTAAAAATGAGACACTGTAAACTTTCCCTATAGGCAGAACTGCCCAGAGTCCCAGCTGTTGGCCTTCAGGATAGTTTTCTCTTTGCAATGTAAGCATGCTTATCTCTCAGTTTCTCATCTGCATACCGTTTGGATTATGCCCTCTTTTTTGGCAAAGGGTGCATTCTGTGAAAGGGTAATCATGTTATATTGAGGGAAGGGTGAAAATGGGCATAAATAATTTCTTTGTAATCCCAGATTGGTCCAGAAGAAAAGAGTGAATCTCGGATCAATTATGTTTACCTTGATTTCTTCTATCCAGGGTCTCTGAATTTGTTTTCTGATACAAATATCTAATCTGTGTTAATAGTGGCTGTCTATATAATTTGCTTCATTTTCATTTCTGTGGTATATAATTCAGCATATCTATTCTGAGTCCATTGTGCCTAAGGTACAGGAAGAAGTTTGATTATTTACCTTGTAGCTCTAGGTCTTGAGAAAATACTCCACACTATTATTTTTATGATACATACTTAGTTTATTGAGGGGATCTTAAACATGTATAATAGAAGGTACACACGAGAGAAATCCTCCTGCACAGCTACCCCCCCCTTCACTTAGCTTTCCTTCTTCCCTCATTTTTTTTCTTCTATGTTTCTCATTTTGTTATTTTTATGTCTGGATGGTCATTCATTATATACTACCTAAGTCCCTTTTTCGTACCTACCTATTCATCTGTTTATTTATGTTCCTCCAGAAATAATTTCACTTTCTCATAAATTCTTATTTGACCCTTGGCAGTAATAGTTCACCTTTTGCTCATAGTTTCTGCTGCTTGTACAAAAGTATCCATTAGATTTTCTTCACTGTCTGGGAATTGCTACCATCGAAATTACAGTGTAATCAGAAGGTGAACAGCTTAAAATGTATCATAATCAATACGTAGAATTTACTCCCTAGGTTGTGACATAAAGGAGTCAAGTAAAAAGCTGCAGATTTTCAGCTGTGAAATGCAAATAGTCATTTCAGGTTGATGGTTTCAAATTCAAGGTCGATTTATACTTTCATACGTCTGCATTATTCTATCTCTTTCACTCTCTTCTTAAATTCATATTGAATTCATGCAGTGCTAGGCTCCCCAAATTGCTGAAATTGAAGGCCAGTCAATATTGGAATATAAAACTATGTTAGCATATTTCAAAGAGAGTGTACGCGTTGTAAATAAGTTTTTTAAAAGTCATGACTCTAAAAGACACAAAATTATTATCAAATGAAACAGATAGTGAAGTTTTCTACTGTATTTTTGGAGGATAAAATTGGTTGAATGAAATGATACATATTTCTTTTCTAACTCAGACTGACACAGTTGTAGAGGTTATATTTATGATTCCCATTCAGAATAGGTAGAGAAAACAAATACCTGATATTAAAATTTTCTTATATCTGTTTGTTTTTTAAATGTCTGCTTGACCTTAAATCCGCACAGGAAGGCCTCTGAGAAAATTTCTATGTCTAGATTTTTCTGCCACTCTTTATGTCCATCTGCCTAACAATCTTCCAAGGCACAGATAATATTTGTGTCTCTGGGTGTGAATATTTGAGTTCAGCTTGAGACTGCCTGTCACCATTCTTACCTGTATTACATAATAAACTTAACATATTTCATTCATTGTAAATATATTTTTGAAAACATGACAAAATTAAAAGAGAGGTGAGCTACCTGAATACATTTTTAACATTTCACAGATATGAATGACACATGGTGTGAAATACCACAGTATTTTTGTTCTGTCAAGACACCATTCTGATTTCTTTCTAAAAAAATTTTAATCTCTTAAGAAATTCTTTTATCCTAAAACCTTTTGAGATAAATCAAGTTGTGGTTTATTTTTTTTTCTTTTTTGGATAAGGAATTATTTATGTGTTTTAAATATGAACTCAGATTTTATATCTGACTTTACAAATTAACTATATAAATTTATTATATAAATTGCTGTTAAATTCAGTTCTTTCTATTTTAAATATCTCTCATGTATTTTTTGGGGCTGGGGCTTGCACAGGACACTGAATTTGTAGGGATCCTCTCACATCAATTAAATGGCTATCCCAAGGGTTCCTAAATGTGTAGGGAATTCTATTCCCATCACACAGAGGTAAATTGTAAATATCCTCTCCTGGAAAAAAAAAAAAGAAGTCCCTGATTTAAGAAGAACCATTAAACATAAAGGGAAACAATCATTTGTAGATGAAAGGGCCAAGTGGGAAGATGTAGTTAAAAGTTATAGTTTAAAATATTGGTATGGTGGAATTATGCAGCTGTTGTCATAATGAAGGAATTTTCTTTCATGTTTTCTGTTCAGCATCTTTGAAATAGGGATCATTAAAGAATGCTTTATTTAGATTCTCTGTATGCCTATTGGCAAAAGAGAGAAGCAAACATTCTCACAGAAAACATTATCATTTAAAATAGGAAATCATGAGTTGTCATTCATCTGAAATGTATCTGTTGACTAAATCCATTTTCACCTACTTACACCAAAAACAAAAAGCTGGAGTGAAGAAAACTGATTACATGATCCATACCCATATCTAATAAAATAGGAATGTGCACTTTTTGACAAGTTTATTCATAACACATTCTGATAGAAAATTCCATTTGCTCCTCTCAGTAGGAAAAGTGGGCTTTTAAAGGAAACCTTTTATTTCATGACTGTCACCAAAATAACAATTACAAGCAAAATAGGGATAAAACATAAAAAAAAAAAAAAAAGCAGCAGTTTAGGACTTGTTATGGAAGTACACGATCTAGTTTTTACCCTGTTATTTGATTTGAAAAATTAATCCTGGTAATCCTTTTTGAAGTTCACTGTTTCCAGGATGGGTTATACAGAACAAAGACTAACTGATATCCTCAGGAGATTAGATTACAGTGATGTTCTATTCTACTGAGAATGATTCTCCAATGGCCACTTTTTACTTCTTCCCAGGCTATGGGAATTCATTAATATCTAGAGAATAGACTTAAATAAAACCATTGTCTCAACCAGCAGGTTTATGCAACCATCCTGAAATGTTTTAATTATTGTTTTCTTTTCCTTTTTAATTAAGAGACCAGAGGTCAAACAAGCCCACTGAGAGCTGATCGCAGCCTCAGTAGAAATTTAAAAGCAACCCTAATGATTGGATTTGCTGTTTTCTTTTTTGTTTTACAGAACCAGAAGAGTGCATTAATTGCACAGATGAATGCCGAGTGCTTGGTCATTCTGACAGGTGTTGGATGCCGCAGTTCCCTGCAGCCAATCAGGCTGAAAATGCAGATTACCGCACAAATCTCTTTGTACCCACAGTTGAAGCTAATGTTGAGACTGAGACTTACGAAACTGTGAACCCCACTGGGAAAAAGACTTTTTGTACATTTGGAAAAGACAAGCGAGAGCACACTATTCTCATTGCCAATGTTAAACCTTATTTAAAAGCCAAACGTGCCCTGAGCCCTCTCCTCCAAGAGGTCCCCTCAGCATCAAGCAGCCCAACCAAGGCATGCATGGAGCCTTGCCCCTCAACAAAAGGCTCTCTGGATGGTTGCGAAGCAAAACCAGGAGCCCTGGCCGAAGCAAGCAGCCAATACTTGCCCACTGACAGTCAGTATCTGTCACCCAGTAAGCAACCAAGAGACCCTTCGTTCATGGCTTCTGATCCGATGGCAAGGGTCTTTGCAGATGTGCATTCCAGAGCCAGCCGGGATTCCAGCGAGATGGGCGCTGTTCTTGAGCAGCTTGACCACCCCAACAGGGATCTGGCCAGAGAATCGGTGGATGCGGAGGAAGTTGTGAGAGAAATTGATAAGCTTTTGCAGGACTGCCGGGGAAATGACCCCGTGGCTGTGAGAAAGTGAAAAAAAAAAAAAAGCATTGGCATTTTCTTGTCTCTTTTGTTGATTTAAAAATGATCCCTCCTGGTGACAACCCATTTTACAGGGATGAAGAAAGACCAATGCTGCTTTAAGGCTTTTAGTGAACATCTGAAGTGCCCACAAGTATGTTCTTTTCACTGCTGTTTCTTTTTCAGAGATAACAATGGTTTTGTTTTGACCAAACTTCTATTAGGACAGAATTAACGATGCTGAAAGAGAAAAGAAAAAGAGAAAAGAGAAAAGAAAGAAGAAAAAGGAGGATGAGGAGGCGAGTTACCTTTTGACAATCTGTTAGGAAGGTATGCAGTGTGAGAATTGAAGTATTTCTGATCACTCTAAGACTGTCCTCCGTGATTTATGCTGACTTAACTGTTTACCTATAAACCCCATACAAAGCAGGGTCATAATTTGTGATCTGTGGTGGATTTCTAGCAGTCATCACAGGCTTCTACTTAAAGTCCCGAAAAGACCTTGCAGTAGTCCAAGCTACACCAAACATTAACACATATTTGTGGTAAACATTTCTGTATAAAGTTACCTGCCACACATATAAACATAAAGAACATTCCATATCATTAGTTGAAAAAAAAAAAAAAACAACTTGGTCATTTGTAAGACACTTCATGTCGTATAAAAGTTAAATGTAAAAAGATATAGTCCATTTTGTCCTGCACACACATAGACTAATTCACTTCATTAAAGGAGAAGAAATTTTAAAAAGGTTTAAAATGCCTCTTCAGCATTTTAGTGTCCAACAAACATATAAATAACGATGGATATGTTTTAAATTTGACCTGAAAAATAGTTACCATGGAATGATAATATGCAGAGGAAATTAACATGATTAATATGTTTTATTCATTTGTGGACACTAAAATAGCTCAGGAAAGTGAAAATGTCTTAGACATACACCAATCACATGACCATTTAAATGTGCAAATGTAAGAAGATTCAATGTGTTTACATCAAATGACATATTTTTATTGATTTATTGCAGATTCAGTGCATATGAGCCAAATTGTTGAGTGTATAAGAGCTATATTGTGTATTTTATTAAATTAATATATAGTTGTGTTGCAAAAATATTTGGGCTTATATTGTAAATGGCAAGTGTTGCCTCGGTAGCTGTCGAACTCTATGAGTTTTGTTTTTTCCTGCTTCCTTTTCCCCATGGAGTGTGGGAAGCAGTGCCTCAGAGCAGAGTCTCTTGTTTAACGTATAGTCTACCAAGTACTACAGTACATAATCTGTTCAAAATGTGTTTGAGTGAGCTGATGGAGCTAACTGAAAGGTCAAAAAAGACATCCGTCAGTCATGGTTATGTGCAAGTCCTTGTAGAAGCTTTCATTAAAGTCACGCTAAATCACAAGAGTTACATTTGTACCGATACCTGAAACTTGTTCACGTTTTTCCAATAACATCCAGCTTCTGCCTATGTAGATATCATGATGTTGATTGATTTCTCAAAAGTATCTTAAGTGGTTCAAGATGTGTGTCCCCATTATATTTCAAAACCATGAGAAATGCTTTAATGCATGTGTGGTACCAACACAGGTTCCTTGCATTGTGTAGGTGTTTCAAGAGGTCTGGGTCTTAACGAAATGTTTTTCCTTTTTCTCAGTGCTCTTCTGCCTCTTTTTATTGGTGTCCTTTGAGAACAATACACCTTCTCTTCCTTCGTTTGGTTACACCTTTACTTGTGACATTTAGCAAGTTTCAAACTTACTTCCGTATGAGGCTAGGAAACCTCAAATTTCAGGAATTGGGAAAAACAAAATTAGCACTTGCAGAAGTAGCAGCAGATGGGAAAATGCCTTGATTGACATTTTCCTTCAGCGTTTAAAATTTTTGGCATTTTACAGCTTCATGACAAACAGTTTCCAGCCCATACCTTAGAAAATGTGGTGCTGAGTTAAATAAAGGCTGTTTGTGCACTGGAGCAGAAAAAATGCGTTATTTGCAAACTGGTGGAGAATTCTGTGCCTTCTTTTCTGGCCACCAAACCAGTGTAGAAACAGCGTAAATGTCATAAAATCATTATATTAAAAACAAAAGCAAAAGCAAAAACAAACGTTGAACTTTTAGAATTGTTTTGTAATTCTAAACCTCAAAAAATTCAACCGAAAATATTTCCGTCAAATGCCGTCAAGATTTTAGACTGTACCTCGTTTGCAAAACTGCTTTGAAAGGGAAGAGTGGACAAGTCCCATCAGCCTTATTCTCTTGAGAACTCTATTTGGTTCCTAGTAACAGCCTTTCCAAAGCTCTACTCTTGGTTTTTATTACTCATCAATGTTTAAATTAGAAAAGAAGGGATCTTGTACACGTGAAACCTAATTGACTCTCTATATTTTGGACAATTTATGTATCTGAAATGTGTTGCCTCTGTTATATGATGTTATTTTTTTTTATTTTTTATTTTTTTTGCCAGGAGACTACAGGTTGATTTAGCTTGATAACTGAAATTTGATGGAAAACTAATTTCCATTGAGTCTTACCAAGTGTTGCCTCTCTCTGACTAGACAGATACAATCTAAGGCAGTAAGTAAATGAAATCAACAAAGAGAGTAGGTTTTATTTTTAAAACATTCTTAACACTGAGTAACCAGTTGTTCAATTTACTATATGTGTCTGAAGACATTAAAACACTATAAGATTTTAAGAATTGGTTGTGCCAATGTGTGAGGGATTTATCTTTAGGCTCTCTGTCGCCGGTGATTTACTAGCGTTAGCTGTTTAACACATTATCTGTATTTAGTAGTGATTATTTATTTACAAGTTGGTGGTAATTCAGCAGTCAGGACTCCAAGCTTTTATAGTTGAGTTGAGGGAATCTCGCCTTTATTCATTTGGCTGGCGACTGACTTTATCACAGACCTCTGGTGCTTGGCTTCCGAGGAAGTCTATGAGATGCCAAAATCACCCCTCTAAGGAGCAACTTGCTCTGAGGGGTGATGCATGATCAAACAGTGATATTTCAAGGGGTTTCAGCATAATTCAGAATGTGGAAAAATTGTCTTAATTCACATCCTCCAAATACTAACCACTCAGAAAACCCCACACATTCAAAAAAGAATAATTTGATAATACTTTGTCTTTTATGTCCTTCAATAACTGAAGTCAAGCACAGAATAAGAATTTATAGACATTTTTGTAAGAAAATCAAAAAGTTCTAAAAATCATTTACTGGTGAATTAAAAATAATCAGTTACACAACAATCTTTTCATTAAATGTTAATGAAAGATCTTTTCATCAAAGTTAAAAGTAGTGAGAATCAGTGTTAGTTATACCTATACCAAAGTAAACATTAAAGAGACATATCATGCAATTTTAAGGAATGCTTTCATATTATTTCTTAACCTTACATACTTACCTTTATTGCAGGCAATATACAAGGATTGGCTCACTACTCCATGAATTAATTGAATTCCTGGTTGGGAAATTGACTTTGTTTCATTTTCCCAAGGTCTTGTAAAACATGACTTCCCTTTAAAGGATCTAGGCAGTGCTCAATTTAAAAAATAACACCATAAAAAATAAAGTCATGTAGTAATAGAGCAGTATGCTTTATTAGAACTAGGTTAAAAGCTGTTTGTTTCCTAATGGAGTAGAAGTTGTTGAGGTCAACAAGTAGACTGAGGTCTGGCATATATATGCCCACTCATTATTGTCTAATTATATTCTTTTGACAACAGACAGCATTTATCACAGCATTAATTCAAATGAGAGTTTTGGCTATCAAGATGTGTTCATTTGAAACATAATTGAATGAGACCTGATTAAAGTCTGACTTTCCTGGCCCCAGTGTTTTGCAGGTTGGCTATTCCCATGTATCAGCCCCATCATTCTATAAGGTTCTTAGCTGCTGCACCAAGCAATTGGTGAACAAGGACAACAACAACAAAAGCAGCATACATTGTGTGAATTTATCTCAACGCTATTGTTTAATGGCTGTGTTTAACGTGACCTATCTGGAAAATGAGGACTCCGAATAAAAAGCTATTACTAATAGTGGTGTTGCCTTCCCTTGAATTCATTAACACAGACGTGGTGTGTTACAGTGTACCACAGGGACCCTCGTCATAATTATTTTGGAAAGCAACTGTGGCATCACGACAGTTTTGCTAGTTATTTGTTTACCGGTAAAATAAGGTTTCTTAAAAATTTGTTTAACAGTAATGTCACTAGATTCTCAGCAAGAATGGGTTAACAGTCTTTCAGATAGCTTTGATAAGTTGGCTAGTCAAGTAATTACCATGAAGTCATGACCTAGACACTTGTGACTTCTAATAGCTACAGTTGGTTTGAAAATAATTTGGTATAAGGACCGAAAGGACTTCAGGAAAGTCCTTTCTTAAAGCTTTCTCACACATGATTGATGAAAACACATATTTATAAATAGAATTTTAAAGTAAATACATATTTATCATGGTATCTTAAAATAATAAGCCTCTCTTCCTAGTCATTCAACAAATATCTACTGAATTGCTAGTGTGTTTGCCCTTGTCTACTATGCCCCAGAAGTAGACAGTAAACAAAGCAGTGATCCCTGGGTCACAGTCTGGCGGGAGAAACAAATAGGTAAGTTCTAATACACCTTGCTCTTTATATAAATTGGATTGGGTTGTTTGCATCTTTCCTTAGTTTCTCCATATATCCCTATTTCACTGTCTCATTCTCAGTGAATGGCATCTCCTAAATTAAAAAACAAAACAGAACAAAACAAAACATAACAATCTGCCCATTTGGATTTTTCTTTATTTTAATTTTCTTCTAACAGCATAATATATATCAAGAAGCATGCAAGGCTTTTCCACATTTCAGATCTTTACGGTTTAGGCTTATTGGGATAGACTAAATGGCTTATATATTTATTCTTTTGCTCATTTATTTGTTGAATTCTCTGTTTCTTTTTTATTGAACACCACTTAGGTGCTATATAAGGATCCTAAGTTACAAAGAACTAAGCCAATTACAATCACGTTGCCCTCAGAGTACCTGTAGTTTGTGCCCAGGTGATATACACTAACATTATCTTTTTTTGTACACTATTATCTTTTCATAACGAAAATAATTTCTTTTAAGACTAGCAAAAGCCATATGCCTACCATGCCATTCATCGCTTTCAAGGGTGAGGGTAGAGCAAGTCGTTAATTGGCTCACCTGAACCATCTGACAAGGGGTGAGGGAACACTGAGTCATTCAAATGAGGAACCCTATCTGGCAGTGCTGCAATTAGAAGGAAGTCATGAATGGGACATATATTACAGGCTTACGTCATGTCAATAAGCTATTAAGTCCCTCAAATTACACTTTTTTAAGTAGATATGCCCACAAAATACAATTATTTGACAATGGTAGAGAACGATTCTTTGTAGGATATGAAGAGAATGAATTCTTAAAGGTCACTATAACATCAATACAGCACACAGAAATTGATCAGCAAGTTAATGGACCATCCTCAAACTCTTTATTATGTGCTTTTGGAGATGGTTGCAAATGGTTCACCGAGGAAATATATCATTTTCTGTTCATTTTAGATACTAATAGTATTGAACAACCCATTGTACACTAGGGATTAAATTCTCAGTATTTTTCAAAGAGGGTGCAGCTTCTGTTACTGTTTCAGAAAGAGTTATCAAATATTTCAGAAAGAGTTATCAAAAAATAACTTTATTTTTTTCAAACTACTTTAAATGATAATGAGTATCTTACAAGGACTGATTGAGAGAGGGAAGGTTTCAGTGAACTTTTACAAATTTTGTATCACAGAGGTTGACTTATCACCCATTAGGTCAAGATAGGTATTCTGGTTTTTGTCTTACAAGTGAAACATTTCACTTTGAGAGGAACAACTTATTACTTGTTCCACTTCCTTTTTTCTTATACATATTACATTATTGATAGCATTTTTATAAACTAAATTTTGATTAAGACTTATATTTTAAAATCTACTTTCCTGAAGTTACTTTCCTGAATTTGACATAACTTCAGTCAAATTATTTCATATTTTTCAAAGATCACTAATAACAAACAAAACCAAATTTAGAAGTCTTTGTTTCCCTTATACAGATTATCATTACATTTATATTTTTAAATATTGGTATTCAGCACTAATTATATGAAAATTGTGCTTGCTTCCCTAAGGGTTTACAGGATCAGGCCAATCAAATAAAAGAACCATTACACAAACCTAAATTAATACTGATAAGTTCTGTTTGTAGAGAACTTTCCAATTCACAGAGCACTTTCACAAATTTACAAGACATTAAAGAATTAAGGATTCTAAAACTCAAAATGGTAAAAGGACTTACCCAAAGGCAATTAGCTAGGAAGTTTTAAACCCACACTTGAACTAAAAGTTCAGTGCTTCTGCTTGTTCCAGATTTTGTGATTTCTACAGTCCTGCCCTATTTAATATCTTACATCTTTAGTATCTTAAATTTATTATCTGAAAAAATAAAACTATTCTAGTAATATACCTTCCCCTTTAAGTTGACAGGCATGTAATTTAGATAGTCTCTATGTTAATAGTTCATAACAGTATTAAATGATTTGAAAAGCAGAGAATAGGGATTGTAGTCTCCAAGTAAAAGACATCATAAGAATCATGCCTCTCTTAAGATTGCTCTCAAGTTTTGGTTGCTATCTATAAAAATGTTTCACAACATTGGTGGTGAGTTCTCCAAAATATTCTTTTTTTTTTTTTAAAGATTTTATTTATTTATTTGACAGAGAGAGAGACAGCGAGAGAGGGAACACAAGCAGGGGGAGTGGGAGAGGGAGAAGCAGGCTTCCCGCTGAGCAGGGAGCCCGATGCGGGCTTGATCCCAGGACCCTGATATCAGGACCTGAGCCAAAGGCAGTCGCTTAACCAACTGAGCCACCCACGCGCCCCTCTCCAAAATATTCTAAACTAATATTATGGGATATTTGTTTTTCTGTGAACTTGGTATATAAAAACAATGATACAGACTATATTGAATCCCTTGAATCATGAAGTTTGGCATATACTGAACTAATGAGAAAAATAATTGGTTTCTTTTAAATAATCACATAAACTCTAATAATACTAAGGAGACATTTAAAATATTACACCTATATATATGGATTAATATACACATATAAAGGCATGAGAGTTGACTACTTTCAAAAGCCAGTATCACAAAATAAAGGTGAGAGGGAATTTAAGCAGTAGCAATATGGCTAAGTGTTGAACAACACGTTTCTTTTTTAATCTATGACTTGCCACATCCACACTGGATGTGATCAGATGAAAAAGAGAGCTTGCAGTTGCTATCAGAGTCATTTTCAGGCTGGTTAATCAAAAGTGAAGTTGTTCTGATTCTGCCTGAATTTAACTTACTAAAATGTTTAATATTTCTCTACAATTTACAGAAAACCAGCTTTATTTTCAAGAGGTCCAGAAATAAATTTTAATAGCCCTTTAACACTAATCAGCTATTTTATATTTTGAAAATCTGAATTCAAATAAGTGGGGTATAATACTCATTCATTTTATTGATCTGCTGACTATCTCAGTATTACCTCTTTAGCAATATTAAATCATATTTTGATAATATTCTTTCTTACACTGAAGTTGAGAGACTGTCTTCAATATAATAATTTGTTTTGAGATAAGATTTTTTTTTTAAAAGATTTTATTTATTTATTTGACAGAGAGAGACACAGAGAGAGAGGGAACACAAGCAGGGGGAGTGGGAGAGGGAGAAGCAGGCTCCCGGCAGAGCAGAGAGCCCAATGCGGGGCTCGATCCCAGGACCCTGGGATCATGACCTGAGCCGAAGGCAGACGCTTAACGACTGAGCCACCCAGGCGCCCCGAGATAAGATTTTTAAACTGTTATCCTTTCCTTATTAAAATTTGATTTTTGTCAATATTTGTAGTATCAAACATTATAGTATCAAATAGCTGTCTTGCATGTGGCTATTCTCTTATTTTCATCCTTATTTCACAATTTTCTCTCAAAATCATCTATTATTTCCACATTAAAAGGGTTTATATATATATATGTCTTCATGGTTATGGATCAACTATGGAAATAGTGATGTGTTTCCTAATAATTACATCAATGTGAAAAGTGTCCAAGCTGCTTGGGCCAAGAGTGAACCTATAAGAAAACTGATAATATTTTTTAGATGTAACCTACATGGAGTGTTAAAATGGACAAAATGCATAGTAAAATATAACAGATATATGTAAAGTAGTAAATAGGTTAAGATGCAGGATCTTAGTTAAAAAGCTTTATGTGAGACTGCCTAGCTATTTCACTGAAAGGTTGAAAAAGAGAAAGTGAATCATCTCACTCAATTATTATTAATTCCTATACGCTAAGAAATTCTCATTTTAATATCTCATGTGAAATGGTTGGCTTTGATTGAAGATAAGAAAAGACCCTTACCTCTGAGATTATGTGCTTATGATTTCTCAATCTGCCTTTATTCCCCAAACACCTCTGAAATTCAACTACTATACATATTTCATCATTTCTTTCATTTTGGATAACTACTAAAATTTACTTTCTGTTCATAGTCCAGAGGAGGAAAAGAAATAAATGAATGGGTCAAATGTGGCTTCTCTGGTGATTCTCCTCCTTAGAATGTGACATCCCGATTCAATTCAACACTCATTTGTGGAGCATGTACCGTGTTTTTGAATACAATGGAGCATACACATATTAATAAAATGTGGTCTTTGTCTCTATAGAATTTAAAATATACTGGGAAATGAAGATATTTACCCAAATACAGATTGTAGTTGGTACCATGAGAGAAGTACAAGTTGCAGTGGACAAAAAAAGAGAGAGAGAGGGAGAGAGAGAGAACAAGTACTTTCAGCTGAGGAAAAGAGCCATGGAGGGAAGGAATCGTTGCAGCTTCTTGGAGAAAACAGCATTCGGATTGAGCATGCAAGGTGGGACAGGATTTTGGCAGTGGGGATGTACAGGAAATGCATTCTGGAAGAAGACAGGCAGTGTGTGCAAAAACATCGAAATGAAGTCTGAATATTTTCTGATTAGAAAGTTAGGAAGGGTCAGAAAGGTGGGTTAGGTCAAGCTGGGAATTATAGTGAATGCTGAGCTTAGCAGATACCACTTGAATGCCTAGTCCAAGGAAGAGGAGGCTCGAGGACACCTGAATTAGGTTCACAAGCTGGGAGAACTCTGTGAAAGTTTTGCCAAGGGGAATGCGAATTTAGGAAAACATTGGGACAGCTTGCTGCTGCCTGGTGATCCATTCTTTATAAGATGCTGGCTAATAGCACCTTATTCTTGAGGCAGATCCAACTATCTAGAGGCAGTGCCAACTTTGCTGAATCTTGCAATTCTCAGCTTCAAGCCCTCAGCAGAGTATTTATGTGTATATTTCCAACTTCCCAGAAATAATTCTTCCTTTGAAATCTGTAATCATGTTGGATGTTTTGGGAGACAAAGAGAGACCGCAGAGAAAGACAAACATCAAAAGCATGGATGATTTTCATCCCTGAAAAAGTGGTTTTTTAACATTTTCAGATTCTCCAAGCATCTTCTGGCTATCTGCTGTGTGAATTCTGTTGGGCAGAATAATTCTATTCCTAAGAATTTTTGTCTATGTCTGCTGTCCCAGGAACCCCCAGACTGACAGAGGTATCCTGTCTTATTGCTTTCATGATGTTCTATGCATATCAGTAGAGGAGCTTATAATTACTGATTATTTGGACACTGAAATAGGGAATAATGACTTAGATTAGTGATTTCCACCTGGGGGGCAGTTTTGCCTCCCAGGGTTATTTGGCAGTATCTAGAGACAATTTTGGTTGTCCAGAGGTAAGGGAGTTGGTTTGCTACTAGCACCTAGCAAGCTACTAAACGTCCTGCAATTCACAGTACGGACCTCTGCAACAAAGGCTTACCCCATCAGAAATGTCCAAAATGCCCAGGTTGAGAAATCCTGCCTCGGAGAGAAAGGACGGAGTTAAGAAAAGAGGAGTGAACAACACTGGGCCTTGAATAATGGGCATTGAATACTAAGTGGATTGACATATCTTCTTCCATAGTTTTGAGAAAAGTCCTGGAAAATCTTCTAACTTACTGAGCATAGGGCTTATGTTCAACTTCTTCAGGAACAGTCTGCTCGGGGAGGTGGGCAGGGCCAGTGCCTTCCTGCAGCTGCAAATACCATCTCAGATTCTAATCAATACCAACAACACAGATAATTGGAGGAATCTCCATGGAATGAAAAGAAAAGGTGTTGCTTGGGATGGCCATTTGCTTTCCTTCTTTGAAGCGTTTGGAAACTGATTTCCTAAGAAGGACAGCTAAAACAAAATCCCCCAGCTGTATAGGGAGGGAAGAGAGATGCCTCTGGGACCATCTTGAGAGTCTTGTCTCTTGGTGCCTTATAGGTCAATTGGCATGATCAACTTAGCCTCCAACCTCAAGTCATCTGTCCTTAATGTGTATGTAGAATCTGTCTCTACCATGACCCTGGGAGTTTGGGGGAGCCAGATACTAGAAAAGGTGATGACGGTGGGAGGCGGATCAAAGAATGGCAATGTTCAAGCAGAAGCTAGGTGACCATAAATATGCCCGGATGCTGTGGAATGAATGCTTCCATTGATCTCTTAGGCATCTTCCTACCGTAAATACTGATTTTAATTCTTTCAAAGTAATATGTGGAATGCCAGAAAATGTCAGATTGACTTTCTAAATGAGGTGAGGGGAAGGTTAGTGCAAATGGTTCCTTAAAAGTTTTATTTCTCTTGACACATTCTGTTTTACCCATCTGCAATGCAAGGTGGGCGGTTCCAATGCACATTTTATGAATTTGAACTTGAAATGACTCTGGTTTAAAAATAATAATGATAATGTGTTAAAAGGGTGACAGGAACTCCAGTGGCAAAGTTGAAAGTCTGCACATTGACAGGCCAATTAATAAAAATAGTCATTACCATAACCAATCCACATTTGAGATTTTATTTGGTATAACTTGGCTAGATGTGCATTAAGCATGTTAAAAAATAAAGTTATTATACACTGTAGCGAGTGCTGGTGTTACCAATAGATCAGGAAGATGTTGAAAACCACAGCCTCCCACCTCGGAGGGCCTCCTTCCAGTGGAGACTCAGTCACCGACCCAGCTTGTATACAAACTTGCTGGGTTTTATTTATGCTGGAATCACTCCATATTAAAAACCAATATAATTGCTGAAATACCACTACTGTTCAAGCTAATTTACTTCCTAATGGTCTATTTGCATAGTGGAATTTGCATTTTATTTCACAGCAAATGTTATAACTCCACCTGCCCTATTTTAGATAAAACACCAAAACGGAGAGAAAACCAAAACAGTTAAAGAAGAGAATGAGTAGAAGAACCGTCTCACTCCTCCGTCCTTACTTGGCAACACCGAACACAGCAGCTGGGAAAGGACATGAAGAATCCTGGTATTTTCTACCCTCACAACTAGTGTACTGACTTTCTGTTTCAATCTTCTCTCTCTGTGTCTTTGCTGTTGCAGTTCAATAAAGGTAATTTCCACGGGTGATGCTGAGCCACCCAAAGTTCATTGTGAGGGTATATTCATTTTGAGAAATGTTAAAGACAAGTGAGGAGTTACAAGCAGACATCAGATGTCTTACCAAACTTCGACATCACTCCTTCTTGCCTGACTTTTATGGGCCTCAGAATAAAGATGGGCGTGCAAACTGTACATCACAACCTAATATAACAAAGCACTGCTTTCTGACCTACTTCTGTGATCAAGAGCATGAAATTTGGGAATATTTGTTCCTTTTTTGTTAAAGCGCATGCATCTTTGTATATATAAATATATTCTTTTTTTTTTCCATGCTTCAAAGTTCATATCCTAGGGTGAGAGCTGCCATTTTAAAGGTGACTCATTACAGTCATTTAGAGAGTCCCCTAACAGATGGATAGGACTTTGTTTCCCAGGGAACACTGACAGGTTACAATTCTTCACAGCTTTTAATCATTTCAACAAACTATACACATCTGTCAATTACCATATTTGGTAATGTTAATAATACGGCAATCTGAGGGCGACAAAGTGCTGGATTTAAAAAAGAAATTATTCCATAACATTTTTACATAAAGAAAAAGAAAATGTAGGTCAAAATGCATTTGATAGCTTATTTTTTTAATCTGCAGGAAAAGACTACTTTTATTTTCCATAATACATTTCCTATGTAGGTTATTATTCAAAAGAATTCTTAAGCGCTTCATAAATAAAAGCATTAGGGAGAAAACAATGAACATATAAAGAATAAAACAAAAAAAAATATTTTAAAGCACATAATTGAGCAAAGTCTTTTTTCTCTCTGAAAACTTTAATCATTGAATAGAGGCTCCCGCATGAATGGAACTGGAAGTATTTCTAGTTGCAAAGTTACGGAGAGGAATAGAGGATGGTTGTTTAAGGTCATAGGGTGAGCAGCCGAACTGCCTCGATTAGAGCTATAACTGTCTCCTACCACTCTAGCTATGTGACCTTATATCCGGAATGGGCAAACTACAGCCGTTGGGCCAAATAAATCCATCCCTTCAGCTTATTTTCGTAAATAAAGATTTATTGGAAGCCAGGCATACTAATTCATTTCTGTATTGTCTGTGGCTGTTTTCCAGTACAACAGCAGAGTTGAGTAGTTAGGACAAAACTGTATGCCCCAGAAAGCAGAAAAATCTTTACTATCTGGTCTTAAAGAGGAAATTGGGCAGCCCCTGAATTACGTAACCACTGTATAGTTCATCTCTCCATCTGTAAAATGGGAATAAATGAGGCAACTGTAAAGAAATTAAAATAAATGAGCTATTACGTAGAAAGTTTCGAAGCCCTTTGGACACATAGTACACTCTCAATGAATACCATCCATTGCTGCAATGGACTCTTCTGGGTAATAGAAATCTATCCCCCCGTAACCACAATACAGAGTCTGCCAATCTTGTTGACGGTCTTTGTCAGACAAATTATTCTAAAACAAAACACAACAAAACAACAGTCCTCACAAAACAGTTCAAGGGTTTTACTCGGTTTATTGTAGTTGCCCAGCCATTACCAGCAACTATATTTCTTGCACGTTAATAGCAAGTAAGTCACGTAACCACTTACCACTATTTCACCAGAACCCCAGACTCCTTTTACCTTGTTTGCTACTAGCTTTTAGAAGGATGTAGTCCATGGTTAAATGCGTCTCAGTAAAGTTAAACAAGCGGCAGCCGGCACCATACAGCTCTGTTATAATGAAAACATGAGGTGGCTGCCATTACACAGTCCTGCACTAATGAGAACAGTGGGAGGCTAGCATTACAATGGTCTAATGAAAACAGGAAATGGCTGGCTTTAAATTGGTATAATAAAAACAGGAGGTGGCTAGCATTACATTGGTAGAATAAATAAATTAAGAGATGTCAGGCCTCCCCAATCTCATCTCCATTATATATGACCATGGTACCCACAATTTAGACCAGATCCACTCAAAGTCAAACCAGTGTTGGATGAAAATAAGATTTTTTTCATACTCTGCTTCAAAAGATTCTTCTGTTTCAATCTGTGCTTCCCTTAGGCCAATGCAAGCATGTTGTAAAATAAGGATATAATTTACATTGAAATCTTTTTTTCTCTGAATTCAAAAAAAAAAATGTAACATTATTTCTGACTCAGAAGATGGCTAGAATAAAAGGCAACAATTCAAAAGGAGTTTCTAATTTAGTCCTTGCCTTTTCCTCTCCTTTCTCTTTTAAGTATCCAATGGTGACTAAAGACTCAGAGTTGCATAAAACACACTAAAAAGAAACACAGAAACAAAATAAAATGCTGAGGAGAAAAAAAAAAATTAAGCACAAAATCAATCATTTAACTAATGGACTTTTTCCCCTGAATAAAAGATCAGGATTTCTCATAGATTGGGTGATTTAAAAAAATATATATTAGTATAGATAGAAGACTCTGGTGTATAGTTCTCACACACCAGATTTACAAGAATCTTATGTTTTATTGTAACTCACAGAGACAGCTGTAGCTGATTCATCCTGGGCTTTTTAATCTGGGCTGAAAACAGAGCAAGTTGGCACAGTTCAAGGTCAGCACATTAAGACAGCACATCTACCCTATCACTCAGTGGCTCCAACTCCCATCAAAAAAATCTTCGCTAGTAACTTTAAAAAAATGTTTACGTGTAAAAATACATTCATATATTATATTTACAAATGATTCAAACGGGAACAATGCTAGACGTACTCCTATATAAAGGGCGGTATACTTCTGCAGGTCCGCATACACTGAAAGTTTTTGCTTCCCAGTATAGAAAACAAAAAGAAACATTCTCGTAAGGTAGCCAGGTGGTAAAATAACAGTGTGATTCAAATAAGATGAAAATATTATAATAAAATAAAACCTCTTAATCCAGTTTTATACATTGACATTTAGTTTTCTTTGCTCCATAATTTTTATTAGTCTTCTCTAAGACTTCTGCATTAGCTTAATGAACAAATCCAAATTCATGATCTAATCTATACTAAAGAAGCAAGTAAGTGGAGGGGCGAAATAATCTGTTATTCTTCCCCATTTTTACATTTATAGATTAGTTCTTTTGTCTTGAATACACCTTTATAAGAAATGACCAAAAATGATATTTTTTTTTTTTTAAGATTTTATTTATTTGACAGAGAGAAACATAGCGAGAGGGAACACAAGCAGGGGGAGTAGGAGAGGGAGAAGCAGGCTTCCCGCTGAGCAGGGAGCCCGATGCGGGGCTCGATCCCAGGACCCTGGGACCATGACCTGAGCCGAAGGCAGACGCTTAACGACTGAGCCACCCAGGTGCCCCGACCAAAAATGATATTATTCAATTTTAAATAATCATGGACAAAAAAAGTAAATTAACATTCCTTGCTTTTTTTTTCCCAAAGAGGTGGAATTTATAGTGAAAAATAAGTAATTTCTGTCACATGTTTAAAGCCAGAATGAAATATATGATGCGCTGAACGCTAATACATGCGTTGCATAAAATCTGTTGCTGGGCTTGCATGGGATTCACAGACATGGCTTAATCGAGACACAAAGTGATGTGTGCCATGCATTCAAAATTAGCATCTGGCCCAGGGCCACTAAATTTGGCATCCCAAGAACTGATTCTATCCTCTGCCAAGTTTCTGCAGAGACTAGACTCACTGAATTCTGAATCACAGCCTCTAATTTCCCCTTCAACAGACTCTCTTTGAATTGTGGGACCAGAGAAACTTGCAAGTGAACATAAAAGTTGAATGTGAAATATAGAACTCTCCAAAGAAGAACATTCTAGATAAAAGATGTATACAGAACATGAAATATTTCCAATTAATCAATTGTAATGTGGACTCCTTACTAGCCAGCTCACCCTCCAAATTCAATTTGTTTGTTTCTTACACAGAGAGCACACTGCAGGCCAACCGGACTGCCAAACTCCAAAGAAATACTTGAGAGCTTATGAATTTTGCATACCATAAATTTACTTGACAGGTTTCATCACATTGTAAGCAATATTTTTTATTAGCTAACTTTGTGGAAGAAATGGCATTTTGCCCTAATATCAAACTAACCAATTCTGTCATGGTTGGCATCTTTAGTACCTTATTAAATACATCAATTAATACCACCTGGTGTAATTGAGTCTTGTTCTGTAACTCAGAAGGTTGTTAAAACTATGGAGGTTTTTTTTTTTTTTAAGTCAAATCAACAGGCAGACAAGAATATTGTCTTATTGAAATTTCAGAAAAATATGTATCACCACTGCAAGTATTTCTGATTTCAAATAATGAATTGACCTTTTCTCAGATTATGCTCAAAATCATTTATAGTTGTGTTCTAGTGAAAGTACTATGTTAAGCACTTGATTATACATGATTTCAGCTTTGTGCAAGATATGCAACCCATGAAACTGAGCACCAGGGAAATTACAAGGGGATCACAAATGAATGAGGTGACAAATGTGAGAAGAACTTGAAAAGACTTACTTCAAATTGAAAAGGCGGGGAGGGTAAAAACACTTAAGAGATAATAAAAGAGAAAGAAATCGTCCTTTATTTTTTATTTAAAAAAAAATAACTCCAAAGAAAGAACTTCGCATAACTTTTCTCAGAGGTCAAGAAAATTATTTTTAAATAAGTAGAAATAATGTGAAGGGAGGGAAAATTCAGGGAAAAAGAATTGCAAGTGTTTAGTTTCCTTTTCCCTCAAAGCTCATGAAAACAGCTTTAAATACCTAAATAAAACAATGGCGTAGGATTAAGTTAAATTTCCATAGGCAAAGTCAGAATTATTTTTAAAAATATCAGTATCTAATCTGGAAAAAGCTATTTAATTTCTGATTTCCCCCAAATCCTGAAACCTAACACCTGTTCCATTGTGTTTTTCGAAGGGAAGTAAAATATTCTTATACTCTCATCCAGAAAGAGCAAAATTCCCATGAGAAATTTCTTGTGTTTTTAGCACATCTGAACTTTTAGGATTCCACAAGAAGAAATCTTGGTAATAGCCCACATTGGAGCAATTTATATGTGACTCACTTTAAATAAAAATGAAAAGTTAATGAAAGATTCTTTAATCCAGACATAACACAGAATATAATGCACTTTCGATAGTATTTTATAAAAGAATATCAAGTATAAAATACAATCTTCTGAAAATATAAAATATAATTTAGGTTTCAGAGATACACATGTTTTAATAATACTTCTACTCAATAAAAAATAGTCCTTTTAATTTCTTTTAAAATCAAATTATCCTTAACAAAATGTCTCAATGTATATGTGCCTGCAAGTCCAACCCTAAGGTTAAAATTTTTTAAAAATGACCACTTGAGGGGCGCCTGGGTGGCTCAGTCATTAACCGTCCGCCTTTGGCTCAGGTCATGGTCCCAGGGTCCTGGGATCTAGCCCCACATCACATCGGGCTCCCTGCTCTGCGGGAAGCCTGCTTCTCCCTCTCCCACTCCCCCTTCTTGTGTTCCCTCTCTCGCTGTGTCTCTCTCTGTCAAATAAATAAATAAAATCTTAAAAAAAAAAATGACCACTTGAGAAAACAAATATTCCTGGAAATATTCCCCTTTAATTCATACAATGCTCTCATCTCTGCCAACAGAAAAACATTACTGAACATTGGAGGAGGGGAAAAGAAGGTTACGTCACAAAGTAAAATCAGAGCTCCCATGCCTTACCTAACAAAAACAGACCCTGAATGTTATTGTACTTTTAAATATTCACCGATAGACTCTCCTGAATGCTCTGATAACATGAGTCATTTACTAGAAAGCCTATATACTATATCTCATTGAATGTTAGATTTTTGTTGTTGTTTTCCTTTATCCCATTTCAGTTTCTTGGCTTAGGCTTTTCTCAGGAAACTATGCCTGTTCAATGCTCATTACTGTTTCATTTCAGAGATCTCAAGAAATATTAACTAAATGTGACATGCAGTTCACAACTTAATATTAAGTACTTGAGAACTTACCGAATCTACCTTTGGGAGATCAGTTAAAGGTATGAATGTACATTCAATGCTGGACCTCCCATTAATTAGACTATATGATGTTAAGAACACAATAAAACAAGGGTATAAAAATAAAGGTTTTTAAAGTGGTTTTTATATTTTTATATTTGATATTTTTAAAGGATCAAATTAGGGGTGCCTGGGTGGCTCAGGTGGTTAAGAATCTGCCTTTGGCTCAGGTCATGATCCCAGGGTCCTGGGATTGAGCCCTGAGTCGGGCTCCCTGCTCAATGAGGAGTCTGCTTCTCCCTCTCCTCCCCACCCCCTACTCATGCTCTCTCTCTCTCTTTCTCTCAAATGAATAGTCTTTTAAAAAAATAAAGGATCAAATTGATTATGAGGACAATAAGATAATTATTGAATCTTCTCACAAATACTTTTTATTTTCATAATATTTTTATTTTGAATTATATACAAAGGAGTGCAATGTTTAATTTTATGTGTCAATTCCATGTAATATCTCTCTATCATCTATCTATCATCTATCCTTATCCTATTGGTTCTGTTTATCTAGAGAACCCTAACTAATGCAAGTGGTGTACCATATTATCACTGCTTGGGACCAATTTGTTTAATGGTAGTTTTGGCTTAGGACAGTTGAGGACCACATTGGGAAATGTAACCTGAATTCATGTCCAAGGCATGTATAAGTTGATTCTCCCAAACATCTTCATCGAAAGAGTTGCCACAGGAAGTAACTACCTAGCTGTTTTAAAGTTTAAGTAGAAGTCTGTAAGTGAATGGAAGGATAGAGAAATTGGTGGAAAGAAGGGAATTCTAGAAAAAGGAAGTACATATAAAACCAAGATGCCTGAAAGATCATGACTTATTTACAAAATTATATTAGTAGGAAACTACGTTACAATGACTAATAGCTGTCAAAACATATCAGCCCATTGAATGATTTCTTGGCAAGTAGAGGAAGATTTCTCAATATTTCCTTGGAACATCTCTACTTCCTTAAAGTAGAACATGTCTAAAAGTCTTCAGCTATTAAAATTTTTTTGCATTATTATGCTAGTTAATTGTATATAAGAATAAATGCAAAACTAAATATGAATTTCATACGTTGATAGTTCTTGACTAAACAAAAAAAAAAGAAATCTACAAATCATTTACAAACAGGAATACAAATCTAATAAAACTCAAATTAACCACAATTAATTTAAGATGGTGAATGACTGTGTTTTGTTGAAACTAAATTGCCATTTGAAACATGAACACGAATATGGCACAATGCTCTGTTTAGGGACTGATTTCAGGTGGTTTTGAGTTAGGCATTGCTAAACTACTGTGCATCTTATAATGACACAAATCTCCTCCGACGTTCCTCTTTTAGACCTATTGTAAAACATTCATTAGTACACATACCCTGATGTCTTTTTAATGAATACTTTATTTACATATTAATTGTCTCTACTCTTTTCTCTTTTAGCCTACTGCAATATAGTGTTGTATAGGTCTTAATTTAATAACTAAAATTTTCTATGATTTAAAAAATGAAAACCTACAATTTGAAAGCTCTGGTAGAAAATATTCCGACACTTAAGGATATGTCTGCATATCACAGAGAACATCTGGGACCTGATTAAGGGAAACTATTACAGGAAGATTTTTTATGGTGATTATTTATTGCCCTAATTGTCCTTTCTAGTCCAAATTCTTTTTATTCTCCTAATCCCACTCCTCGTTTTTTTTCCTCCAGAACATAAGCATTAAATTGTGAGATGGCAATAGGATGTGCCATAGAAACATAATGACACACATGAGCCAACATTAGTAATTGTATTTTATTTCATGAATATAAGTAGAGTTTATGCCCTTATCCACAACTCAGTTGTAAAAAGCTAATCATTGCCATCCAGGGAACCTCCACAACATGGCAATGAGTTTAGGTGAAGTGATAATCTTCCAAATGAAGAAAGGTCAATGAGATAAGGCACCGCTTAACAAATCTTTAAATTTCTCCATTTTGGCAAAGTTCCTAACAAGGAAGCAAGAAGTGGCATTGAAGTGTCTCATTCTCACCTTGATGAGCCCTTAAAATGTAATTTAATGTTGCTCTCAATTACTATATATTCCACAAGTGTTGACTATTTTTGGCTTACAGCAGCCTCACAGTCAAATGATGACGAATGAATGTAATGATCTGTTCTGTTTTAACAGAAATCTAGTGTTAAAACAAAATAAGATATTTAGACTAATCTGTATGACTCCCACTTGGAGTTTTAATAAACTGCCAAAACAATGTGCTAAAACCAGAGTGAAAAAGTTATTCCAAGAAGACAGATATTTTCCCAAGGAAAGTAAGTGATTTCCTTCAAAAGGAAGTGATAATTTTGTATGTTTCCAAATGTGTTATTTGTATTAATTATCTAGATTCTAGAAGGTCTTCCTTCACATTGCTAAGAAACTTTGTAACTAGTGAAGAATTCAAATGTCCTGATTATGGCAAGCATTCCCTAATGTACTTTGATTGAAACTATGTTTTCTGAAGTTGTATCATATGTGTCATATATATTTCATAAAGATACGTGTGTGTGTACATATATTGGTTGTTTAAGGTCTACGTGGTGGCCAAAAGCAAAACAACAAAACAAAGCAAAAACTAACTAAAAAACATTGGCAGGGAAGATGATACATATGGATGTGGGTGGCAGTGTTTGAACAACAGATCTGGTCGTCCTTAAGGGAACATTTTAGGGGGAAAAAAAATATTTATACCAAACTAGTGCATTGTGTTACATTGAGTGAGGGTTTCTACCAAATATTTGTACACTATCAAAATTATAACCCTTGCCATTTTGGGCTTGGGTCCCTTGGATCTCATTTGTGAGACAGAATTTGAGATGTTGCCTTGTTCTCTCTTTGCCCTACACATTTAAAATTTTGTTTCTCTTGTACAGAATTAGTTTTAAAATACTGAGTTTTTATTATTTATACATAGTGAACAACATGAATAACTCTCTAAATATATCTCACCACGCCCAATCATTTGGGCTAGAAGCAAACAAGCAGAACAAATATATTTAAGACTCATTATGTAATAATATTATTTTTCTTAATTTTTCAAACTAAACAAGATTATTCATAGGGAGAAATATGATGTAATTCATAAAAAGTCTCAGTGTTTACTTGTCTAGAATTATAATATTTTTTAGGCAGAAATTCTCAGGAATGACTGTGCTCTACTTTTGTTTTTGTGGGCCCCTGTTTTGGTCCTTTCTCATTTCAGTTTTTCAAGTCTTTGTACAGCTGCATAGACTTCTTCATCCAGAAGGTCATGCATTTTTTTCAATCACTGTTTATATTAGGCCTACTAATTTTCAGACACTGTTCTAGGTCTTGGGATAAAATTGTGAACAACACAAAGCCCTTCTTCATGGAGCTTAGATTTTAATATGCCCAGATAATAAAGTAAACAGTGAACATACTTTCAGATGGTGATATATGCCATGAAGATAATAAAACGGGTGATGTAATGGAGAATAATCTGGGGGATGGGGTTACCATATTAGATAGCTGATTAAGACAGCATCTCAGAGAAGGCAGTATTTGAGCTATCCTTAGAGGGGAAAAAAAATACCTGAGAGATAATCCATGACAAGAATATTTCTTTCAAAGTGAGAACAAGATTGGCAAAGTTAGAAAACAGTAAAATAAGTCAATGAATTGAAAGTGAGCAAGGAGGCAACTGATAAAAGATATAATTGAAGAAGCAAAATAGTAAGTAACCAGGGGTCAAAACCTTAAAAATGATTTGATTTTAATTTAATTAAAATTATAAAAAGATAGGGGTGCCAGGGTGGTGCAGTTGGTTAAACCTCCAAGTGTTGGTTTCGGCTCAGGTTGTGATCTCAGGGTCTTGAGATGGAGCCCCGCTTTGTGCTCTGTACTCAGCTCAGATTCTGTTTGAGATTCTCTCTCCCTCCCTCCTCCCACTCTCTGTCTAAAATAAATAAATAAATCTTAAAAAAATTATAAAAAGATCATTCTGCTATTAGATGAATGATTTGTTTGGCATTGAGAATTGTAAACAGGGACACTACTCTATGGGCTATTGGGGATGCATGGGAGAAATGATCATGGCCCAGATTAGAGGAGTGTTGGATAGACTGAGAGACATGGACAGATTTGAAATCTGTTTTGAACGTATAACTGATTGACAGAGTGGATGAAAGGAAAAGAAAATCATGAGGCAAAGAAAACAAAAAGATTCAAAGATAATTTTCAGGTTTTTAGTTGAATAACTGAGTATACTATGGTATTTTCTGCAGTGGGGAAGATAAGGACAGACAGGATTGGGCCATGGGTAGTAAGAGTTTTCAACATGTTACTTTTGAATTCCACTTTGAATTATTAAAGTTAGCCCAGTAGAGACAGTTTAAACAGACCAATTCCCAATAATGAAGTAGAGAATATTATCGAAGTGCTACACTCCCCTCCAAAAGCAGCAGATTTAGATGGAACAAAAGCTTCAAATATCTCATTGCTATTTAAATATACAAAACTTTACACTTCTGAATGTTATTTAACCTTTCCTGAAGCCCTGAGAAAGTATCTAATTTAAACTGATAGTAAATTCCCCAGCCCCCAAAAGGCTATATATATATATACATATATTACACATATATATACATATATTATACATATATATACATATATATATGTATATATATCTTACTCATAAATATCCATGTAAAGAAATTAGAAAGAAAATTTTGGAAAATAATAAAATAAAATATAATGTCATGCTAAAGTGGTTTTTATTCACGGATTGCAAGGATGGTTCAATATTAGAAGATCCTTTACTATAATCTACTATCATAATAGATACAGGAGAAGAAACAGTATAATCTCCTTAAAAACTGAAAATATATTCAACAAAATTCAGTATGCCTTTCTAATTTTTAAAATGTTAATGCTAATATAATTGATGGATAATCCTTAATATAAAATGTTGAACCATGAAAGCTTTCCTACTAAAGTCAAGAACAAAACAAAATCCCTGTATGTCCATTCCTATTTAAAATTATGTTTGGTGCATAATCAAATGAAATCAGAAAAATAATAATTTAGACATATAAGAATTGAAAGAGAAAAGGTATATTGATTGTGTTTGCAGAGGGCATAATACCTAGAGAAACTAGAAGAGAAAAGGAAACATCATAAACAAAAACAAAATTAATATACAAAATAAAATTATTTAGTAAATATGCATAATATAAAATAAATGAAAATGGGGGGACATAGAGGAAGAACTCACTTTTAAATGTAAAAAAGAAAGGATAGAATACTTTCGGGGGCACCTGGGTGGCTCAGTCAGTTAAGCATCTGTCCTGATCTCAAGGTCCTGGGATCAATGGAGCCCCCTCAGCGTGGCAGGCTCTGCGCTCAGCGGGGAGTCTGCTTGTCCTTTTCCCTCTCTCTCTGCCCCTTTCCCTGCTTGTGCTCTCTCTCTATCTCAAATAAATAAATAAATAAAATCTTTTAAAAAGGGGATAGAATACTTTGAAATATACTTAGGAAATGTAGGAAAGGTCTAGGAGGAAAAAATACTTGGAGTACCTGTAATATTTCCAAAAGGACATACCATGCTCCTTCATGGGACAACTCAGCTTCATGAAAATGTCCATGCTACCAAGTTAATATTAAATTAAATTTAATACCAATACTTTTATTTTTTTCACATGTAAGGCATTAATTCTATAGTCCAAATGGAAAAAAGGTATATTTCTTAACTCTGAGAACTGGAAGAGTCCAGAAGCAGTGATACTACACTGGGGAGCACTGAGATCTCTAGATTTTCGATCTTGGTTTCAAAACACCACTCACAACTGAAGGAATCAGGGCTTCTTGATGAAGGATTTAGACCCACTTGATGTGGTTCCTGTTGGCTACTTTCAGGACAATTTGACTTTCCAAAAGAATCATGGATTCCAGTAATTAGTGTAACATATTGAATAAACAAAGTCCATGAGACCATGGTGATATGCAAAAAAGTAAAGAAATAAGAGGAAAGAAAAAACGGTTACCATTGGAGGTGTACTTGTCAAACCAACTTTGAAAATTAGCATTTACCCAGACCAGTCTTTTTATGAGTAACTTTATTTTATCTCCAAAGTATCGAGGAAGCATTTGTCTACAGAAGAATACCAACAGATAGAAAAGAAATGATAAAATTGATTAAAATAATTTTACAATCTGCATTGGAATTATTTATTCAAGCAAGAATCATTAAAAGATATTTCTATAATGAAAAATGCCATCTCACAGATTACTTGCTACTTGCAAAGAGGGAAAATATCTTTTCAATAGAGATCTTGTGGTCACATTAACTGAGTGATCAAACTTAGCATCACTTAGTGAGACAACCTGATGACATGTACTTCCTGATACAAAAAATATAAGTTGTCCAGAATTATGCATGACATAGTCTTACCCCAATTTTTTATTTGGATTTAAATAGGATCTCAGGACTATCATTCACTTTACAAAAAATGCCAGGGATAGACAAACAGATTCAATGAAGCCATAAAAAAAAAAAATCAGATAAATTCAGCATGTGGGATATTTAAAGGTAACTAGCTTGATCTCTTTAAAATTCAATATCCTGCTTAAAAAATTTTAGTGAGACTTTCTGTCAAAGAGAGGCCAAAGAGACAAAATAATCAAATGCAGTGTGATTATGTTTCGGATTTAATTTATAGTTAGAATTAAATGTTAAGATGTCTGCAATTTATTTTTAAAAGATTCAAGATAGATGCTAGATGGTAGATAGATGGTAGATAGATATTAATGAAATAATGTCAAATGTTAATTACTAAATCTAAGGATACGGTGTGTAAGACACTATTCTTTGAAATTTTTTCTGTTTCAAAAAATGTAAGATTTGAAGTGGGAGGAAAGAGAACAGACAGTGAGAAAGCTGGAGATGAGAAATAAGAGTGGTCAAACAACAAATAAGCCATGACTTGGAGTGACCAGCTGAGTGCCTGACTTCCCATGCACTATGAAAGCTCCTCTCATTTTTATTTCATAAATAAAAAAATGTTTCTTCTTTTCCTTTAGAGTAACCAGTAACCTTGGGAATTTTCATACAAAGACAAAAAGGGCTGTAATTTCTGCGTCATAAATGGATTTTAGGAAAACAGTGCATTGGGTAAGACAACAACCTGGTAAATAAAAACAGGTTATTGTTTAACAAAATACCTATATTATTCACTTTCCCTAAAAAAAAATAAATAAATATTTTGAAGGAATGTGGAACAATGTGAAAGAGGTCTATTTACGCCACTCAAGTGGTGACTTAAAAATGAACATTAACGGAAAGTGTTAATGCTTTCCAGGGTCTTGAAAATAATTGGTATTTTTGAATAAACTTTTATAGCATTTAAAGTTTTATAAAATGGTTTTTCACAAACGTATTTGTTGGAATAGAAAGAACAGACATGATGGTGTATATGCTTAAAGCCTAATAATATAATAAAAAATGTTTGTTCTCCTAAACCTCCAGCTGTCCATCCATCTCTTTCCTAAACCTTCTATTTCTCTAATATTATGATATAAAACAGCAAACGCTAAGTAAAGGTTTACTATGTACTGGGCACTGTTATAAGTCCTTTATCATTATCAGCTATTTATTCCTTACAATGTTCCTATGTAGTTATGTATTATTATTACCTTAACTGTATCAATGAGTAAAACGGAAGTTTAGAGATTTTATAACTTGCTTAAGGCTCTGTGAACGGCAAGGGTGAACCCAAAATTTGAATCTAACCAGTGTTACTGAGGAGGCCACACTCTGAACCACTCACTCTATTTTACTACCTTTATGGGAGGAGAGGCAGTGTAGGATTCGCTTTATGATAACCAGTTTCGACGAAGAGGCCAATAAAAGGAGAAATGATAAATAAGATGGCAGGTTTGGGTTTGGGGTCTGGAACAGATTCTGATCAGGTTCTCTGCTGGAAGGGACAAAACTGGAGAATTAAGGAGAAGACCCCAAGGGCAGCGTAACTGAGCCCTCTGAGCTCAGGTTGGAGAGCTGCAATGCCAGTGCCATTTTGTTACTTTTAATGTGATGGACCATAATGTCATGTACACAAAAAAGGGGACTGTGGTCACTCCTCATCAGAAGAATGAATTTGTCTGACCTTGGAGTCCTGAGGACCTTGATGGCAGTCTTGAAAGGAAGCAGAGGAGGCCGTAGCCATCATGCTTAATGTGGATTTTAGCAAACAGGATTTTACAGTTCAGGGAAACTTCCAAAAATTTTTATTCCTTACAACCACTGTATTTGGCATTTGAAGTTGAGATTTAGAGTTATGGTGGTATTTTAAGATTAGTGGTAAAGTAGGGTTGGAAATACTCTTCACTTCATCCTCCTTTTTTTGCCGAGATAAGTATAGCACTTAATGAAGTTTGTAAAGGGCCAATTAACATTTCTCTGCCTTTAAATATTATGTCTCGAATGTAAAAAGCAAATCCGAATAGTTCAGGATTATCAAGCTACCTTTCTTCAATAACAGAATGTGTGCTTACTACTTAACGATTTTGCAATAATCACTTCAACTCCAGTTTGCCTGTATAGACACAGCCAGCATTAACTTTTATGGGCTGTGAAATCAAGCAAACTGGAACTAATTGAAGTGTTAGTCAACACTGTACTCAAATTGAACAAAACAAGATTAATAGGACTCAGGTAATAATTGAAATGCACATCTCATTCTAGATGATCTCATCTTCAAAGTAATCAATGTATTCTATGTCATAAGACATGATGAGCAAGTGTGTTTATGTATGCATATATGAATGTATGTGTCCTTCTCTCTATAGATATGCATAGCCATGTGTATAAAATATATTATCTAAGAATCTGACTACACCACAAGCAGATAGTACAACGGAAGAATAGTTTGGCATAATGTTGAATATGGCTTTTGAGTCAGATAGATTTGGGTTTGAATCTTAACTGTGACTTCTGGTAATTCATTGTCTGCAAAATACAATAGTGATATCTACTTCAGGGCTTAAATAATTACTATAAAGCACTTAATACAATGTTCAGAGAGACAATGAACTCAGGAAATTGTGCCACATTAAGAAAATAAGGCAGTGACTCAGTCAAATAAAACATGTAGACCTGTATCTATTAAAATATATTCCATTACACTGCCTGCCATACCTCAATTCCTCATTTCCTTGTCAGGGCGTAGTCTGGCCAATCTAGTAGTTCTCAGTGGGGCACAATTTTGCCTCCCACGGGACATTTGGCAAGGACATTTTGGATTGTCATGATGTGAGGAAAGGAGTTGCTACTTGCATCTAGTGGCTTGAGGCCCAAGATAACACTAAATAAGCTACAATACACAGGACAGTGGTACACAACAAATAATTACCCGGTCCAAAATGTCCATGGTGCAGACATTGGGAAACCGTGGGCCGATTCCATTGTATTTGGAATTTATAATGATCATATTTATCACCAATCAATAATTCAGTATTTATTGAGTGTCTACCACCTGTCAGATGAGTACTGACAACACAGCGTTTACTAGAAGGCAAGGCCCTGCTCCTCATGGTGATTACAGTTTAGTTTCTCTGGGTGTTCTTTTTTTTTTTTTTTTTTTCTGTCCCTCTTCCACCCTCAAATGCTCTATCAGTTTACATCCATCTTTTCGCAGAACTTCCAGGAAGCCATTTGTGACCTCCCCAATCTTCACTGACATTCTCTCCTCCAGATGTCCACAGTACTGCTGCTTTGTATCACATACTTGAGTACCCACTTATATACCACCGTGGCTTGTCTCACTAATTGTCTGAGGTACACAAATTTTATCTCCACAGAAAAAAAATTTCTTGGGGCTCCTGGGTGGCTCAGTTGGTTAAGCGACTGCCTTCGGCTCAGGTCATGATCCTGGAGTCCGGGGATCGAGTCCCGCATCGGGTTACCTGCTCAGCAGGGAGTCTGCTTCTCCCTCTGACCCTCCTCCCTCTCATGCTCTCTGTCTCTCATTCTCTCTCTCTCGCAAATAAATAAAATCTTAAAAAAAAAAAAAATTCTTAATTAGGAATCACAGCTATTTTCCCCAAAATCCTCATTTACTGATTAATTTACATAGTAAATATAAATTCTCCATTCATGCACTTAGATGTGCAAAAATCTTTTTTTTCCTCTGACTGAAGTAAATTTTTATAATTTGCCATTTTATCTGGTTATGAAAAAAATTAATGTCACCGATTCAGGATAATTTCAATTGCTTGAGATTCCCCCTACTTGTTTCAGGATAAACTTGATCAATGACCGCTCCACACCTTCTCAGTGGTCCCTAGGAAGTGGTCTAGATTCTGGGATATTTATGTGACATGGGGGGTAGATGTCTGAACACCTCATGGTGTCCTTGTCTCAGCTGAAAGGACGTAGTCTGCACATTCAGGCCACATTCAGACAGAAGAGAGAGAGAGAGCTCTCCTTGCTCCCCTTCGAGGAGCAGAGAGATTCCGTGAGCTGCCCCATGCCCGCCTTCTCGTAAACTCTACTCCCCTGGGCCATGGCTGCACCTCTCCATGGGTGGGTGGGCACATGATCTCTTCTCAGCACCTACCCGTGTTATTTTACTTTCTCCTCCAATTCTTCTATTTGAAGTGATTTTCAAAGGGCGTATAGGTGTCTTATGTGACTGTGGTGGGGTGGGGGGCGGTAGAGGATTGGTAGCAAATATTTGTTCTGCCTCTTTCCTAGTCTTTTTCTACCTCTGAAGTGCCACTTTTGAAGACTAAAGTCCAAAAGTGTATACATTCACTTTGCGGTCTGCTTTGACAGCCTGCCTCTGAGCAATGGGTAGAGCCCAGAGGAATCAGAAGTATGGGAAAATCCGATCTTCAAACACTTCCAATACTGCCCCTTGCAGCCTATGGCACACAGTAGAACAACTTGATTATAACTCCTCCTATCACCATTCTTCCTCCCCGCTTATTCATGCAGTTGGTTTCTGTGTTTTACCTTTGGAATCTTTTGCATGCCTGGAATTATCAGTTCGTCTTTCTTCCTTCAAAACTGACTCTGATATACATTCTGATATGCAAGAAATTGTACATAAATTATTTCATATCTAATGAAACAACTGATAATTTTCCATTTAAAGTGAAAGCCTCATTTAGCTTCTCTGTTTTTTCAAATAGTAAATTTCTAAAATCAGAGCCCTTTATCTAACTACACAGTAGCAGTTAGCACACTGTGGGAATACAGTAATCAAGTGCCTTTATGGTTACATGTGTAATAGGCACACGCATCTATACTTCTAATATCCTCTGTTCTGTGAAATAAGAAAACACTTGAATTAATTTAATATGCAAATGTAATACAGCCTGGACAATGTTGCAGTTACTTTGTAAATGTCCAGTACAAATATGAAGCTGAATGTGGAGGAAGATAGGATGATGATGACGGTTCTCTTATTTGAATATGTACATTATGGGCATTCCATTTCTGCATTCTCACTACACCCATTGAGGGTGTCATAAATATTTGAGTACTACTCTGAATCTGTTCATCCCTTTGTACAATCAATTTCATTTTCCTTTGCTTCCTGGGATAGTACCAATTGCCCATCTTTGCACTTCCAAACAAACCAATCCAATCGCCCACAATTTTTCACCTGATGCCAGTCATAAGCAGCCAGAAAAATGAAATCTTCCTGTTAATGTCATCATTTGCATAGCTATTAGTATTCCAGCGCATCATTGCATCACAGAATGCGAGAAAAAGTAACATATTTTATTCAATCAAGAAACAATCAGTGTCAAAAGTCTGATGTCCAAACCTAACCTTTTTTTTTTTTATTTTTATTTTTATTTTTTTTTTATTTTTTTTTATTCTTATGTTAATCCCCATACATTACATCATTAGTTTTAGATGAAGTGTTCCATGATTCATTGTTTGTGCATAACACCCAGTGCTCCATGCAGAACGTGCCCTCCTCAATACCCATCACCAGGCTAACCCATCCTCCCCAAACCTAACCTTTTAATTATAGCTTTCTTCCATATGGGATTGTTCTGTGAGGTACAAAGGCTTATCCTTCAATAAAAACAAAGAGACCGTGCACTGTACAGGAGAAATCCACAACAGAACCACCTTGGAATACAAGAATAGAAATTATGTGAGTGCTGCTCTAGGGAAGTTTTGGTCCTGCACACTCCGGAAATCAAATATTTCTCTGAGTGTTCACTGAGGATGTGATTGCCTGTTTTACTGCTGGATTAGGTCAATGCTGCCATTGCAATCTGCTGTCACTTTACCAGCAAGGCAATTTCACACAATTAATTTCTTTCTTTAAAGGAAGCAATAAAGGACAGGCAATTGGAAACCTTGCAACTTATAACTAACATCCTTTCCTGACTAGTGCGCACATCTGCAATGCAAATATCCTTCTTTCTGTATGCTTACACACATCCATTCAATTTTTAAATGATGATGGGGTTCTCAGTGATTCATTGTGAACTTCCACTAAAACAAACAAACAAACAACAGCAACAATAAAATAGTGTTTGAAGAGCGGAGAGCTCAGATTGACTCACAGATTTCAAACTCCTCCGAAGGTACTTGTGTATTCTTTGGGGATTTAGGAGTGGATTGTAATATACGAAGGTAGAAAAAAAGTAAAGCACCAGAAAGTAACATAGTATGAAGACAGAATCTCGTATCTAATTCATGGGTTGACAAACATTATATGCATTGATTTCATAATTATTTTCTCTTTTTTTTTAAGTTAAAAGGCCACTTACAGTTTTTCTACACTAAAGTTTAAAGTGCTGTAAAGTATAACATAAGCTCTCTTGTTTCTTATGTGGACATACTTTGCTTTTTGGACATCCTTTTACTGTCAATACTTACATCTGTTGTTTAAAAAGCTATTCGTGGTGCAATTGCTTTTTAAATGCAAACCCATATGTGTGATCTCTAGAGGAACTGGTAAATTTCACCAAATGGGCACTCCTAAATTACATGCCATCTGTAGCTAGTGAAGAGAGGACTAAACCTGCTCAGCTGTGATTTTGCACCAAGGTTTCCATCATTTTGATTGGCTCTGGGGAAATCATCCGTTTTTGGCACGAACTTTTCTAACCCCAACAGGTTATTATGGTCTGCTTGAGTTGCATTGGCTTGAAGAATATTATATTTTCGGCACATGTTAGAACTCATCTGGCTTTTTGCTTTGGTTTCTTTACCACATTTTACCATTACGGCTTAAAATTCCTTTTTTTTTTTTTTTTCTTTTAGGTTTCAAACTAGTAAGGAGATGGTAAAGGTAATTCTATTGCCTACATAGGACCACTGAAAGAAAAACAAGCCCCCAGATTGCACATTCTAACAGTTGAATTACCTTTGTAAAAATTACCACATTATACAACTGAGGCTAAAAGATCATGTTAAAAAAATATAAAGCAGAAGGTCATCTCTAGTACACATTTTTACCAGGGTTTCCCTGCAAATAAAGAAGAAAGAATATATATTTTTTTCAGTTTACAAATACAATTTTTCGCACTTAATTTCTTTTCTAGCCAAAGGCTGTTTTGGGCTCATATCTATTAAATGGTATAAAGTCCCCAAACATCAATGTACAGTCAAACACTCAACTGACATTCTAGGTATTCTTTCAATGATTGTTGTTGAATTTTTGCCTATAAAATAATTCAAAATTGAAGATTTCTGTCACATAGGATTCATCTTAATGGTTTCACTTCTTCCCTCTTGCTTTTAATCAATCCTAATGTTTTTGTAAAGGTGTTAAAAACATGAACAAAGTCAAAACATAAGCAAAATGTATATTGTGTGTATATTGTTGTATATACAACAATATACACACAATATGTTGTATCACAACAATATGCAGGATATTTTCCTGCTCCTTTCTGTAGCCATTCCCGAGTATTCCCTTTTAGGTCCTCTTAAATCAGAACAGATGACTCGTGTATGTATAGAGGAGAGAAGGGTCCTGTGGCAGAAAATCAGGCAGTAGGAAGCTTAACGTGGATCCCAGTGAGAAATGTCAACACTGGAAATGTGGGAAACAAACAGATTGAAACATACACTTGCAATTAATGTGGCCTGATAGCAGGTAAGAGGGAAATAGAGAAGAAAGAAAGGAGACTGCATCGAAAGTCAAGGAATAAAAAAACAGTATAAAGGGCCGGGAGAAATGCAAGCATGAGATTCAATACTACTTAGCAGCGTGTCATTTCTGACGTCTTTTTGAAATTCTAGGCTTTGACCTCTCTTTGAATCTCTCAGTTTTCAAAGTATATCTATCCAGGGTCAGTGCAGAGAATTGGCTGACCAGGACTGCAATAGAGTAATGGAATATGAAGAAAAATTCTAGACTTAAAAATTTTAAAACCTAAAAAAAAAATAAATGTGCCAGAAACACAGATCAAAATAAACTTTGATTTTTCCATCTTTATTTTCATCTTTACATAGAGTGGCATCAATATATTGAATTGCTGTCACCTCTTGTGTGATTTAAAAAATTATTGTATACATTGCATAGGAATATTTTGATGGAATTTTGGTTGAGAACAAGCAGGAAGAGCAAATGAACATTTCCAGGATGTGTGGAAGATAAAGTTTTAATCCATGACCTCTTTCTTTCAGTTACAAGTAATGGGTCAATGACATTGGATCACTTTTCAATAGGAAATCCTGTTTGTAATGTAATCAAAACCACTGGAATTTGTATTGGAAATTTAAGATCTTATAGTAATAATTAGCAAATCTAGCGATTTTGGTTTCACCCATGTATTATTAAGTTCACTCATGGAAAATTCACACTTAACATTGTCCATATATTAAACAAAAAACCTCACGTAGAAAAAAGAATGTGGGTTATTTCCAGTTGTCACCATCAAAGGTTCCTGAATTATTTCCCACATAACATTATTAAGGGGACAGCCCCTTTTCCTAATGCACACACCCACATATTAGGGAAATATTATAGTATTCTGTCTGACTTAAATCGTGTTGAAGCTGGATATGCAGAAGCTAGATATCCATGGCTAAATAGAAAACAGAATAGAGAAATATTTAGAGCAAGAGTGTAATAGTAAAGGATCCTATGGGAGAAATGCAGGAAAGAGAGAGAAGCAGGACCTTGCCCCTTTGAACACAGATCATGTAGCTGACCTCTCAGGATCAGAGCCATGGGCAGGAAAGGAAAAGAGGAAAAGAGGGTGATAACGTTATTCTGAGCTTTTGAAATATGGTATTTATATTCTGTAACACCAATGGCCAGTACTTTGTGTAGGTCTGTTTTATAATCTCTCCTAAACTATAGACAGCCATTCCAAAATATTTCATATACCTAAACAAGCAGCAAATAAAGAATTTCCAGCTAGCATAGAGGAAGTGAAGTCATCGATTTGTTTACTTTCTTGCATAAAGGAAATTACGGGTACAGTAGTAATCACTTAAAATGTGTTTGGCCTCCTTTGGGAAGGATCTCAGAAGATTCAGATTTGAGAAAATGTTATTGAAAAAACAGCAATCTAGGGGAAAGAACACTCTATTCTTGTTCTTTATTATTATTTTTTTTTCTTTTTCTCTACCTAGTTTCCACTATCTCTTTGGTTTGATTCTATGGTCATTTTTATTGTTAGAAAGTCCCAACGGCAAGAGAAAAGGGTGTGGTGTGCATGCTATCCTAGACATAAAAATCACAAATATACATTTCTATGTGGTGTGTGTGTGTGTGTGTGTGTGTATTTGTGTGAGGAGGCCTTAAAATAAACTTTGTAGACTATTAGTTTCCTTTTTTGTTTGTTTTTTTAAAGATTTTATTTATTATTTGACAGAGAGAGATAGCGAGAGAGGGAACACAAGCAGGGGGAGTGGGAGAGGGAGAAACAGACTTCCCACTGAGCAGGGAGCCCGATGTGGGCTCGATCCCAGGACCCCGGGATCACGATCTGAGCCGAAGGCAGATGCTTAACTGACTGAGCCACCCAGGTGCCCCCAGTTTCCTGAAGTAGAATTGCTAGAAATTGTCATAGTAAATATATATAAGCCCTTTTCAAATCTCTAGTGGCAAGATCACATCTGGAAAATTATTTTCAGTTCTGGAAACAAATTATTAAAACTAATATGAAAAATTGAAAAGCACTCAGAGAGAAGTAATCAGGATATTAAAAGAATACAAAATTATCTTTTGTGACCAATGGCTGAAGAAAGAGGTTAGGATGGGTGAGGGAAGACTAAACATTAAGCTATTGTCACAAGTATTTGAAGTATTTAGAGCAAGAACATTGTTTTATGTCGCTCTATTGGATAAACCTAAGAACAAAAGAAGATAATATATGGAGGCCTATTTTAGTTATTGTATGTGAGACATTTATGACATTCAGAACTGTCCAAAGAGAAAGTTACCAGTCAACAAAGATATTTTAACCTAGGGATGTTTCGTCGAGTTTATTTAAGTGTGAAATGAAAAGCTGTAATAAATTAAATTTACAACCTTTTCTAAACCTGAGAGACTATGATTCTGTCATGGAGCCACATGAATCAGCATCATTTTGAGGGTGTCTTTCTTTGATTCCTTAAGTCCTACACAAGTATATCTTATCATACAGTAGACACTTTGAGGGAAACAAGTGTGAGGGGGTGTGAAACAAAAGTTTCTAGTTTATTGTTTTATCTCAAATATTATAGATATTCTGACAGAAATATTTGAAAGATTGCACTTGAATCATAAAATTGAAATATGTATATTTTGTAAAAGTCAAAGCCAGAATTTCATAAACAATGAAGTTTTTTAAGATTTTAGCAAACATAGAGCACATATTTTCTCTTGTAAAATGAACTGAGTTCAGTATTAAATTCTTTCCTAAGAAATGTAATTTTTTATCCACGCCATTCTTAAACGTGTTAAGGAAAACATTTGGATTTCTAAGGAATCACCCTGCCCATATGTTTCCATCATGATATGCATTATGGTTCTCACAGAATTTTTTCACCATTAGTTTTGCTGATTATACTTATAGAAATATTTATCTTTGATGTCCAGAATATAGGATTGTTATTATCTACAGCTGCAGGAGCCTAGTGATTGACATTTTAAGGCTATTATATAAGAGTAGTGCATAAATATACTGAATTTTACTTTGAAATTAAAATTACATTAGCCTGGAAACAGAAACTTTACAAATACTTATTGTAAGGTTTATAAAAACAAACAATCGTGTTTTGCATCAGGCTCACACTGGCTTGTACCAGCTAGTGAGAGCTGATTTTGTACATTTTGTCTCCACTGCATGGTCAGTGACATCATATTGGTAGCTTGAAATGAGTCACTGTGGAAGTATTTGCACCATGGAAATTGGCAAATGTCAGAAATCAGGGCTTTTTTCCCCTTAAAATCCAGTTATTAAACATTTACTGACATACTGCTAGTAAAAATTAATCATATGATGAGAGAATTTTATACATTGAAATTTATGTCCCAAGCAATAATACTGTCATATTTTAATTATATGTCTACTTGTTATCAACAACATATCGTATCTTTGTAAATTGAGCTATAATGTGACTTATCTAAATTAATTAAGGATATATGTCTAGTCATTCTTTTCTTTATATGCTAGGATTATATTTATAATGCTTTAAATTATATACAATGCTATCAGAGAAAATAAGTTAAATATAAGTAAGAGAATCTAAATAAAGACAAAATACAGGTAGAAAATAATAAGACAAAGCCGGTCAGTTCTGGTTATACTCAGGAGGGAGACTACATTTCCCAGTGGAAAGAGTACCTATGTTAAGAGGGATAAATTGACATATATTTGAAAAAAATGATTATCATCTTTATTTAGGAAATCTCAGGGACGCCTGGGTGGCTCAGTCATTAAGCGTCTGCCTTCAGCTTAGGTCACGATCCCAGGGTCCTGGGATTGAGCCCCGCATTGGGCTTCTTGTTCAGCGGGAAGCCTGCTTCTCCCTCTCCACTCCCTTGCTTGTGTTCCCTCTCTCACTGTCTCTCTCTCTGTCAAATAAATAAATAAAATCTTAAAAAAAAAAAAAAAGAAAGAAGAAATCTCACACCTCAGCTATATGGAGTAGAGAATCCCAGCTGTGTCCACCAAAGCAAGTCCAAAGTATCTATTCATGTCTTGAGAATTTATGGAATAAGTTAACAAGAAGTACTTTGGTGTTTCTCTAACTAAAAGAAAAGTCTTCCTAAGAGAAAGAGGTAAGGTAAGAAAGCTAGCAGAAAAACAAAAAGAGACTCATCAAAAAGAGTAATTTAAACTACAATATGGTTTATCTAGCACTCAGATTTGTTTCTGAGCCCACTGTTGAGTCCATAAGTAAGATCTGAGAAAGCAGTTGCTATCGGAATTCTGAAATTGTGTCGAGGAAAGCAGTATAGCTTTAATAATCCTCGGCGGACAAGTTAGAAAAGAAAGGGTTCCCCTCGGGCGCCTGGGTGGCTCAGTTGTTAAGCGTCTGTCTTCGGCTCAGGTCATGATCCCAGGGTCCTGGGATCGAGTTCTACATCGGGCTCCCTGCTCGGCAGGAAGCCTGCTTCTCCCTCTCCCACTCCCCCTGCTTGTGTTCCTGCTCTCGCTATCTCTCTCTGTCAAATAAATAAATAAAATCTTTAAAAAAAAAAAAAAAGAAAGGGTTCCCCTCTCCTCACCATAAACACCAAACAAAACTGAAACCATGAGGATGCACTTGTATTCATCAGAGAGAGCATTCTGTGAACAGGTGACAAGTAAATGTACTTTCTTATAAGCAAATTTAAATCTCTGTTAAATCCCAGTCTGCAGGATGTCACAGAAGGTTAGGTCCTGCAGTAGGTGAAGAGCAAGAAGCAATGAAATCAGGGTTACAGTGACATGGCAACACATATCACCAGCTCAGTGAAAATCAGCCAAAAACATTTGTTGGCATTTTTTTTTTTACCAGTTATCTAATTTTACCAGTTAAAATCATAGCTATATAAGCAGGAAGTTTCATTTTTATTTGATTAAATCACCGAGTCAACTGGTCAACGAAATAAAAAACAAAAAAGTAAAAAAGAAATCAGAAACAAAATATTGAATTTACTGCATCTTTTCATCTTTAGCAAGTAGGATGCCATGGATGCCAATGAATTAGGCAAATCCTAACTGTTTCCTTTTCAATCAGTCAGATATAGGCAAGATGATAGGTCATAAAGAATGACAGCCTCGGGGAACCTGTCAACTGGCTCAGCTAGTTAAGCGTCTACCTTAGGCTCAGGTCATGATCTCAGGGTCCTGGGATGGAGCCCTGAATCCGGCTCCCTGCTCACTGGGGAGCCTGATTCTCCCTCTCCTCCTTCTCCCTCTCCTCCCTGCTTGTGCTCTCTGTCACTCTCTCTCAAATAAATAAATAAAATCTTATAAAAAAAAAAAAAGAATGAGCCTCCATGCTCATAGTTGAAGTTCCAAGAAAACCAACAGTTGTTTTTCTGTGTGTGTGTGCTCATAGGAATATTGGTTTCATAATTCCTTTTGTGATCAATCTCCTATATATGAGTAATTATCACCAACCCTAATAACATTTTAAAAATACATATCACATATAAAAGATAAATGCACAAATGTATCAGATAAATATGTAAAATAAAATTCAATGTATTATTTTGCAGTAAGTTAATGGGATATCATTATTTAATGCTACTTTGGATAGGGAGAATTTTTCACCTTACTTTTTTTGGTGAACATTTTATTTGGAAGGAAGAGTCAAAGATGAAAAACTCATATTTCCATCTCTCTGGTTGTCTCTTGAGACAGAGGCAAAAGGAAGCAATAGAAACAGAACATTTATACTTTACAAAAGAATTTAAAAGCCTTATTTCGTTATCTGGAAAATTGAAAAGACACCAGGGTGTAAGTGAAGACGAAGAATATAAAGAACAATCATATGAAGGATTTCATGATATGTTATCCTTTGGCTCTTTTTCCTTATTTTTATGTGCTTGTATATGAGTGGTTGTGTGTGTGTGCATGTGTGCATGTGTGCGTGTGTGTGTGTGTGTGTTTTGTTTGCTTGCTTTTTCATCTTGGGACGCATCAGGTAGAATTAGATCTGTACAATATAGTGTGTACAAATACAAAGATACATATATAAAACATTTTCTCCCTGCTTGTCACATGCTGAATAAGGGCTGTTCCTTGGAGACTTTCTCTACCTAGTTTCCTCAGCCTCATGTCAAAAAGGATAATTCTTAAACATAATGCTGAATTTGAGATCTGTAACTCTGCTAAATTTCCTTTGTTCTCCCAGATGCTCAGGACCTATGCAATACTTCCAAGGAGATCTGTGGCTTAAAGCTTACTATTATCTCACACTCATTGAAGTATGTATGATTAAAATATACCTCAAATTTTATTTTTCTTTCTTTTGTCCTTTGTTTTCAGGTCTAGGATATTAAATAATTTTCAATAAGATGTATGATTAAAATATACCTCAAATTTTATTTTTCTTTCTGTTGTCCTTTTTTTTCAGGTCTAGGATATTAAATAATTTTCAATAAGATGTGACACAAATTGTCTTCATCCTCAAAATAAAATAAGAAATAACATTTAACAATAGATTTAAAGACCTTGGGATGTTATTGAGCATTTTATTTGTACTATTAACATGAGAATGTATTAAAATATTTCAGAAAAAATGACTTGCACTCAATGCAGTTAAAGTTTTCTTAATTAAAACTTAAATTTTAAGAGCAGTTTTAGGCTCACAGCAAAATTGAGGGGAAGGTGCAAAGATATCCCATATATTCCCTGTCTCCACTAGTCCATAGCCTCTCCACTACCAACATCCCCCACCAGACTGGATACATTTGCTGCAACTGAGGAACCTACACTGACACATCATCATCACCCAAAGTTCCATAGTGTAAATTACAGCTCACTTTCAGTGTTGCACTTTCTATGGGTTTTGATAAATATATAATGACATGTATTCATCATTATATTGTCATGGGGAGTATTTCACCCTAAAAATCATCTGTGCTCCTCCTCCCCAGTTCCTGGAGACCCTTATCTTCTCACTGTCTTCATAGTTTTTCCTTTTCCAGAATGTCATATAGTTGAAATCATACAGTATGTAACTATTTTCAGATTGGCTTTTTCACCTAGTAATATGCATTTAAGTTTGCCCCATGTCTTGTCATGGCTTGATAGCTCATTTATCTTGAGCACTGAATAATATTCCATTGTCTGGATGCGCCACAATGTATTGGTGCATTCACCTAGTGAAGTACATTTTGTTGCAATTATAATTAAAAATGCTAAAATCATCCGAGTGCAGGTTTTTGTATGGGATACAGTTAAACCTGAAATATCAAATAATCAGCCAACTAGCTTGGCTTTGTTATAGCAAACAATCAATGTGAATAACTTAAAATGTCTATACATTTAAACTTTTATAATTTTCCTTATTAGTGTCTGTTCAAAGAAAATGATTGGCAAATAATGTCAATTATTTACTTACAGTGTATGTAAAAACTCACTAGATTTAACAAATGGTTATAGGCATTTATTTATTTATTTATTTATTTATTTATTTTACTTTTCCTAATATCGTTTTACTAATCTTTTACTAATAAAGAGTGACTTGAACAGAAATGTTTTTTTAGATTCTCAATTTTTAAAAGATCATGTGGATTCAATATTAGCATTTTCTTGGCTTTTTATTTTCAGCTTTCCCTGCCCATTTGTTGTTAGAAGTCTTAACAATTTAACAAAAAATAGCAGAACATGACAAATAACCCAGGACATTTGACTATTTGAACAACCAGTGGCACTATTACAGTTAGTAATTTATGACCCAGTAGAGAGGGTTGAAGGCCATGAGCACATGTATTTTTCTCTAGTATGACTATTTGTTTCCTAAGATATGTCGAGTATAAGTAAATGATTTATTTTTCATCTTGTTTCCCCAGAACGTCCATGTGAGGGTCGCTAACCCATTTATTAGTCTCTTTATTACTCCTGATTATAAAAGAATACATGTACATTTGGAAAAATTGACAAAATGTAAAAAAATTGTGAAAGGATTATTCTATCCATAAAAAAATCTAACAGTAAAACAGTGTTATGTTTCCTTGCTCCATTCTCCTGATTTTCATTTTCTACTTATTTCTATGTCCCTAGCACTCTTGACGAAGGCGCAATTTGATCTGTGTAAAGTATGAGTCCCATCTTATTCTAGTTGAGGTTTGGGGTTAATTTCATTTTAAATTTTCATTTTGACTAAATGCATTAAAATATTATCTTAAGGGAAAGTCACTGCTATCTTAAATTGAACTAAAGACACTTGTTTGCTCATGAGGGTTAGAACACAGGGAAGATTCAGTCACAACTCAGGCAACACCTACTTTGGAAGGTGGTTATCTTTCTGTTTCTGTTGTTATAAGGAAAAGTTTCCAAAAGTATCGCAAGGTATACAAGTTCTCTTATAATCTAGTCTAAGATGACATTTCCAGATTCATGTTCCACAGTTTCCAATAAGTACTTTGCAATTCAGTCTTGCTACACTTCTAGAGAATTTTTTTTCCCAACATTGTACCCGACACTATTATTTCCCACCTTTTTCTTCCCTGAATTCAAGAGGGATGCTGTCTGGTCCTGTCCATAGTTATATTCCAGTCTACAGTAGAGTTCCCTGAGAAAGAAAAAAGATGACCTGTCATAGAGGAGTCACATCATAAATACCTGTACAATGCATGAAAGTAGTATAATACTCTTAAAAGGGTTTCTTGATCTCCCCAAGTGAAGTAGATTCCAAATATCTTTCCTTAATATTACTTGCTGTAAATCTCTGTTACAGAATTATTGTATTTTAGGGGCACCTGGGTGGCTCAGTCTGTTAGGCATTGGATTCTTAGTTTTGGCTCAGGTCATGATATCAGGGTCATGAGATTGAGCTCCACATTGGACCCCATGCTCAGCATGAAGTCTGCTTGAGATTCTCTCTCCCTCTCCCTTTGCCCCTCTTGCTAGTGCTCTCTCTCTCTCAAATAAATAAATCTTTTTTTAAAAGTTATTATATTTTATCATAATCACTGATGTTCCTCTTCTCTCTCAAATAATATTCTGAGTTCTTTGGGTCTGAGACTTTGGTGAAGTAAGTAACAGCAGAAGCAGAGAAAACAACTCTCTTTAGTTCAATTTAAAGCAGGTATGGCTAAAAAATAATAATAATAAAATAAATAAATAAATAAATAAATAAATAAAGCAGGTATGGCTTTCCCTTAAGAAAATACTTTAATGCATTTAGTGAAAATGAAAATTAAAAAAGTGATATTAACCTAAACAATTCAAGTGGAATAAGAGTGGGGCTCATACTTTACACATTAACTAGAGATACTTAATTAATAGAATTGGCATGATTTGATGAGTAATTAGATATAGAGAAAAGAATCTAGGAGAATTCTATGTTTTTTGACCTTCGGTGCATATCAGTGAGAGGGTAAATTTAGGAATACACCATATTTTTGGTGATAGAAATAATCAATTCAACTTGTAGCAATAATAGCTTTTCAATGCCTCTTAGGTATTGGATATTTGAGCTCAAAATTCAGTAGAGAAATCTAGATTGGAATTTAATATTCATCCAAAGTACAGTTGATAGCTGAGGCCATAAAATTAGAAAAGGTCACTCAGAGAGCTGGTAGCATCAGATGAACCCTGAAGATTTCACCATTTAAAGGAGAGAAAAGAGATGACTCATAAAAGCAGGCTTTATTAGAGAAGTTATTATTACATAGGAGCATTTTTTTTTAAATTCTGAAACCAGGTACACATAGATGGGAATTGATCACATCTCTATAAACGCTTAGTCTTAACCAGCTGGAATTCCAATCCTGCTGTGTGGTTAGGACAGGAAGGCAGGGTATCTGTGTGCAGTATTAATAACTACCAGATTTTCTTCTTTTGTTTCCCAGGTACTCAGTTCACTCTCATTTCCAAACAAGAATCCCTCTCACCTTTGTCCAAGCAAGACAATCCAAAAGTTCCAACTAGCCATAGCATCAAGCTTAAAGTTCAGGATCTGTTAATATCCCTTGATCAGGGACAGATGAATGGAAATCTCTGGATAGTTCCCTGTGTCGGTCCTCTTGAGAATTAAAAACAAAAAGACAACTTATCTATCTCACATACTCAATTTACAATGGATCAAGAGTTCAGGATAATCACAATAAGCACTCACACACAGGAAGGAGAAGAACGGGAGGCACATAATAGCAATAGCAATTCTAATATCCTTCTTGGCAGACATTGGTGAGGGCATCCCACTCTGGGGAATCGGAGTGCTTTTTTGACAAGGCTCAATTCTGCTCCCTAGAAAGGGTGGTCCTCAGGTCATTGTCCTAGGAGGGGTTTCCTTTCTTACTGTGTTCCTTGACTAGAAGGGAATTGAATAGTAGGGACTGTATCCTCCTGGAGGACGGAACTGATTTCTGCCTGTAAAAGATGGGAGGCCTGACAATGGCTTGATTCCAAAAAAGTCAACATCTTTTCATTCAGGCTGGTGCTCCTTTTGGCAGAATGACTCCCTGAAACACTTGGCTTCTCATCTATTTGCTTCCAGTCGGCTTCATGTGCCAACAGCTACATTCTGTTCTTTTATGGATATACTTCTTAAATTTGTTCTATTTCCCTGCATTCTCTCCTTCACCATCCCCAGAGCTCTCACTCTCATGCTCTCAAAATAATTACAGGTGCTTTGTCCTGTTACACTTTCATGGGAGAGCCATAGCTTTTCTCTCTTTCTCCAGAACCATTTTGTCCAAAGGAAAAGATTTACTATGAATCACTCAAAGAGTTTCCATGATGAGTAAAAGGGCAAACATTGTTTTGGTTTCTGCCTCTAAGCAGAATTTTGTAAAATTTTCAATGTTATAGTTCACTGTTTGGCATGGAGATATAGTGGATTTTTTAAAACTCCAAGTCTTGGGCGCCTGGGTGGCTCAGTCGGTTGAGCGACTGCCTTCGGCTCAGGTCATGATCCCAGGGTCCTGGGATCGAGTCCCACATTGGGCTCCCTGCTCTGCGGGGAGCCTGCTTCTCCTTCTCCCACTCCCCCTGCTTGTGTTCCCTCTCTCGCTGTGTCTCTCTCTGTCAAATAAATAAATAAAATCTTTAAAAAAAAAAAAGAAAAGAAATAAAACTCCAAGTCTTTTCCACTTTTTTTTTTTAACTTGGAAATGTTTTGTTCTTCTTGAAATTATCTCTTTTTTTTTTTAAGATCTTGTGAATTTCACCCAATGACATCTATTCACATTCTATTTTCCAGCCTTCTCCCTGATGTCAACATTATCTGCCTTCCAAGTTATGTTGGGG
>NC_138371.1:132602627-132619463 GCF_054177405.1 Leptonychotes weddellii
CACTCCAGCAACCCTCAGTTTGTTTCCTGAGATTAAGAATTCCTCCTATCAGTGAGGTCATATGATACATGTCTTTCTCTGATTGACTTATTTCACTCAGCATAATACCCTCCAGTTCCACCCACGTCATTGCAAATGGCAAGATTTCATTCCTTTTGATGGTTGCATAATATTCCATTGTGTATATATACCACATCTTCTTTATCCATTCATCTCTTGATGGACATCTTGGCTCTTTCCACAGTTTGGTTATCGTGGACATTGCTGCTATAAACATTGGGGTGCATGTACCCCTTCAGATCCCTACATTTGTCTCTTTGGGGTAAATACCCAGTAGTGCAATTGCTGGATCGTATGGTAGCTCCATTTTCAACTTTTTGAGGAACCTCCATACAGTTTTCCAGAGTGGCTGCACCAGCTTGCATTCCCACCAACAGTGTGGGAGGGTTAAAAGGGGAACACTCTTGCACTGTTGGTGGGAATGCAAACTGGGTGCAACTAGTATGGAAAAGAGTATGGAGGTTCCTCAAAAAGTTAAGAATAGAACTGTCCTATGATCCAGCACTTGAACTATTAGGTATTTACACAAAGAATACAAAAATACTAATTCAAAGGGATGTACCCTGATGTTTATAGCAGCATTATCTACAATAGCCAAACTATGGAAGTAGCCCAAGTGTCCATTGATAGATGAATGGATGAAGAAGAGGACACATTATACATTATATATATATATATATATATATATATATAATGGAATATTACTCAGTCATCAAAAAGAATGAAATCTTGCCATTTGCAACAATATGGATAGAGCTAGAGTATTATGTTAAGTGAAATGAGTCAGTCACAGAAAGACAAATACTATGTCATTTCACTCATATGTGGAATTTAAGAAACAAACGAGCAAAGGAAAAAAAAGAGAAAGAGAGATAAACTAAGAAACAGACTCTTAACTATAGAGAACAAACTGGCGGTTCCCAGAGAAGAAGTGGGTGGGGGGATGAGTGGAATAAGTGATGGGGATTAAGGAGCACACTTGTGGTGAGCACTGAGTGTTATATGGAAGTGCTGAATCACAATATTGCATACCTGACACTAATATTACACTATATGTTAACTAACTGGAATTTAAATTTAGAAAAATAAAGAATTAAAAAGACATTAAGTCAATCATGTTAGAAGGGAATCCTCTTGCTCGAGTCATGCCTTCAGTTAACTTCAGTCCAAACCCACAACTTGACTGCAGCCTCATAAGAAATCCTGAGCCTGAATCACTTGGCTAAACTGCTCCTGAATTCCTGACCCACAGAACTATGAGATAAATAAATGGGGCTTTTTTGTTTTTTCTTTTGTTGTTTTTTTTAAAAGATATTATTTATTTGAGAGAGAGAGAGAATGAGAGAGAAAGAGAGAGCACATGAAGGGGGGAGGGTCAGAGGGAGAGCAGACTCCCAGCTGAGCAGGGAGCCTGATGCAGGACTTGATTCCAGGACTCCAGAATCATGACCTGAGCCTACGGCAGTCTCTTAACCAACTGAGCCACCCAGGTGCCCCAGTTTCTTTTGTTTTTTTAAGCTGCTATGCCTCTGGGTAATTAGCTATGGAGCAAGAAATAACTACAGGTAATTCTAGTATTCCTAAAAACACCCAAATTTCACTAGGTAGGTGCGACTCTAATAATAGGAAGGGTGTTATTTCAGTGTAGACAGAAGCATCTGAGAAAAACTGGAGGTAACTAAGAAGGGAGAGTACTGTGGGGGCAGGTCTTGAAAGACAAAAGCAGATAAAACATGGAGTAGGAAAGGGAAATGTCAAGCAAAATTAACAGAACATCTGTAGCCACTACAGTGTGGAAATGTATGGTCCCTACAGAAAACTTGAAGAAGTTCATTGCAGGTTACAAAGCTTGTGTTGCTGCTATGGGTGAAGTAGTTGATGGACCTACAGAAGTAAGCAGGAGCATAATGAAGGGCATTCCTTGTGTAGAAGGTGAGTTATAAGTTAGAATTTTAACCTGAAGGATCTGAGCAGTCACTGAATGCTTTTCCATAGGAGAATGAGTAAATTTAAAAATGGAAACCAATTAAAGGATGATTGCAATAATTCCAGCAATAAGTGATAAGGGTGAATTTAAACAAGTAACAGTGGTGGTGGAGAGAAAGAGACTGATTGCAAAAATACTGAGAAAATACTTCTAATGGGACTTAGCAAAATTTTAATTTATGATTGAAGGAGAGCTGAGGCTGTATCAAATCTCTGCAATCACGTAATTATAGTCTTTCAATGTCTTCCCATTGAATACATTATAGGTAGCCCAAGACATTTTCACTTGAGCCTACCAGCTTTTATACTTCCATTTCTTGCTGCCCACTGCCGATTTTGCTTTGTGGCATACGGGAATCACCGTAACTGATGATTTACTCACTCTGTACACTCAGCAGACAGTGTGTTTCTCAAAGGAATAAGACCCATATCATTTTCCTTTTTAAAAAAAATTCTAGAACTACATATGTAATTGGTAATCAAAATACTTGATTAACTGACTTGGATAAATTAAAACTCATTTTTATGCTTTGATTCTCCAAGTAGATAAGCAAGATATTTATTAGGATAGAGAATATAGGAAAACAAGCAGATCTGAAGGTAGAAAATTATTTATTTTAAAGTACCTGTGAAATATCCAAGGTGAGTCAAGAGATAGTTAGTTCATTCTGAGTGATAATTAAAAGGGAAAGGAAATCTTCCTGGGGAATATCTTAAAAAGGATAAGTAGCCACTTGGAGGGTAGGAAGGAAACCAAGAAATTACATCACAGAAGCAAAAGGTGAGGACAATCTCAAGAGGCAAGAAGTAGTAACAGTGGCAGGTACGATGAATATTTATCATGCAATTGCTATGTGCCAGACATTGTTATTAAATGACTTACAAGTATTACCTCATTTAATAGTTACAAAAATCTATGAGATAGGCACTGCTATTTTTATCCTTATCTAACACATTAACAAAATGTGGTACAGAAAGAAGGTAACATTGCAAGTAAACAGCAGAGCTTAGATTCAACCTATCATGGTATAATTTCAAGTTTAAATGCATATTATATTGTAGAACATCCACACTAAATACGAATGCACTAGATACTTGCAATTAAGAGGTAACTGGTGACCTTACCATCAGTGATGTGTGCTTATCTATTGCTGCACAGAAAAATCGCCCTAACGCTTTTTGGTTTAAACAATGAGTATTTATTATCTTATAGTTCCTGGAAGTCGGGAATCTGATTTTGGCTTAGCTGGGTGCCTCTGGTTCAAGGTATCCTGTGAAGTTGTAGCCAAGCTGATGGTCCAGGTTGAGGTCTCATCTGAATACTCCATTAGGGGGTGAAGAAATCCCACCCAAGCTCATTCAAGTGGGCCTCTGCACAGGGATTTCTGGTGACATGGAAACTGGTGTTCTCCAGGGTTTATGATCCAAGAGAGTGGGAATGAGGACCCAAGGACAAGGTGGATCATTGGGAATCATCTTGGAGGCTGCAAATCAAAACTAGTACCATGATTTCTCATAAAGAAAATAATATTTATCAAAATAACTATATATATGTGTGTGTGGGTGTGTGCATGCACACATGTGTGCATATTTTTATGTGTACGGCAAGATAATGAGAGAGAGAGAAAGAGAGAGAAGGAGAGAGAAAGAAGAAGAAAATGACAATGTACACACATAAGTATATTCCCTAACTGTTCTATCCACAAGGAGGTCCTGGGAATAGCAATATACCCATACTCTAGTGCTTAGATTATGGTTTCTGAACAACCTTCTTCACTAGAAAGAACTGGGACTTTCAGGTCCAAGTCAAGAAATGTATAAAAAGGGCCTGAAAAACCTTATTGTGCTGCAAATTAAAGAAATACTCAATGAATGATGTCTAAAAAAAACACAACAATTGGCTTTAAGAGGCCAAATCTGAGATATTTAAAGATTAAATAATGATGGGTAGCCTGGGTGGCTCAGTCGGTTAAGCGTCTGCCTTTGGCTCAGGTCATGGTCCCAGAGTCCTGGGATCCAGCCCCACATCGGGTTCCCTGCTTGGCACGAAGCCTGCTTCTCCCTCTCCCTCTGCTGCTCCCCCTGCTTGTGCTTTCTCACTCTCTCTGTCAAATAAATAAATAAGATCTTTAAAAAAAAGATTAAATAATGATGACATATTATAAGCAAATTCATGACCCTTTATATATTAGTACCAGAGACCGGGTGGCTTAAAGAACCTAAATTCATTTTCTCACAGTTCTGGAGGCTTAAGTCTGAGAGTATGCTGTTGGCATAATTGGTTCTTTCGGAGGGTCATGAGGAAAGTCCTGTTTCACATTTATCTCTTTTACTTGTAGATGACCATCTTCTCTCTGTGTCTTCCCATGTCCTTCCCTCTGCGGGACTCTGTCCAAATTTCCTCTTCTTATACAAAAGCCAGTCATATTGGACTAAGGCCAATAACAATGACTTTATTTTAACTTATCTACCTCTAAAAATCCTGTCTCTAAATACAGTCAGATTCTGGGGTTCTGGGCATTAGGACTTCTGGAAGGTTGCAATTCAGCCCATAACACTTAGTGATATAAATAAATAAGTAAATGAATCATGTACAAATAAATTAATGGTATATAATAATAAGTCCTTCAATTCAATAGAATGCCGACTAATAATAATCCCTTAGCAGTGGAGAAGGCTAGCATACACCTTGAAATTAAGTAATATAAGTTGATATTGCCTGAATGGGCCTCTTGATAGGATACACCGAGAAGGACATAGCACCATTTCTACAGTATCTCTACCACCTTTGCATATTGTGACGATGCTCATCGGAAAACAGCAGAGCAACTCTAATTCAGGTACACTCAAAAAACCGTTGGCCTATATTTTTAGAAAATGTCAAGGCTATGACAACCAAGAAAAAACTGAGAAACTCTTCTTGGTTGAAGGAGACCAAAGAGTTGTTTCAATTACAAGCAATGAATGATCTTAGGTCAGATTCTAGGTGTATAATGGCCATTGTTAGGATAATTCACAAAATTTGAGTGGAATCTGTAACTTAGATGGTAGTATTAAACCAATGTTAATTTCTTGGTATTGATGGTTGTATTACGGTTATGCGGGAAGGTGTTCCTCTTAGAAAATGCATCCTAAAGTGCTAAAGGTTGATGAGACATTGTGACTAATGAATAATAGAGCAAATACGGCAAAATCCTGAATATTGAGGATTCTAGATAATAGAGGAGGGCAGATATGGGAGTTCCTTGTACTAGTCTGTAAATGTTTCTATAAAATTGATATTATTTTTTAAATGCCCTCAAATACACGACCAAATAAGTAAATAGCACCCAAATATTGTTTATAAAAATTCTTTCCAAAGTTTGTAGAAAGAATCCACTCCCCATGCCTGATCTCAAGCTAAGCAGATCCTCTTGCCCACCATTGTTACACCTGACAATCCTTTTATATGTTGTGACTTGTTATGTATTTTGGATGCATATGTTAGAAACAATATAGTGGGTTTTTTTGTTTTTTTTTTAAATTTTATTTTATTATGTTATGTGAGTCACCATACATTACATCATTAGTTTTTGATGTAGTGTTTCATGATTCATTGTTTTCAGATAACACCGAGTGCTCCATTCAATACGTGCCCTCTTTAATACCCATCACTGGGCTAACCCATCCCCCACCCCCTGAGAGACTATAGAACTCTGAGAAATAGTGTTGTTTTAAATGTGCATGACTTAGTTGCATTTTTCTAGAAATCCCTTTTAGTATTCTATACTTTTAAAACTCGCTGATGATTTTAAGCCCTATGCATGCTGTTCATTGCTTTTAATTGTTACAGTGTATTCCTCCCTAAGAAACCACAGTGCTTTTCCTAGCCATTCACCTAGTGTTAGACGACTTAAGTTGCCTCCAATTCCTAACTGGCATAGACAAACCTACAATGAGCCACTTTGTGTAGATACAGTTAGTAATCTGTGTAAGAGTTTCTCCTGGACATAACTAGGTTTGGAATTGCTGAATTGTAAGATGCATGCATATTTTATTTCTCTAAATACTGCTTGGTTTATTTCCAAAATGGCTATAGCAAAGATCCCTCGTTGGCCTTTAATACTGCAAACAGCTTCTTATTTGTCAGCTTTGTCTGTGATGTACCACATTACACTAAATCATTTTGCTATGTTCATATCAATTAACTTTTAACTTTAAAAAAAAAAAGGGTTTTGTTTAGGTAGCTTTTCTTTGTTCCAGAATTATAAAATATTGTTTTATATTTTCTCCATTGTAAATGATTACCATTCACATTAATATGTTAATTCATCCAGATTACCCTTTTGTATATAATGAAAGTCAGGGATTCAACTTTATTTTTCCCATATAATGGGCAATGTTTTTAATCAGAATCCTCTAAAAATTCAACATATCTTGGAGGAAAATATCATATGATTTATCAACAGAAGCCAAAAATGGATATACTTTAGCAAGCATTAATAATTTAAAAACTAAGGAAGATAGAAATGGATAGAAACTAATTAAACATGATAAAATCTTGTCTAATTAATCTTGATAAAATCTAACCAAAACAAACAAGAAAGACAACGGCTCTAACAAAGTATTTAAAAAGTTACCTTTCAGGGCACCTGGGTGGCTCAGTCGTTAAATGTCTGCCTTCTGCTCAGGTCATGATCCCGGGATGCTGGGATCAAGCCCCACGTCAGGCTCCCTGCTCAATGGGGAGTCTGCTTGTCCCTCTCCCTGTACCCCTCCACCCTTCTCATGCTCTCTCTTGCTATCTCTCTTTCAAATAAATAAATAAAATCTTTAAAAAAAAAAGTTACCTTTCACTTCAGGAATAAGACAGAGATAGCCTTTACTATAGTTGTTGAAAGTAGATTATTCATGCCTCAGATCTTATAGACAATGGCCTAAGATATGAAAAACAGGTAAGTGTAAATATTGAATAAAAAATAATGTTTTTGTTCTGAGTTAATATGGTTCCATACATAAAATATTCAATATCTCAATTAAAAATCTCTTGAAATGAGTACAAAACATTTAATAGATGACTGGATATAAAATAAATATGCAAAACCATCAGTTTTTATGTATATTAACAGTCACTAGAAGTGTAAGTAGAACTATATCCTTGTCAAAATAGAGAGGGAAAAATGGAAATAAATTTAAAATTAAAATAATGATGCAGGACCTATATGAAGAACACTACTCTTTTTTTAAAACACTAGTGTGAATTCATTTTTGTTTTAATATCACCTTATTTTTTAAAACCTTTCAAGATTTTGATATTTCATATTCATGTTTTATTCCCAGCCAGTACCCAAATCTTCCATACTGCGTTACCCTGTAGTTTGAATATAGCAGTCAGATGGAAAACTTAAAAAAAATTGAATCAGTCCCTGTATCTTGGTTTTCTTTGCCTATAAGCTCACCCATTTGACAGTTTTCAGACAGAAGGATCTACTTTATTTTTTTTTAAGTTTGTATTTAAATTCTAGTTAGTTAACATACAGTGTAATATTAGTTTCAGGTGTACAATATAGTAATTCAAGACTTCCATACAATACCTGGTGCTCATGACAACAAATGCCCTCCTTAATCCTCATCACCTATTTAACAGAAGGGTCTATTTTAAATTGGTTGTAAAGTGTAAACATTGGCCCATTCTATGCCTTCTTTCCTCCTCTCCTATCTCATTTTACCACATTGGTTAGCCCATTCAGTTTGCTACCATAAGACATGGGTTGAGTACTCACGTTATTAATATCTTAGTATTCCTGTTGCTTGTCTGAGCTCACTGGCCAAAAAATGCTGGAAGACATGTGCATGGCAGTGGCTTTTTTCCATCATCATCTTCTGATTTTAAGGAAATATATAGCACATGTGAACAGCAGTTGCTTAATTTCTGTAACTGATTGTTTCTGGGAATTGCCAAAAGAATTGTTGTCACTCAGGTCATTTGTCCAAATGTCATTACATCTTTTGTTTACATTTTATATACACGGAGGAATTTAAAAAACACACAAATTATGAGATATAGACATCAACTCACAGCTGTGGAGTTTGGAATATATTTGAAAGATGTTCAGATTAATACCATTTAATATCTTCATATTAGCAGCACACTTTAACTACAACTTTGATAAACTGTTTGTAAAGTGCTGACCTAGAAAGAAGCCCCTGAAAAATCATTTACTATGGATTTCTAGCAGAACTAAACACTCCTCTCTTCTGTACTTGCTATCAATTTCTTGTCAGAGCCAATTCAAAAATCTGATCCTGATCCTTTACGACACAAACAAGACAGATAAGAAGTTCTGCCCTTTACTGAATTCTGCTTTTTACAAAGTGTGTTTTAAAAACACACATACAGTAGTAGACATTTTTGAAGTGACAAAAACCAATGAATAATTATTCTATTACTAATTAGAATCCAATTTTATGACTCTGCAGAAGCTTGCGCAATTATGACTTCCTATAATGGCTAATATGCAAGTGTTCTGCTTTACCATAAAAAATTGCATAAACCTTCCTCATGTCCTAACTAATTAAATAATTAAAGTACTTTTAGCATAGCACCCTGTGCATTACAAAGTGCTTTCAAAATACATCATTCCATATAATCAATTGTAAACTGTCATTTTCTAAAAATGCCATAAATCTTCAGCAGGATTCCAAGTCATTTTGATCTAAGTAAAGACTGTATTCTTTTGAAAATAGATTGAATCCATAAGACACTGTATACATATTGCATATTTCCTTATCTTAAAGAGATTATATGAACAGCGGAAGCCATAAATTTCATTAATTGGAGCTAAATCACTCGTCCGGGATTATAGAAGAGTGGTAGTTCATAAAACAGTACTGTGACAAGTTAAAATAATCAAATTGTGCTGATAAAGTCAAGTGATTCCTTATTCTGCTCAGCACCAGCTACATAACTGGTAACACTAAATGCAAAATGATAATTTGAAGCCCTTTGTTTAAAAATTATTGGGGCACCTGGGTGGCTCAGTCAGTGAAGCAACCAACTCTTGATTTTGGCTCAGGTCATGATCTCAGGGTCGTGAGATCGAGCCCCACCTTGGGCTCCATGCTCAGCGGGAAGCCTGCTTAAGATTCTCTCTCTCCCTCTCCCTCTGTCCCTCCCCATTGCACTCCCTCTTCCTCTCTCTCCCTCAAATAAACAAATAAATCTTTAAAAATTTTAAGAATTTGAAGTTTGTGGCAGCAAAACATTAAATCACATATGGAAAGTTTTCTGACTGTGGTTCCCTGTTTCCACAGGTTGCATGTCTATGAAGCTGGCTCTGATTATAACAGGGTATTTGTAATGGATTAATAGTCACAAAATTTTTATGTGAAAGTTGCTATGTGCCAGACACAATGTTGAGTTTTCGTGTCCTGTATCACTTTTAACTCCCAGAAAACAAAAACTGAGGAGGGCTGTTGTCCCCACCTAGGGATAAAGGAATTGAGGCTAGGATTTTGCAAATTCATCCCACATCTTTAGGAGTATTAAATATTTCTATTCTTCATTTTTCTCCAGTAATGGATTTATATGTAATTAATTACTATAAATTATAAGGAGTGGGGACATAAAAGGGTGCCACGCTAATAATGAAATTTGAAGGATCTAGTGAGTTCAGCTGAGGAGGAAGATATCTCTAGTCACCCTCCCTAATCCCAGTCCCAGCTTGAGTTTGTAGCATTCCTACAAGTTTCTTTTTCATAATTTTGGATATTTCCACAGGCTGGAACACTTTTCTTTTGCTTTCAAACTTGTTGCAGTTTTTTTAATTAGCATACAGTTAGGGAGAAAATATGCAAATAATTTTAGTTCCTGTTTTATCTATGATTGCAAAGCTTGGATGAGGATTTGGTTTTCATTTCTTCCACATCTCCTAGTAATGCTTGTTCTAGATTTAGTACAAAATGAAAGTGTCTGAGCCAGAAAGATGCTACCATGTGGAGGAAACCTTGCCTTTTACAATTGTCTAAGGGTGTCACTACATCTGGGATGTTGTTGTTGGACTTCAAAAAAACAGTCAAGTCTTCTATACATCCACAACCCATTTTTGTTTGTTTCAAGTTTTTATTTAAATTCTAGTTAGTAAACATATAGTGTAATAGTGGTTTCAGGGGTAGAATTTTAGTGACTCATCACTTACATAAAACACCCAGTTCTCATCACAAGTGCCCTCCTTAATCCCCATCACCCATCTAGCCCATCCCCACTCACCTCGCCTCCAGCAACCCTCAATATTAACTATTGTTCTCAATAGTTAAGAGTCTCTTGGGGTGCCTGGGTGGCTCAGTCTGTTAAGCGTTTGCCTTCTGGCTCAGGTCATGATCCCAGGTTCCTGAAATCGAGCCCAGCATCAGGCTCCCTGCTCAGTGGGGAGCCTGCTTCTCTCTCTTCTGCTCCCCCTGCTTGTGCTCTCTCCCTCTCTCTCTCTCTCTCAAGTAAATTAAAAAAAAAAGTGGGGCACCTGGGTGGCTCAGTCGGTTAAGCGTCTGCCTTCAGCTCAGGTCATGATCCCAGGGTCCTGGGATCGAGCCCAGCATCAGGCTCCCAGCTCTGTGGGAAGCCTGCTTCTCCCTCTCCCACTCCCCCTGCTTGTGTTCCCTCTCTTTCTCTGTCAAATAAATAAATAAAATCTTTAAAAAAAAAAAAAAAGAGTCTCTTATGCACAACCCAATTTTTTTTTTTTTCAAAAGTAAGCTCCATGCCCAGCATGGAGCCCAACCAAGGGCTTGAACTCACAACCCTGAGATCAAGACCTGAGCTGAGATCAAAAGCTGGCCGCTTAACCAACTGAGCCACCCAGGAGCCCCTGCAGAACCCATTTTTGACCATTACATGCTGTAGAAAAATCATCTTTGTTCATGGTACAGTATACTAGCAATTCCATGGTCAAGACCTTAAAATTAATTACAAATTTTTCATTTTTTAAAATAATATTTTAATGAACATGTTTTTGCATATATACTTAATTTTCCTTGAAGATATTTCACTGGGGTGAAATCTCAAAGGAGTCATTACTGATTCAAAGGCTATGGGCTTTACTAAAACCAACTTTAAATAATTTTCCTGATTATAATGAAAATTGCAAGGTTATTTTAGACAATTAGAAACTACATAAAATATAAAGATAAGATCATCCCAAATTACAATAAAAAGAATTAGTTACTGTTAAAATTTTAGCATAGATGTCCTCATTTCAGTCATCTCTTTCTCTCTCTGTAGGCTTGCATGCATGTGTGTAAGTGTGTGTATGTGAAATAGCTATCATATTAACACTTTATATATATTTGTGTAGTGTGTCTTTTTCATTTGACATTTTGGCGTTATGTTTTTATTGGGGCATTAAAATGTTCCAAATCATAATTTTAAATGTCTCTACATAACTGAGTTACATTATATTTCCACAACCACTTGCCCATTATTGAAATTTAATTTCAAATGGGCATTCCTATATAAATACAGCTGTGATGAGTATAATTTGTGGATATTTTCTTAAGTCAAATTTTAAAAAATTAAATAACTACATGAAAAGTAACTACTGTCTCTCTCTCTCTCTTTTTTTTTAATGGTGCTGGCTTCCTCTCTTTTAATGTCTTTTAAGCCATTACCAATTTGATTTAGTAAAAATGATTTTTCATTGTTTTTACTTGTTTATCTCGAACAGGTGTTCAAATGCATATCAGCTATTGTCAATTATCTATTTGGGGACTTTGTATATTTTAAAAACATGACATACAGTTATTTATCATAAATTAAAGATATTAACACTTTGCAAATATGCTACAGATAATTTCACAGTTTGTTTTCCTCTTTACAGTAGCCAATTATTTATATACTCATGTGTCTATTTATCGTAAAATCTTCAACTAAAAGAAACTGAAAAGAGGTTCAGGGAAAATAGAAAATATTTGCAGTGGAGATGGATTTGAGCCCTGGTATCCTTTCCTATATAAATTACTTCAGGAAAGACCATTGACTGGAGGGGTTTTACCACCAGCCAATGGGAGTGGGTGTTCGCACTAGAGGAGTGCAAAGGGTCCACACTACCAGGAACCTTCACAGGACAGGAGCATTCACACTAAAGTGAAGTGCCTCCCTCTCCAGGTCTCCCCCTTTCTCTTACCTTTTTTTTTTTTCAAATAGTAACATGAGATGTGTTACCCTGACTTAAAATTATTTTCTATCCATTTGTTGGTGGTAGTTTTAAACAGGAATTATCACCTTTTTGTTTGTTTTTTTTTAGTTTATCAAATACATTTTTGACATTTCTGTTGACCATATGGTTTCTCTATCTTTGACCCACTGGCACGGTGAATTATAGTGATGTAATTTTCTGAAATAAAATTAAACACTTGAAGGAAAGTCTATGTGATTATTGTTTGTATCTTTGGTTGGATTTGCTTATAGTTTATTTAGAATATTTGTAAGATGAATGAGATTATTCTGTTTTTCTTTTCCTTGTTTTTGCATATAGTAGCCTTACAAAATTTATTAGAAACTTTATAGGTTCTGCTTTCTCTGAATTAGTTTACATAAAGTAAGAATTACCATATTTATGAAAATTTAACAGAGCCCTCATATAAAACTTTATGGAACCAGAATATTCTGATTTCTTTTTATTTTATAGTTTTTTCATGTCTTTCATCAGTAATAATGTTTCTGATTTTATAGTATTTCTACTATAAATTTCTAAATTCATTTTTAATATTAAGTAATATATTTTACTATGATTTTAAAATTTGTTAGCATAAATTTGCCCAAGTAATGTTCCACAGCTTTTAATATATTTTTCTTACTCTTCATGTTTGTGTACTTTTTTTGTTTTCCTTATCTAACTATAATTTGGATCATTTTTTATAGAAAATGTAATAATATAAGATCATTACTCTGGGATATGTTCCAGGTACATTTTTAGTTATATAATTTATTATCTCTACATTTATCATTATGGTTCTTTCATCTCCTGTTCTTAAACTCTTTATTATTTTTTCTTACCTTAGATTTAAATGACAAATTTATTTGCACTTTTGTTTTTATTTGAAAATTAAAATTCCATTTAAGTAAATATTTTCTAATGAATACAACTTGGGCCATAACTTATACATTTTGGAATATAATATTTGTAATTAAAATTTGTATTTCTTTGGCCAACTTTATTTTAAAATTAGGATTTGATTTTCTTCATCATTGTTAAAATATACAGAAAAATATTGTACCATGTACTGGCATCACCAATTTAATTTTTTTAGTTTATTTCCTCTTCCTGCTTTTATTAGTGAAGGTAATGCTAGGTACTGTAATAAATAAATGTTCAAATTTCATGGCATATCTCCAAATTTTTCCCTCCTTTACATAATAGTCCATTGTGGGTTTAATGGTTAATGGTTAGCTTTTCTCTACTCTGTGACTGAGGGACATGACTTACGGCTTCTTCCTTTCCTTTCCTTCCTTTTTTTCTTTTAATGGTTAAGACCTCAGAATTATTCTCTTCTATCTTTTAGTTCTAATATGACATTACTATGTTTCTTATATATTTTCCATTCTTGTGCCATTTCTTTTTTTTAATTTCAATCTGTTGTTATTTCCCTAAATTAGTAATCTTTTTTCTTCATAAAGCATCTTTTTCTGAAATCGTACTCTAAAGAAATCCTACCACCAAAATCCTATAGCAAAATTATCTTTTTAATTTTTTCTTAATATGCGAGCATGGATCTCACTTAAGACTTACTAATTTATAGTCTCTACTAAGTGAAAGCCTCCAGAGCAAATAGGATAAACCCTCCTGTTTCAGAATCATTGTTCTAGAAGGATCCCAAGGCTCTACTCTACCTATCTTTCCAAACTTTACAGGAAAAAAGTTAATATGGATCAGCTGAAGACTAAACAGACTATTGAGCTACATGAATGCTTTGATTTGGAGCTCACTGTCTGAAGCACAAAGTGCTAATGCTTCCTCCATCCTCATGTTGTGGACTGTGAATTCTCTCTTTTTGCATGATCCCTTTGGTTTCTCCTTTTGAATTCTCAACACTTTTTGAAATAGATTCCAGTTTCTCTCTTGGATACACTTTCTCTTAGAATCTTCGTTAGTGCTTCAAGAAAGTATTAAAGCTGCCTGTGATTTTGGAGGGAAACTCATTCCCAGGCCAAGCAGTAACTAGAATGAGTTCCAGGGTAAAAAATTAATGGGTCATCTTACCTGGACAGGCCCCAGCACCACAGTTCACATTTGGCCCACAACTGTTCACAAAGCCAAGTTTATTTAAAGGGACCTAAAATTTATGCTAATATACAGTATTTATTTAACCTTGTCGTCTGTATTAGTGAAGGTACTCCAGAGTATAAGAACCAACAGTTTATCTATTTATCTATCTATCTATCTATCTATCTATCTATCTATTTATCATCTATCTGTATATATATCTATCTTTCTGCTGGCAGAATTCCTTCTTGTTCAGAAGTCAATCTTTGTTTCATAAAGGCCTTCACATGATTATATAGGGTAACCTCTTCACTTGAGTCCCCTGATTTAGATGTTAACTTTATCTAAGAAACTTTTTACAGAAACATGCAGAGTAATACTTGACCAAATATCTGGGCACCCAGGCCAAGTAAAATGACCCATAAAATTACCTATCGCATTATCTGCATGTAAGTCCCACAGATACACAGACTCTGGGAGGCAAATATTTTGGTGCTCTTCTTCATGGCTATATTCATCACACACAAAGCACAAATCAGATAATGTTTAACAGTGCCTAAAGTATTTGATTTCCTGCCGTACATACATTTCTTTTTCCAAAAGTAGGTCTTTCTTCTCTATCAGGGACAGTCTGTTCTTCTACATCTTTTGATTATAGTCTTCCTAGACCTCTTTCCAGGCTGACTCCCCTCGCTTTGCTTACTTATTTTAGGCTACTTGTTTCCAAAACAGCATTAGTGAAATCCTCTCTGGCTCTCTCATGCCACCTGGATGTGCCATAAAGCCACTTCTCAGTATTTATTTATTTATTTATTTATTTATTTATTTATTTATTTAAAGATTTTTTATTTATTTATTTGACAGAGAGAGAGATAGTGAGAGCAGGAACACAAGCAGGGGGAGTGGGAGAGCGAGAAGCAGGCTTCCCGCCGAGCAGGGAGCCCGATGTGGGACTCGATCCCAGGACCCTGGGATCATGACCTGAGCCGAAGGCAGACGCCTAACCATCTGAGCCACCCAGGCGCCCCCACTTCTCAGTATTTAACATCAACAAATAGTTGTACATTTAAATCGTCAGTTTGGTAATCTACAAGGCTGAGCAATGGGAACTAGGGTCTTAATCTAACAAGACACATTTATTTTAGCATAATTTCTATTAGTAAAAGTGAAAGTGTTATATATATATATACCCATACATATATACAAATATATACACATATGTATATATATATATATATTAAATAGAATTTTCTATTTAGTCTAGGCTCTTCTGTTTTTTTTGTTGTTGTTGTTGTTGTTTAGGCTTTTCTCTTGAGGCAGACTCTGGTTCTTGTACCATGTCTTGCTGTAAACAGTGATGGTAAACTTAGGGAAAAACCCCATAACCTGATGATTTGCTCTTCCTTGTGGTTGATACAGATTGACGATATAAGCGGTTTTTAGTTCTTGTTTGAAAAAAATAACTGCTCTTATTTTTAGGCACTTGTTTCAGCGCGGCGCAATCCTCCTTTGATATTTTTTTTTCTTATTCTCCTGAGATTTATGTCTATTTCTGATCCTGTTCCCCAAGCCCTCTGGGAGAATAGGAAGGCAATGAACTCATTTGATTTTTGTTTTAGCGATGCCTGTCTTTTCAGTCAGTAAATTGCTCTGGCCATCTGTAAGAAACTCCACTCTCTCTGTCACTGACCTTTTGTTCCTTCCATGCTTGAAAAATGTCTTATTATTTGTCTTAACGTCTTCGGCAATCTTCTTTTCATTTGCCACCTTTCCTTTTCTTATCATATTTTTCTTTTATACTTCAAGCTTCCAAATCATTTATATATTCATAGATTTTGCATGAGCTTTTTCTTTCCCTGATACTTCTTTTGGATTTGGTGCTGGTAGTGCCAGAAATGTCCTTGTGTCTTTTTGTCCTGCTGCAGTGCATTTAAATGTAAAAAGCTTAATTAATTTTAGCTCTTCTTTATTTCTACTTTATCTTCCAAACTGAAGTAGTAAAAATAGTATTCGCTTCATCAGTCATTAAATTTATACTAAATATCTACTGTGATTTATTTATTTATGTATTTATTTTCTGCTGAGTTCTTTTTTTTTTTAAGATTTTATTCATTTATTTGAGAGAGAGAGAGAGCACAAGCAGGTAGAGGGGCAGAAGGAGAAGCAGACTCCCCGCTGAGCAGGGAGCCTAATGCAGGGCTCAGTCCTGGGACTCAGGGATCATGACCTGAGCCCAAGGCAGATGCTTTTTTTTTTTAATTTTTATTGTTATGTTAATCACCATATATTACATCATTAGTTTTTGATGTAGTGTTCCATGATTCATTGTTTGTGCATAACACCCAGTGCTCCATGCAGAACGTGCCCTCTTTCATACCGATCACCAGGCTAACCCATCCTCCCACCCCTCTCTCCTCTAGAACCCTCAGTTTGTTTTTCAGAGTCCATCATCTCTCATGGTTCGTCCCCCCTCCGATTTCCCCCCTTCATTCTTCCCCTCCTGCTATCTTTTTCTTTTTTTTTTTCTTAACATATATTGCATTATTTGTTTCAG